>NC_051191.1:9486733-9799047 GCF_015220075.1 Falco rusticolus | reverse complement strand
ATCCTCATGTATATACTACTGAATGATTTCTCATTTACGAGCATATTCAATCTGTGCTGCAGTGGGAAGGATATGCTCTTGAAGACTACTTGCCTACAAAATGCACAAATGATTGCTTTCACTTCATCATCACCTCCATATCAATATGATATATGGATTTGTGAAATTTAGAACCCAGTAAGTAATTCTGTTGCTTACGCTGACAGGACGCCTTGCTTTACTCACCTGCTACAGCCTGTTTGTTTAAGGACTTTCTTATGAGCATTTTTACTAGAAGGCTGTTCTGCTGTATTTTATAACAGATTTTGGGTTTTTTCCTAATGGATTCAAATCCCATTCTTTTCAGTATGCATAGTTTTCTAATGTAGTGGAATAAGGGCAATAACTAATTTTGTGCAACTTACTCCCAGATTTGAAGCCATTCATGACCTTGCATGCTTGGTGTTTTGCAAGTGCACCTGACTCAGTTAATCAGAGCATAGGAGCAGCACATATTGTTTCAATTTCTAAATTTTGAATACTAAGTTACTGCAAATTACTGTAAATGAACTTAAACCACATTTTCGTGCTGTACATTGGAATTTCATTTTCAAATGTTACAACCTCTTTCCCACAAAATAATAATTTAAAAAAAAAAAAAAATCAATTTGAGAAACTAGGGGAACCCATCACCGGTTCTGTTTTGGATGAATCAGCATGTGCTGAAAAAAACCCTACACTGCTGAAAAATCCCGACCTTTCTGAAATTAACTTGTAGAAATGGCAGTTTCGGTTCCTCAGGTCTTCCTCTGCCATGTGTAAAGCAAGTCACCTTCTCATTTCAGAGGTAAAAAATAAACTTATCTTCACCTGCGTGTTAGAGCCACCCCAGTTTGTAGCTTGGTGGACGAACCCTGTGCTCTCTTGTGAAGCGTTAGCACCGTTGTCACCTTTCTTTCTACCTGCTCACTCTCACGTAGACCAGGAGGTTGAGCAGGTGTCAGCAACAGCTAGTTCAGTCTGCAGGCTTGCTGTAATTGGTAGTAAATCACAATGAAGAAGGTAAATTAGGATAAATTATTTTTCTTTGTATAAAGAATATTTTCTGTCAGGAGTTTCTGAGGGATGATGCGTGTTGTTTATTTACATACAGTTGTTTTATGTGCAGTATCAGGACATGAATCGGCACATTACAACAGTTCCAAGAAACCTGAGTTATACAGGAATGTTATACAGCTTGTTATTTCCAATGGGGAGATCCACTCTAGGAAATTTTCCCAAAGAAGTCTGCGTTCTGTTCCTCTACCAGGGTAACAAGCTTTCCACACTACCCTGAAGAAATAGCGAGCATGTCAAAAAGCTGCTTAGATCTCAAAGAAAGTATGTAATCCAAAATTAGGGCTCTGTGCCCCTGTACTTCATGAATTTCACGGCCTTTCTTCTCTTTGCCTTTTCTTCTGCAATTGTGGTGCACAGGAAACCACTTTTCTGCATTCAAAGTCATCCCTTCTTGTGGTGAAAGTCCTGGTGAAAGCTGTCAAAGTCTGTAACAGTTAATTTGCAGCAGTCCATGGGACGGTGGCTGTGGCACTGTGCATCCACTAGATTTATCAGTTGAACTGTTCCCTTCATTATTTGGTTGCCAGAATCACAGAAGTTCAGTTCTGAGCATCAATTTCAGCTGTGAAAGGTGCACAGAGTTCTTTTCATGACAAGCCAGGTCATGACATCTAGCTGCATACATATTTAGCTAATTCTTGCTATGCTTCAACAGTTGTGCTTGCAACAAGCTCCATACCCATCCTGCGGCAGCCTCTTTCTGCTCTCTTCCAAGAGCTTTCTTTATGGAAATTAAACTATGGCTTGATCTGATATTGCCTGGCATTGATCCTGGTTCAGGAGCCACAGAAACAATTGACTGTCTTCTTCCATCCTTTATCATAGTTGCTGCATGTAAAAGCTAAGCTGTTTTCCCTCTGAATGTGGTGTTTCGTTGTCAGTACCTTGTCTGTCAGTGAGCTTTATCTGATGAAGAGTGTGTTAGCCAGAGACAATTTAAAAAAAAAAAAAAATTTAAAAAATAAGAAAATGAAAATACCAACAATGGAAAAGCAAAGAGAGGGACAATGTGTTAAATGCTGGAAAAGAAAAATCATTTACATGTGAGGACTTGGAAATTTGTTTTCAAACTCCTGGTATTCCCCTAGCTGTGTAAGCTATCAGTTCAGGGCTTGGGTGCATGCTCATAGACTGACAACAATTATTTTTACTGAGTTAATGGCAAAAACAAGCACACAACAAGAAGCCCACCTTGTATTATCCTGCCTGATTAATGGAAAGGGAAAAAACCAAAAAAAATACTGCTGCTGGAGTATTTAGGAATACTGGGTCAATGGTTCATAAATTCTTTTCTTCTGTTTCCGAATACAGATTTTCTGCCTGCTTGTACATGTGCTGACCACTTTGCATATACACAGTACAGTATGATCAATCTCTCTCTCTCTTTTTTTTTTTTTTTTTTTTCAGATACATTTTTCCTGTCAGTTTTCGGGAAAACAAATATTTATGGCTGGAGTGCTAGTCAGTGAAAAATTACAAAGACATTTTTATGATTATTCAAATGCATCCTTTTGAAAGCTAGTTTGAGAGTAGGGCTGTGGTATGTGTGAACAGAGCTCTCTGAATAGGAGCACTGGCTCATTATCTCTTTGATCTGTATTTTACCGGCTTTCAGAGTATCCAGAACAGATCAAAGGCGACCACCACAAACAGGCGGTAGACAATACGTAACATATTTTCTTGGAGAGGGGGCACATACTTTAAATAATGCAACCATTCATTTTCTTCAGCTGTAAGTACCCACTTCAAACAGATAAGTATGTTGTCATAAGTAATCTTTACCAACACATTTAACCACTGAGATCTGTACACCTGCCAGTCCTAATGACCACATGTATCTAATCAAAATGAGAACAATACTTGTTCTCCTTTGTATAAAAGGAACCAATGGTAATCTGTTGTAATAGCTTGATCACACATCTGAGGTTCCCTTTGAAATTCTTTGCTTTGTCTAGAGAAGCTGTGGAGCATGTGCTAAAAAGAGCTTTTCTGGATGGCCTTCTGTGTCTTCTCACTCCATCCCTTTCTTGAGAGTTCCTACCCTTTCCATTTGACCCTTTTTGTCATATTGGCTTATGAGCTCTCTTATGGTGCAGCCATAACTTGTTTCTCTTGCAGTATAAAATTCTTGGTTTTTCTCACCATCAAATGAGTGTATAGGGTTTTGTTGCCTGCTTCTCCTTGACGTTCCTTAATGGCTGCATGAAGTAACTGCCAGTTTGCCACTTCATCTCCTGTGTGTCCATGAGAACACCTTTCACCTCCCAGTTAACCAATGGGGAAGGAGCCAGCTGAGTGTTTCCTTGACTATCTTGCAGTCTCTCCCAGCTGCCTTTTCCTAAATGTCAGGGACACCCCAGTGTTGTTACCATGGTGCATTCAGCTGGCATGCCTGCAAGAGTTCACAAAAGCCAGCACACCCAGCACACCCACCGCGTGTTTTACAGGAGCATACGATGAGGGAAGGCACTTACCTGCTGTATCACAGCTAAATAGAGCATAACAAAAGATGCTTTTTGGTGCATATTCTGTATAAAAGTGGACCCAATTTAGTACCATAAAACCCATCAATCATTTAAGAATACTCTCTTTGTCCCATTTGTGAGAGTGTCAGTGTATCTATAGATGCATGACAAGTTACGTATATAAACATGTTGGTGAGCTTGCCAAGTCAACAGGTTAGTACATAAACGTAAATGCTGATGAAGGACAATGAGATTTACACTGTGCTGTATTCATTAATTACCTTCTACAAAATATTTGAAGGTGTTTTCTATTTCCTCATAATTTCTTATCCAATCTGCAGCATTATTATTAGCAAAAACAGCTTTTCTTTGATATGGTTTCCTAGTTTGAAAGTCAATACAAATAAAGTACATCCCACATCCAGCCTTTGGAAAACATTATTTTTTAAACCTCAGGTCTACAGTAATCTGTAGATGGATTTGTAGCTGAAATAGCAAAATCTGTTTTAAAATACTGACAGATTTAAAACCTCACTTTGAAATCCTATGCAGCTGAGTCAAATTGTTGTCTATAAAAGAAATCATTCACTTCATAAACAGATTTCAAACATAAACATGAATAAATGCCTTTGTTCCAAATAACAAGCTACCAGCAAGTTCTGTTCTGGTCGCTTGTTTTGGCTTAAGTTGGACATATTCTCTGCAAGAAATGGTTAGGTGGACTGGAAACATGTGTCAGATTCAGTGATCATACAGAGAATAGCTCTGAACTACAGTACACTTTGGTCTATCTCTTTGATACATATTTCATAGAAGCAAAATACTCGTCTCCCAGTTGCTTAGCATTAGCCCATGTGAATTGAATCAGGAGGATTTTCCAGTGTGATTAAGTTCCTTTCACCGAACTGTTCAGGTTTTTCTTACTGGAGCCAGATACGGACTCCCCACCTCCAACAGCCTGCTGCTACAGGCGGCCATGCCATCTAACTCTTGCATAAAATTGATCGAACTCTGTGTTAAAAGTAGTGGTGGTATTTTGCTTCATAGTTCCACTGAAGGACTATCTCAGAAGCTCACTCTTGACTTTTAAACCTTACCTGCATTTCCAAGCTAGCTGTATTAGCGAGCCGTTGAGGTCATCTGGTTCTTCTGATAGAGTTGGTTTGTTTGTTTGGATGATTTCTGGAGAGTTCTTTTCTGTTGCCGATATTTACCTGGATTGATAGCGCAGTCCTGTTCTGTTTTTTTAAATCAAACCAAGATAGTCTAGTCTCTTGTCCCCTTTTGATCACTGTACTAGCTTTTTCTGCTGACCCATGGTTCAGCTAAAATTCTTTTGTCTTCAACATGGGTGATCAGCATCTCCTGCATTTATTCTAGATGAACTGTCCCCAGGAGTTTGTGCAGACACATTAATACTTATCTTTACTAGGAGTTACTTGGTTAGAGCTTCAGAACACACTTGCTTTTACATCATACTGTCTGTTTACAGTCCTCTGAGACTGTCAGACATGGTCTAATTCTCCTCCTCCCCCGTGTTTTTCCTATGGTGAGATTCTTATTAGTAACAAAAACTCCCACTAGTTGTCTCTAAATGTATGCTTTCTACAAATCGCATTGTTGAATTTCATGCCATTTTTACTACATTTCTCAAGGTCAGCTGTTTTTCCCATATGCTATACTGGACCTCAGTGTGATGGCATGTTTTCGCACTTCATGTCATAAGTAGGTGTAGTAAGCAGAACTGAGAAACTCCAGTTTTCTGCACACACACCGCCTGGTACCTCCCATTTAGTGATGCTTACTATTTTTCCCCTTTTCCAGTATTAACTAAACGAGCGAAAGTACTGATTTGTTAGATACTGTGGTAACAATTTCAGGTATTTACTGATCTGTTCAGCACAATTACACAATTTCTAGGTTTTCACAGACTTCCAATTATTGATCTAGTCTTCCTTCCTTCCTTCCTTCCTTCCTCCCTTCCTCCCTTCCATCCATCCTTCCTTCCTTCCTTCCTTCCTTCCTTCCTTCTTTCTTTCTGTCTCCCAAGATACCTGAACCTGGATACCAGCTAAACAGCCAGCTGCGTTCTCATTCATATTCTACAGGCGAATTCAGTCTTGCTTTAACTCCATTGACTTTATAAGCATGAGTCAATATAAGGAAATCAGCTCATAAAGCATTCTGTATCCTAGGCGAAGTATCACTTGTGTTGAAAGTTTATTTCCTATTCAAGCATCATTAAATTGCAATGATGTATAGTCTTAAAATAAATGCTTGTATGAATATTAAACAACCAGTTAGCAGGTTTATTATGCCATCACCCACAGATAAATCCCATTTTGATAAATTCCTTCCTAAATAACACTTTAATTACTGCTCTATAAGTACTGAATTTTACAACCGCAACTAATTACCTATATTCAGATTTCAAACTTTAGTCTAACAGCCTGAACTAAAGCCAACTGAAATCAGTGAAAAGATATCCCCTGACTTAAAATTGAACTTCAGATCAGGCCTACGGTATAGTTATAACCAATTTATATCACATTAACAATGGAGTATGTTTCTAAACAAAATTTAGATGAATGGATTTTAGCAGTCATGGAGTGGGTAGCAAAAATAATCAGAAATGCGTTGACGGCATTTATTTGACTTCCAGCATGTAAAAATTATTATTAAATTATTGGGAAAAATACCATAGCAAAACTAGGAGTGTTTGGCAATTAGGTGAGGAATCACTTTAAAATACCCAATGGCAATTAGCTGTCCCTGTACAGACCCCTCATTATTTTACATTGTAAGAGAAATTACAAGCATATTAGCTGGATTCTACAAAGTTGATCATCAGTGAAAATTAATGTTGACATTTAATTGTCCTGAAACTTCATATTTAATATCTCACTAAGATAGATGGCTCAGTTCACACTTTCCAAAGCTATTGTTTCAGTCTATGGTAGTACTAGATCAAAATTAATGCATGTATAGTTTTTTCTGCACAACCGAGAATGATGGAAACATTTACAGAAGTAATGGTACTGTGAAAATATAAAGTAATTTCATAGAGCCTGTCAAGATTGATCCTGGACAATCTTCTCCCTGGAGGTGATGTTCTTCGGTATTTTCACAAATATCTCAGACGACAGAAGAAAGAGAGGGCATTTGCAAATCGATGGAGGACACCTTGCTGGAAGTTGCAAGAATTTTGGGTGAATAATCAGAATTCAAAATGAGCTTGATGAAATTGGAGAAATGTCCTGAAATCAGTCAAATTTATCAATACAATGGTAACAATGGTAACTGTAAGCACAAAATACTCCAATTGGAAAAGAAAATCAAGCATATAGATGCAAAATGGGGACTTTGGTTAGCTGGCTGTGTGGCAGTTAGCTATAATTGCATCTGAATTAACAATATGCTGTTGTAAAAAAGGCAATCCCGTTTTGAGGTGAATTAACAGGAATGATGTATAAGCCATGGGAGGCAATTATTCTGCTCTACTTGTCACTAGGAAGGTCTCAGCTGTACTTCTGTATTCATCCTTGGGCTGCACGCTTGTAGAAAAGACAGTGACAAATTGAGAGAAGGTCCAGAGAAGGAGCAAAAAGAATGATGGGGATCTAAGAAAGGCCGAACTCTTTGGAAATAAAAAACTGAAGGAAATAAGTGTAGAAAAGGGAGTAATGTTAATAGTCTTCAAATATTCAAAAGTTGTAATCAGTTACTCTCCATTGCACTGAAGCGACAAGAATGAATCAGTTTAATTTGCAGAAGAGAAGGCGTAGGTGCAATATTAGGAAAAACTAACTGTGAGAATACCTAAACTCAGGTTGCTTAGGGAGGCTGTGGAATCCCTCTCATTGAAACTCTTTCAAAAAAATGGGGAGGACACGCATTAGTGACTGATAGTCTAATTATACTTGATCCTGTAATGAAGGAAAGGACCCAGATGACCTTTCAGTCTTACACATCTGTGATGCTTTGGAGCAACTTAAGACCCTGTTTAATCATCTTTCAGACAGCACCTAGGGTATATGTTGTTGTACAGACGAAGAGAATACTACCAGCCATTCCTGAAGTTACACGGATTTTCAGTCCTTTACTACTTTCTTAATCATCAAGCACTGATCTAAGAAAAGGTTTTCTGTGCTAGGTCATTTCCCCATTTTTGATTGTTTGAGGGTATGGGAGTAAAGACTGTAAGGAGTATTCCAGAACAAAAAAAATGTGGGTTTTATAAGGAGGCCCAGAAAAATGCGTAACTGGAGGAAAAAAAAAAAAAAAAAAAAGAAATCTTTTCTTTGAAAGCCCTAATATGTCCTCATTTTTGATCTGGACCCTAAGGATGAGGTAGCTTTTATTTTATCAACTCACTTCCTGTCTAGGGCAAGTGTTCCTTGGGCAAACGCTTACCACCGCGCCCTGACATAAAATATGTGTTGAATTAATTCCATGTTATCTGGGTGATTTAGGCTACTGTAATTGTTTTGAATGGAAATACAACAGGATCCAATGGGACAGAAGCTTCTCTGTGAGGGCAGGAACTTCTTAAGCCACTCAGACTTGTTTCTAAGGCTTGTCTGATTTGCACCTACAATTCAAATTTGACGTGGAAGATGTCTTGTAATTCTTTGCTTGTAACTTTGCGTGGGTTTTATCAATCACTCGCTCCTCCAAAGCTTTTGGATCCCATTTTGAAATCCAGACTCGTTTGCTCTGAGTGGACATTAAAAAGTGGTTTGCTTTTCTTTGGACATTTATTGCAGACAATTTGAGATTAAATTTATTTCACTTTCTGTCTTTTGGACTACTGCAAGCCTGCAGTCATGCATGCTCAGTGCTGCTGTCTGAGGGAAAAGCTCTTTACTGAGGGCTGGCAGTGCTTGCCTTCTCGTGCTGCTGATCAGCTCTGATCATCTGGGCAGTCAGCAGCTGGAATCTGCTGACTTTCCTGTCGGAGCAGCCCAAGGGTCAGATGTTGTGCATTTGTGCTGCTTTTAACTTCCTCTGTATTTGTGGGCACAGTGTGAACTAGCAAAGCCTGTGGTTTCATCAAGCCTTCTGCACTCCTGCCATAGTAATGCAGCTGCACAGCATCACCTGTTCACCCAACTAAGGGCTTCTAGTGGGTGCTGCGTATTTGTCCTAGCATTCACATTTTACATTAACATGAGAAATCAGCTTTGCCAGCATGCTGTCTCAGAACACCTTCACAGCTTCCTTCAAGCAGCGCAGTGCATCACTGGTGCTCATGCATTTGTCCTTGGTGAATCAGTTTCTTTCATGTCACCCTTTTTTTGCTTTCTGCCTAGCTGATGAGTTCCTTATAATATTCCCAGAGGTGACTGCACCATGGTGTATGGTGAAGCCTTGTCCCTGGGAGGGTAGTGTTAGGTTTCCTTTGTGGGTCATAATGATACTGCGTAACGGAGCCAGAATATATGGCTAGAGATGGAATAGTTACAAACAAAACCAGCCCAACAATAGCAGATCTAGAAAAAACAGTTGTAATCACTTTTTTAAATGTCAGGCTTGCACCTGCATAGCCTCATCAACCTTTTGTATATGTTCTTTAAAACACAAACCATTTTCTGGTTGCTGAGCAGCCCAGAACAATGACATCATTGTAAAAGTTTTGTGCATGCTTTTGTAATAAACTGGCACATTATAGGAGTACATTTAAGTAGATGCTTTTTTAACCTAAGATACAATAAATACACACTGAGGACCTGATTCTAGCTAAGCAGTCCCTTGAGGTTACTGGGAACTGAAAACACTGCAGTTTACAGGCTTATGCACTTGGCTGATTTAAAGACAGAGATGCAGTCAGGAAAAAAACGTCTCTGTCACTTCCCAAACATCTTTCTTCTTCCCTCTGACATCTTTCTAAAACCCATGAAGTGGCTATTCTAGTTGTCAGAAATCATTAGGTTTTTTTCTGGAAACAGAGCACGGAAGTGCTGGTGTGTATGAGGAGCAGAGCTGTCTGTCTCTGCATAAGGGCATCAAGTTCATCAGGCTCAAGTATCATTTTTTTTTTATTATTATTATTTTTATTTTCAAAGGAAGCTTCCACTGCTATTAATTAGTTGAAGTGAAATATACAGTCAAACAATACTTTTCTGTTAAAATGCCCTATGGAAATACATTCAATTTTCATTTTGCTTATTTGTGCTCTCCATTTTACACACACCAAAGTTTACAGCTTACAGTCTCAAATGTTGCAGGCTCCTACGTGAGCTGTAACTGTCTAACTTCCTATAGCTCCTTTCTTCTTCCTGCAGGATGGTGCAGTTTTCATGCAAATTAGTGCAGCTCAGTGGAACTGAGGTTCCAGATGCAGCTTCTCCACCTTCCAAATTAGATTGTGTCTGAATAAAAGGCAAAGACCAGACCTAGAAGGAGAGACCAGACTTCAGGCTGTTCCCTTGCCCTCCTTCCCCTCCACTAAATACTGTAACCGTAAGGTGAAAGTCAGGCTTCTTTTTGCCTTGAAAGCTGAGGTCTCACGCAGTGTAGAGGCCACAGCAGCCTAGCCTTTTGGAAAGGATGAACACTTCTCTCTTTCACTGGTTAGCCTTTTCCTAATGTCTTGGCATAACTCCTTCAGGCAGAATAAACCCAAGAACTCAAGTCACTGCTTCCTCACCCACTGCTCTAACCACTACTGCGGAGACAGTGGTATGTTATCTGTGGCCATCATCCCCATTACCATTAAGAGAGAACCTATTGAACTGGACAGATATGACTGCCCTTTGAAAGGTGACTGCCTTCAATATAGCCAGTGAAGAGGGAGAGGCACTTAATTTATGAATGCTGGATCTCCCCCTGCAAGCCCTGCAATATATTTCACCAGTTGCATTAGATGTGTTGCATTAAGCTTGTGCACTGCCACAGAGACATGGCCAAAAAATTCAGTGCACCTTCCTTCTGTTTCCTCTTTTGATTTGAGTGAAACTATAGCATATGGGTGCTCAGGAAAAAAACATGCTTTAAAAATAGGCAATGTGATTGTCAGACCTCAAACGCTGACAAACGTGATCCCTCAAACCAAGTAATCTGATTTTCATGAAAATGACTGACCAGGGTTGAAGTTGGCAGCAAGCATCCTTTAAACTCTATGCAGGGCAGCAAACCTGCAGTTTAAAAGCCAAAATCTTGAGCAGAAATGCAGCTTAGGAAATGTAGAAATGGCTAAATGTTTCTTAAAGGTTATTTATATATCCACTTCTTATTTTTCATCCTCTGCTTCAATGAAGGTTGTTTCTACATTCCACAGCTCGTGTAGGAGGCCGTGCAAGGAGTTTAATAAAATATTAAAGCTGTCATCCCACAGGACATATTGTTTATACCATCACAGATGCAGATTACATCTCAGATCAATGGAGCAATTTTTTAAAAACCTCTTTTCTAAAGCAGCAGTTGGAGTACGATTACAGTTGTCCACAGTAGTTATATCATACAGCAAATTAGGAAATATATGTCAGGACCCATTATTCTAATGGGGGTCTTGTAAGATTTTTAAACAATGTAAGTAGATGCCAGACTTGCAAACCGATGACCCTCTTTGAAACAAAACCCCCAGTAGAGAGGAGAGAACAAAAATACTGTTGACTTGTACGTGGCTGTCAAGTTAATGCTTCACAGGAACCCACAATGCTAATCGCCCTTCTTGAATGCAATTTCTTCCTTTCTGTAGCTCCCTCATAAGGTATCCCTTAAGCACTCATTAGACCAGCACAGCTGAAAATTGGTAAAATTGTTTTCAATGTCAGCTACCACCATTTCAGCCCCGGTCAGATACAAAAGAGACAGCACAATACTGCTGATGTCACTTTGTTTCCTGCAATATTTGTAAAGAAGCATTTTGTTTTCCAACCGCATTAAAATAGAATAAGATCTTACATATTTATGCTCCATCAAATGCTCAGTATGTGCAAGGATGAGAACTATAAAACTGTATAAGGCAGAGGATTGAAATTCTCTGTCCTAAATGGCCATTTAAGTAGCACATCTGGAGAAATGCAGCTGCCAAATTTTCAGCAAGCAGCAGCAGCATTAACAAGGGAACCATTGTGATATGCGTAATGGCAATATTTATTTTATGCAACTAAGAGTTTGTCCTAATAACAGATTAAACTATGTACCAAATTAAAGGCAAGATCATGCTTTGCAGTCTTTCAGTGGGCTCTAGTTATTACGGGATAGGGACTTGTCATACCAAATCTGAAGGGGTGAGTTTATGCAGATATACAGCTGCAGTCAAGTCAAATGGCATGGGATGCAGAGTGGGCAAGGGCAGAGAGTAAAGCTCCCTTAGTACTCGGAGCCTGCAAGCTGAGCAGTATTTGAACAGTGATCAAATGTTCTCAGGAAATGTGTTTTAATTAAATTCTGCTCATCTAAGAAGTGAGACAAGGACACAGTTGTCAACTGAAATCGCTCCTTGATGTGAGGCTGAATGCTGGTATCATGAGTCCCTCACAGTGTCCCTCAGTATTTTGCTTTGGCGGGATGACAGTAATAGTACAGGTTGACAGTGCAGAGGCGGGCAAGGACAGTGCTCTCCAGGCCCCACTTACTGACATTGCCAATGTGGTCGTGGAATATAATTTTCTAGCCTGCAGAGTAGGATGCACAACTCATCCCCAGCTTATGTGGATTCCGTAAATGAGATGGGGTGCCCAGGATGGCCATGGAGAACACTTGTAATGTCCCAGGAGCAGTAAGCTCTGGCATAACTTATACAGCTCTAGTGAAGAAGTTTTCTTTCTGACTTGGCTTCACAAGTCCGTATTATTTTTTCTTTATGAGGTGCAGCATAATGGGAAAAGAGTATTACTGTGCATCTTTGTCAGTGACCTAGGTGATGGGTCAGAGTGTACCCTCAGCAAGTTTGCTGATAGTATAAAACTGGGAGGAGTGCTGAGTGACCTCAGCAGGCTGGAGAAGTGGGCTGACAGGAACCTCATGAAGTTCCACAAGGGAAAAGGCAAAGTCCTGCACCTGGGGAGGAATAACCCCATGCCGGGACATGCTGGGAGCCAACCAGCTGGAAAGCAGCTTTGTGGAAAAGGACTTGGGAGTCCTGGCTGATACCAAGTTGAACATGAGGCAACAATGTGCCCTTGCAGCAAAAAAAGTCAGTAGTAACCTGGGCTGCATTAAGAGGAGTGTTGCCAGCAGGTCAAAGGAGATCATCCTTCCCCTGTACTCAGCACTGGTGAGGCCACACCTGGAGTGCTGTTCTGGGCTCCTCAGTACAAGAGAGTCATGGACGTACTGGAGACAGCCCAGTGAAGGCAGTGGGCACAAACTGAAACACAGCGGGTTCCCTCTGATTGGGAAATGCTTCTTACCTGGCAGGGTGACCGAGCACTGGCACAGGTTGCCCAGGGAAGTTGTAGTCTCCACCCTAGGAGAAGTCAGAAGGTGTCTAAACACAGTCCTGGGCAACTGGCTGTAGATGACCTTGTTTGAAGAGGAGGTTGGACAATGACCTCTAGAGGTCCCTTCCACCCTCAACCTGTGGTTCTGTGGTTCTGTGATTCTGAGTAAGAGTCTCACACAAAAGACAGATCGTTACTAAACTGGAGAAGGACAGAAATACAAGAACATGGCAAGCTAAGAGATGACAAGGGTGAGTAAGTCTCAGTGCAAGTTTTTGTGGCAGGTCTCCACAGAGTAAGAGTTTCAAAGACAGCCACCTGTCAAGGAATTATTTGTCAGAACTACGGTGTGACAGGATATTAGCAAAAGGAGAAGCAATATAGAAAAAAACCCCTCATTTTCAACAGATCTCCTGTGACTCACAGTCACAGACTGGCAGTATTTTCTGTGAAGTCAAAAACATCTTTTCTTTGCAGAAACAATTCCATGGAAACTCTACTCACTGAGTCTTCTAGATTTGATGTTTCCCCACAGGGAGGTGGGCTGTACTGGAAACAAGAGATTCTGGGTATTATTCCAAGATAAAGCTGATTCTCATGAAAGGAAAAGTTGTTGCTGCCTACAGCAGAGAGAAATTATTTTGAAAGGAGTTCACAATTACATATGCAAGAAGCTGTCTCTGCATTTTCTCAGAAGCTTTCATTTACATAGTGCTTTTGCCTTGCTTTTCCACCCCTGAGCTCCCACATTTTTCCAATCTAGTGCGTTATTGCTATCTTAGAATTAATGCAGAAAAAATCATATAATTCACCTACTGGGTTTTTTGATCAGCCCCTTCAGATGGAAATCTCTGTGTAAATGTCATGCAAGTCATTCCTGAGTGAGACTAATCTTTTCATATCTTCAATACTATACCAAGAGATACAGATTTAGTACTTGGGATTTAGTATGCCTTGCCTGTGCAGTATGCCTTAGCTAGAAGCTCTGGCCTTGTATCTACTTCCCAACCATCATAATCTTTTGCCACACTATTCATCCCAGTTGCACTCAGTGTCTATATAAGTCATCTAGGGCTACCCTGGTTAAAGAGAAGTCATACTCAGATCCTCAAAGAATGAGAGCACTGGGAGACTACGACACACACACTGCAGTATACAGCACACAAGGTAAGCACAAGAGAAGTTCTTCCAGAAAAAAAAAGAGAAAAAAATGTTTCAAAACAGCAAGTGGTTGGGTTTTAGTTTGGATAAACTAGGTGAAGTTCGTTCTCTGATTTTCCTGATTATTATTTTTTCTATGCAATATTAGTTTCTTGATTGAGAATGTAAGAATTAGACGTCATCATTTGATACAGACTTTGGTCACTAGAGATCTTGTGACTTTGGTCACAAAAGGAAAATTCTTCACAGTTGAAATACATCTCCTCAGGGAAGTGGTGAATTCCACAACATTGGACGCTTCCAGGATTCAGCTGGACATGGTGCTGGGCCATCTTGTCTAGACCGTACTTTTGCCAAGAAGGGTTGGACCAGATGATCATTGAGGTCCCTTCCAACCCAGTATTCTGTGATTCTGTGGTTGAATAGTCATGGAACTGTGTCAGAAATCTCTTAATGCATGTGGCACTGCTTGGTGCTAAATGCCATGTCACATACAGTAGCCATTGTGCTGGAATAGCAAATATAAACCAACTAGAAATTTATTCTGTTTAATTACTTGTAACAATTACTTGCTTTAATTGCTTTAGTAATAGTGGGGTTTGATTTGCCATAGAAATACGATGTATTTATATAAATAGACTAATGGTATGCGAGGTGTTTCGTGGCCATCAGAGCATTCTGTCACCAGAATAGCTGACTGCCCACAGGGATCTGGTTGTGGGACCGATGTCTAATTCAAATGAAACCCAAAACACCAGAGAAATACTACAGAAGAATTAGACTATGATTTATGGTTTATTTGTGCCAATGGAAGCTACGTGTGGAGTAATTTAAAGTTTTAATTTGAAATGTGTTACTTATTTTGCAGTGATTTGCTGTGCAGACTTCTCAAGTGCAAAAAGGTTTTAGCATGTTCCATTGTAAAAGTGCTGATGACTGAGGGATCATAGGGAACATATTTATTCTAAGTTCACAGTTCAAGGTCGGACACTTAAACAACACAAGCGGAGTTCCTTGCCTCAGAATCCACTGATTAGCAGAAAGGTATCTCAGCCCATTTGTGTCATCTGTACCCCTTCTCTGCTGAATGCTCCAGCTGCTGAGGTGCAAAATCAGCCTTCCCCCTTCTCATCTTCTTATGACCCAATGATTCTTGAATTTTTTAGCCTCACCATGTCACAGCACTGGGAGGTGAGTGAAGAGGACTTGTTCTCCATACTTTTTCAATATTCTCGACCCTGTCATAGGAAATGCAAAATATGGAACATGAAGAATTTTTTTTTTTTGGCTGAGGAGAGTATTTAACTCATGTTCTTCCAAATACAGTGCCTGGCTGTAGCTGGTAGGATATTGTATTAAAATGGGCATCCACTTGAACGTTCTTGAATGGCAGGAGGCGCAGCTGCAGGGCTTTGCTTTCAGCTTGGTGCTGTTGGATTCATGGTCTGAGGGTCACTAGGTGCATGCCAGCTAGGTCTTTGCCTTGGGAGATCATCGCAAGGGATAGCACATCTGTGAATCCAAAATGGGCTTTGATTTTGGTTGCTCAGCTTCGTCAAACTGACCGTGCCTCAGAGCACAGGCAGTGATAGAGTATTTAGGGAGGGTTTGGTGAAAATTTGGGAACCTATGTACTTTAACGTGGCTTGGTCTCTTGAGATTGGTTAACTACATTTTATTAGCTGCACAGTAGGCATGTAATGGGGAGGGTTTGTCCTAATAGCTTACAGATCTGTTTTCTTAGCTACGACTGTCCAGTTCCTTGCACGTTCAACAGAGAAGATTCTTGTCAGAAATTTTTTTCTCTGGAGTAATTCAATAATTGTAAGTGCATTTTTCAAGGTAACATAGCAAAATAACATTTATATTCAAAATATCATGTTTAGGGTAGCATGATTTTTTTTTTCCTGAGCATAAAACTGATATTTTCCACCAAGAAGGAGAAGGAAAGGAGAAGCAGCCGTAGATAAAATTTCACTAAAATTTCATCTGGTTGTATAGAAGCCCTCCGCAAATCTAGAAACATTGGGATTCTTGAATACTTTGGATTACTTGATACTGAAGTCACTTGTGTGCATCCAGTCCCCTCTCAGGACTGGCTAATTTCCTGTACGTGAATGATAGCATAACTCTGTGGCAGAAGATATTTGCTCCTCTGCTCTAGGGAGAGGTTTGATGGTTAGATGACGTTAATGTGTCAGGAATACCATGTGTTCCTCGTGCTCCTGCCATAGTAAATTCCTGCTTCAAATATGTAAATGAACCGAGAAACATGCCTTTAGTTTATCCAACTGTGATAAAATATGCTAGATCTCTTCCTCCTTGGATGGTTTACTTAGTAAGAAGAAATAAAGACTTATGTTTTCAGGTGGTAAAAAATACCCTACATGTTTGATCCCTGGGTAACAATGTGAAGAAAGCAAGCAACATGCTTTTCTGATCCTCGTCTACTTTCTTGTGTGTGGAAATGAAAGGATAATATTTTTTTCTCCACGGAGAAAAGAAAAAGAAAAATGAGGACACAAATCTTCATGGAAGTTGATTATTCTATGTATTAGCCGTAGATAAAAAGAAAAAAAAAATGAAGTTCTAAGCCATTAAAGAGTTTAGTGTATTTAAAGCAATATTGTTACAAAAACTGGAATCCCCACTATGAACTTTTGGCTCAGAGGGAGTAGGCTGGACAACAGTTTCTACTTGCTTCTCAGTGCAAGAAGTGCAGCGAATTAGTTCTTGGTTCAGAAAACATGAAGTAAAAAGCAGTGCTTCTAACAGCAGCAAGACATTTCAGGCCAGTTTTATTGCCACAAGACCCACAGAGGGCCAAGAACCGACTGACTGACCGAGATAGATGTGAGACCACAGTTACCTAGAGATGCATGAATTGTGTGCCTCTAGCAGTTAGTGCTGCTTCCACCCTCATTTCAGTTTCCACTGTAGGATAGAATGGAAAAGCTGTGAAGTTAAATTAAATTAATGGACAGTGAGTTCCCCATCTGAGGTGAGTTACACCTACTGCTCAATAGCTTTTAGCTATGCACTCTAAAGAGTAACGACTCAGCATTTAAAGTTACTTTGAAAGTTCTTCATACTGAAAGATTTAAAAAACTGGTTAGGTATTTTCATAGGTCAGCAAAGGAAAAACAGATTCGCACAACATGTTTGTGGAAGTAGTAATTGGAATACCTACTGTGTAATTTACATGATGCTGCTACCACATCAAGGCTGGGTAAAACTTCAGTGTAAGAGATGGTAAAGAGTGTTTTTGAGGATGTGATAGTCTCAAAAAAAGACTAATCACATAATAGTATTATTTGAATTTAACATGGAATGTTATCAGAGGAAGAGTCATATACATCCACTGACATTGCTATGGCAGTTCTGAAAATACCCGTCATAAAGTCTGTGGACAAAATGAAAACACAATGAGAACACTGAAGTTATACTAAGACCAAATAAAGTAATATCATTTGTGCAGGAAGGTTTGTAGAATGTTAGGAGTGGTTTGGATTTTAGTATTTTTTGAAGTATTTTATTTTGTGGAGGGAAGGGAAAGAGAATTAAATGGTTTTTTTCTATTGCAGTCAAAGTCCTTGCTGAAGAGCCATTTTGTGAACTAGAATTGGCTTTCTAAAGTAAAAAATAAAATATGATTAAGAAATTGTGTAGATAAGCACACATACAGCTATGGCTCTGTGTAAGAAATCCATATGGCTCAATATGATACTGTATAGCAAATCCCTGCCCATCACCTCCTCTTATCTTCACTATTATGCAAACATAATATGTATTTAAATTCCCATAGAAGTGTGATACCAAATCCTGCTAAAAGGTGCTGAAAAGAAATCCCACTTTCCTATGGTATTATGTCCCTCTGGAGATATGTATGAGCTTCATTTTATAAAAATTGAAGCACTGTAAAAATGAGAACCTGGGGAGCAAAAACCCCAGAATTGCTTCTATGTCCTTTTGGACATTAGGGTAATTTATCTGCTGGCAGTTGCTGGGACTGACAGGCCAGTGATGCAATCCAGTATTTATCCCTATATTTGTCTTGGTTTTGTTTATTTCTGTCTAGTCCTTGCCTTTCAGTATCTTTATGTTATTCTTTACAGTTGAAATAAATGCCTTTTTGCTATTCAAGGGTAAATGCCAAACTTTTTCATGGCTGTTTGTGGGAATTTTGCATCCATGGTTTCGTTAGTGTTGTTTAGTAGCAATTTTTTATGGATGCACAGCCAATCTGATCCAAAGCCCAGAGAACCTACTTGTGATTTACATACTTCAGCGGGCTTTGGATCAGAACTTACGACTGTGGCCTTTATGAAATGTATTTTTCTTGTAGATAGGCTAGTACTGGCAGGAGTTGTTTTCCTAGGTGATAGCAACATAGTAATGTATGTGTTTGCTAGCAGGAAAAGTGACCCTGTGGTATATACCAGCACAGGACTTCATGGAACTAAACAGACTGTCATTAACATTTAATGCTCCAGGAGGGAAGGAGGAAAGGGAGGAAAGCAAGGAAGAAAGGAAGGAAAGGAAGGAAGAAGGAAAGAGGAAAAGGGGGGCAAGTGGAGGGGGGAAGGAGGGAGGTTATATCACAAAGGGAGAGAAAAGGAAGCCATAGTGATTTTCTCAGTGAAAGCCAATATTGTTAGATCTGTTGATCTGTTGAGAAGCTGAAAAGGGAGAAATTACATGCTCTTTTTTAACAGTCATCGTTGCATTTTTTTTCGGTGCGGAGTGCCTGGTTCTGCCACCCAAGATGACATCCAAAATACAGCAGAGCCTACCTTGTAGCAATAAGGAGTGAAAAGCAAAGACTGTCACAATGCAATTCATTAGACTTAGATGGTGATCTGTACTCCAGTAAAAATGAGGTTTCTTGCTGTTGAAGATGGGTTTCATTGTGCTTATCTCCTGGGACTACACCAGCTATCACTTACCATACATGCTGAATGCTGCACTTGAAGTAGATTATTGCTTCTTCTTTCTTTGCTCCAGCTTGTGGTCTTTTAAAGTGCTTTTTTTTTTTCTGTTTAAAATTGGTGCAAGCTTTGAGCCTACACAATTTTTGTCATATGCAGCCATTACATTTCTAATAGAATGGTACTTGCATGATATGGGGCAGAGTGAGACACCTCTATAAGCTTCATTTATGCCCATGTTCATCAACAGAAAGACAATATACATCCCCTTGATCTCTGTGCAGTAGCTGGGCGATGGGGAGTCACCTTTACTTCCAGGAAGTACCATGATAGGGCTGTACCATGTTGGAAAGCCATTGATTCTATTTTGCAACTTGAGTGGCTTTAGAGGACAAAGCCTGCAATCACCCCGTTTGATCTGGCCTTCCTTGCTAGCAGTGTGACAAACAGCTAAAAACCAGGTGAGGAGTGCTCTTCTTGTGGAAGACCAAACAAGCCTTTAACATTGCCATGACACAAAATTGACAGCTAATTCTATGATACCCAGCATAAAAAAAAGTGCAACTGTAGGGTATATGAAGTGAGTCATAGGCCATGTTCCTCAGCGCTGGCCAAAAGACATTGCCTATTTCTTAGCCTAAAAGTGAGTCAGCTCGATGTATTCCAGTTCTGTTTTCAGCTCCAGTTATTTGTGATCTTGGAATTACTTTTGTCAGTCAACAATGTTGTATTCAGTTTTGTGATCCTAAGTATTACTAAAGGTAAAGTAAGTGATTGCTACAACCTGAATTCCTCGGAGCAAGGTTTAGAAGTATTCAGGGCTTCCAGTTAGGGGCTCACATATTGTCAAAAATGAAATAAAGTTAGCAAGAAGAATGTGTTTCTTTTGTACAGGACATTTTCCCATTTGGCACTGTACCTAATTGCCTGCCTTAATACTTATTTGAAAAACATAGCTTAGATCTAAACACTACATTAATTATAAAAAATTATGTGGCAGGTTTTCATTATATATTGCTACATGATTCTCTAGCAGCACTTACATGCAAATTCAGGAGCAGTGGGATGAGAATAATAGAAAAGACGTATCTTAAAAGGTTGACTGAGTTACTCCTATAATCCTTCTCCTAGTCTAAATAGCTGCACGTTAACTGCACTGCAAATGGAGCATCAGCAATAATCTGTATTTCTCTGGCATAGAAGTGTTTGGTTATCTATTTTCTAACTAGCCTGCAATGGCCAAATATTTCAGGGAATGAAAGAGGGAGAAGAGGAACAGCAAACAGTTGCTGTATTGAAAGCAAGCTGCCCATCGGCATTTATCCTCCTACACATTTTGCTCAGCCATTCACTTGGTCTGACTATGAATCATCAGACTGACTCCCAGGAAGCAAAATCACCATCCAGCCACTGGATTAATAATACTGATTACAGTTTTCTGTTGTATCTCAAAAACTGTAGTTTATTCTGTCTGATTTTTTTTTTCTTTGGGGATAAAGTGAAAAAACAAAACATTTTTCTCTTGTTATTTGCTTTTTGGTTATTTTATTGAGCAATGTCTCAGTGACTGTAGATGTGAAGGAAGCATAAAGTTTATGTTCAAATAAATAAACAAAAGATGAAAGAAATATCTGATAATCTAAACATAACAAAACGTTTCATCAAAATTTTCCTGTCTCATCTTCTTAGTTTTTAATAAGGAGTAAATGGTCCTTATGAGGTCCTTAGGTGAGGAACAGAGATTTATATACCAGAGTTCATCTGAAGACAGATTAGTGCTGTGCCGTCTTTTAGGGTAGTCTCCTTAGGAAAAGTCCATATTTGTCTGTTTATACAGTACATACTGTCTTTCTTGTGTGCACGTACACATGATACAAAGAATAAAATGTAAGTATGCTGATACTTAGAAAAAATGACAAATAAGGCACTAAACAAAATAATACTTTAGATATCTTGGCTTGCCTGAATACATCTAGTTACAAAGCAACTAGAATGTTTTGCTTATTCTGTTTGCTTTGTTTGAAATACTACACCCTACAGTGAGAAAATGTATTGCATTCATTTCTCTGTCACTGTATGCATGCCTAAAAAATCCATGCAATAAATAAATTTGGCTCCTCCTCATTTAGAAGCAGGTTACCTTATTGGTGTTGAACTCCAAGGGTTTAAATGCTATTGAAGTTTTTTGGAGTGACCATCCATTCTCTGAGATGACTGTTTTTAACATAACCAATATAATTTCATTTTCGAACACTTGACATAGACATTGGCAAGCAATCCAGTCTTGGAAAACCCACAAGTAATTAAGTTGCTGAGGTGGGCACCGTAATTGGCTAAGCCTAAACCTGGAAGCCAAAACTCATTCTCTGTAGTTGTGACTCTGTCCTGATAATTAATTTCACCTGTTAAAATCTGGGCTTTGTAAATCTGAAGAATTTTTATAAACTTTATGATACTGGTCATGAGTAGGCTGTGGGAGTAATTGGGGCTTTTGGAGGGGAAAAACACAGAACCCAAAAATCCTTACAATGAAGATCAAGCTGAAGCAGAAATTTCATCTTCTAATCAGTAATATGTAAAACTTAAACCCTTCATTTTATTGATGACCAAAATGTTTCCCTAGAATGCAATGTGTTATGTCATGGCCTTTGTAGTATGCGCTATGGTAACATTCACAAGGTAAGTCTTGACAGTACTTCTCTCCTTGAGCCGGTAGTGCACTCATCCGGAACGTGAATTGAAATCATTCTTCTGCCTTGGAGGGTTAGAGACCGCATTGTGCAACTTTTGGTAATACACTAAATGCCGTAGCTATTAAGGGTATGAAGCATCCTGAGGTTTGCTGATCTCCATCTCTTCTGGTCATCCAGTTTGGATGCACTATCTACACAGTGAATCAGAAATAAAGAAGTAAAAAAATAATAGCTCTATAGTTTGGTGTTCAGTGCGGTATGGATCAGGCATCTAAATTTAAACTTTGTCCCACTATAAGTACTCGCATCTTTTCATGGCCTTATTTCTGATTTCTCGTATCTTAGATG
The DNA here is from genome assembly GCF_015220075.1 of Falco rusticolus. Taxonomy (NCBI): domain Eukaryota; kingdom Metazoa; phylum Chordata; class Aves; order Falconiformes; family Falconidae; genus Falco; species Falco rusticolus. The sequence goes on along the minus strand of NC_051191.1, from coordinate 9,776,965 downwards.
AAATGTGTTTGCTCTAAAAAAAAACCCTTAAAATTGCTTAACACTTCAAAGTGGTAAGTCAGTAACATTTTTGATAAGGCAAATCCATTATTAACAGTCCACACAGAGGAGATACCCTTCATCTCCAGTATGCATCCAATCTATATTTATAAAAGTAATGATATCGTTGTGAAAGCAAAAGCTAATGAAAAATGGAAAGGAAGAAATGAACTAGAGGTAAAGAATCTGTCTCTCTTTTCTGCTGTCTTTCATCTATAACATGAAACTGAGGGTTCACATCAGTTTAAATCATGAAATAATAAATGAGGTAGGAGCAATGGAAAACCTGAATCAGACCTGTGATTATTTCTGTACTACCCATTATTGCCAGTTTGAGAAGCAGTGTTTATACTCTGCAACTGGTTAGAGTCTAAAACTTTCATGGTCTTATATTGTTGTCCCTATTTCTATCTAGCGGTAGGTATCTACAGTGATGATGTTAACCTTCCTGTGCTTCAAAGCTTGGGCCTGCAAAGGAACTGTGGCTTCGCCAATATTTAAAGCATTTCTTTTTCTGTAACTGTCTTTAAAGCTAGAGATTCTTGTAGTTCCTGAGGGGGCACATGCTAGAAGTATGCCTGCTCCTGAGACACATGATACTAGTGAGAGCTGAGAATGCAAACTCTGTGATGTCAAACCAATACTTACTAAAGTGAAGTGCTGGGAAGTAGAATTTTCCAAGTAAACATATCTCCTCACTAATGCAATTTTCTGACATTGTGATTAATCCCATAAAGCCCAAAATGTTATTTTTAAGATCCTGTTTCTTCAGAAACATGTACATATTCAGTGTGAAGAAGAAATGCCGAGCATTTATTTCACATATTCAGAATCCCATTCATTGAACTGGAGATTTACGTTTTAAGTCCTTTATGTATATTTTCCATTGATTGAAAACGGTATCTTCCGTTTTCCATAAATTGTTTATTACCTTCAGCCAGTACAGCTACATGGTAGTAAACAGCAGTACTCATAATGAAGGTTTGCAGCCCAGCAGACTCGCACGTCGTAGTGTGTGAGCACGCTGAGAAACCCCTCTCCGGGGGAGTTGCTGGGAGGACCCCAGCCCACTCAGTTTCACAGCTTGTCTTCAGCCCTTCTCACTCTTTCCGCTTGCATGGGATACTGACACACAGAGAGCTGTCTGACAGATGCTTTTTTTTTCAGTATTTTTACAAAAGACAGAAGCGCAGTAACACCTTGTGGGCCAGATCGTCTAAAGACAGCAGTGGGTGTAAGTGGAGGCCAAAAGAATTGGGCTCTTGATTGCAGGGGTGGAATCATTGGAATTAAGGATAAGGAACAGAGTTAGGTGTGAACGTTTCCTAGAAAGAAAGGGTAGGAAGGTTTTCTTTGGACTTCCTGCCTTGGGCAAGAGTAGTAAAAGGTATGATATAGGCGGTCTTCCATTAACTTGTAATCTGCTTTCTTTCAGGCTCATTTTCATTCATTGTGGCTTGTCAGTTACTTTTTCAGAGCTGACAGCTTTGACAAACATTGCTTCCTCTGTGCACTCTTCAAGATATGTTGTGCACATTTTTGTTCTCCTCAGATTTCCAAAGCACAGTTTGGGGGAATTCATTTTCAAAGCTCAGTTTCAACAGTATTTTTCAAAATGGCTGGCACAGCTTTGATTTATGATTTCCATCATAACACCTACAGTAAAACAATCTGCTGTTGTTTAAAAACACATGGTTTCTTCAATTTTACTTTGGTTTTTTGCAAGTCATGTAAACTGCAGCAGTTTCACCACCTGCTGCCTACACTGGATGCATTTACATTAACACTTTAGTTCAGATGGGGAGTGGACTTCTGAAGCAAAGCTCCTGGCTGCACCCCACTTGCCAAGCTTTGGTTCACAGGGTAGAGTTGTCTCATGGTCCGTGATGTGGATTCATCTCAACTGATATGCAACAGGAGATATGCTGCAGGAACATACCTAATGCACTTCAGCAGCCGATGAACATTCAGCCCACAGGACCGGACAGAGCTAGGCTGAGATAAAAACTTCTGAAAGACATATGGTGTAGACATCTGGTCCTCAGCCCCAACTGCTTCACTCTGTAAATCCACTCCTATTACTCTGCACTACTTGCTAATGTGGACACAACCATTATCTACTCTAATATATGCAGAATTTATGCATAAACATGTATTTTGCTGCTCAAATATAATGTGGATCATCACGACTGAACTCCAGTTCCTTCTGAAATTCCCAATGTTCCTGCCCCAGACCGGAGCATGCCATTGCTTTCCTGTACGTTTCATTCCATAGCTCTTGATCAATGCTACAACTTCTCAGTAGTTACGCCAGTGTGATTTTTCTCTTGACTTTCAAAATGTACACAGATCGTATTCCTAGTTACTGAGCTCGGTGTCATTTTTACCTTAGAAAGAGAGCTTCCACATTGCCTGTGTTTCTCAGTGCTGAAATCACTGGTACTTCTGCAGCTGTAAACAGTAATAGCAATGGTGTCCTTTGCTTATGGAACTTTTTCAACTACAGCAGCTGCTGGACCACAAAGAAGAAAACTGATTACAAGTTGTCAAATACCTATTCAAATTTGCCAGTAGGAGCATTGACTTGGAGCATTCAGTTAATCTGTCGTAGCTGGAAGTCTTACCTCTTGTCCTCCACAACCATGAAATACTTTTCATTTATCCTTGGATGATTTCAAGCTAGCATTCCTACAGATAGGATAGATATTTTTCTTTGTGTTGACGAGAGAGTAGATGAAACAGTATTTGCATACATAATATAGATAGAGCAGCTTCTTATGACTATTGGTGAGTGTGTGGCAATATGTAATTGCATGGGAATCACTGTTCTAAAACTTCCTTTGGGGCATAACGATTCATAGATGCTGTAAGATTTCAACAAGGTGTAAACAATGAAGTTCTTCATGAAAGGAGAATATTTTTATTATAATCACTTGCTTGGCTGAATTGCCTTTGTTTCTACACAGAAAAAAAGGCAGAACATTATCAGATCTTTCTAGCAAGCTCATATCGTGGGTTTGAGGCCTTTCTGGCGAACAGGAAATAATGTTCTTCATCTCACCTTCTCATTTCCCTCATTTCTTTTTGGCAATACTTAACAAAAAGTTTCACATCCAAACTGAAAGAAGAAAATTCCTTTGTTGGGCCACAACATCGCCATACCAGCATCCTACGTAACTCCGCGTGCCCTGGCTCAGGATGTTGTGACAGATTAGTGTTGGCACAACACCATCTTCTGGGATGAGCTAAGATTACTATTGTTATCATTAGCTTCATGCTAGAAATTTGTTATATTATACACTGAGGCACAGATAATGACTACCAAGTCAAAGAATTTACATTCTACATAATAAAACCACAAAATATGTAACTATGGAAGTTGGAAGGAGATTAACGTTTTCTCTTATTTTAATGTATTTGTTTTTATTGAACGTGATAGTAGGAATTTAAAGGGAAGATGCAAAATGGGATAATGACATTTTTCAAAAGAAACATGAAAGAAAATACCCAAGAGTACACTGGTGGGAGAGAAAAAAAGTAGTTTTCAGTCAGTTCAGATGTTAGTGGTAGGAAGAGTAGAATAATGGAAATGCATGTTGGGAAAAGATTTGTGATGGTGTGATGAAGGAGAGACTGCAGGTGAACAAGGGGAGTGGGTATGTCAGTAGAAAGAAAAAGATTTCTACTGTCCTGGGGCAACAGAAGGAGCCTGGGGAGGCCTTGGGCAGTGGCAAAGGGAAGGAGCAAAAGAAACAGAGCACAGAGCAGGGAGCACAGTCTGACTCTGAGGGATGACCATGGGCAGCCAAAATGGCCCAAACTGGCAGAGGCTTTCAAAGAGCCAGGGAGGGCTCTAAAAAGCTTGCTGCAGCTTGGAAAATCACCAAGCTGGCCGAAAGCAGACCTGAAAACAAGGGCCTGTCTGCAAGGATGCACAGGGCAAGCTGAGAATTGTTATTTCTGTCCTATCTGACCTTGCTTGGAGCCTTTTCTGTTTAAAAGTTTATTCTAATCTATATTTAAATAAAATTGTCTTGCTTGATTTTAAAAGCCTTCAATATTTGTTATGATCATCTCCAAGTTTTGGTTGACTTGGGCTCAGAATTTCTTAAGGGAAGCTTTTGAGAGAGAAGGTGAAATATTAGCCACACTTTTCTTCTGAAAAGCACATTAGAAATCAGGACATTGCATTCTTTGCCCAGGTGATAAACTATAACTAACTGACAGCTAACGTCCAGGGCAAGTGTGACTTGAGGAGCAGCTGGAAGCTTACCCCATGTGCCATTCCCAAGGGGACCGCTGTTTGCTCAGCACAGAGCTGTAATCCCCACCTGCGGGATATTCAGATTCATAACCCTGTGACGTATGCTCGTTTTGGTTTGCTCGGCATTGTGCCTAACAGCTTCTTCTGTTGCTGTTTGCAAGAGGTAAATGAGTTTACATCCCATCTGACCTGCAGTAATTCTGATGCGGCAAGTTGATATTGGTAACTTGCTTGACTTGATACTTGTTGAATAATTTAGCTCAGGTTTGTTTCTAGGCAGCTGGCTGTCCAGATGAGCATCTTGTATTACTGCCTATTGTCATGGTTACGGGACTGGCTGCATCTCCTCCCCACTCTGAGTTTTCTGAGTGCAACATGAAGGCTGTCCTTGCCTGGGGTACGATATAGCAAATCTTCTCCCGACAGACTTGGATGTAGCGCAGCAGCCTGTAAATGAGCACTGGCTCATTTCAGCATGTCTAATAAAATTCAGATGTGTGCATCGGAAGCACTAATATTAGCTCTTAACTACTAGTAAGTGGGAAGCTAACTGAAGCAATTATATTTTCTTAAGTCTGTGCAGTTATCTCTTGGTTTTAATTAGTCCTTTGAAGTGTTAGCAGAATTCTCTGTCAGAAAAAAATGTTTATATGTAAACTTGTAAACATACACAAAATATTGTATTATATATATTACTATGTTATATAAAAAAAAGATTCTCGGAGCAGCTGCTAACCCCTCACAGTGATCTGTAGAGTACTTGAGCGTTTCTTATGGAAGATAATCAAGTCTTTGGAGAGGCACGTGCCGTCTGTGTCCATGTTGTCTGTGTCTGAACTGGCCATAGTGAAAAGTCGCGCAGCCCTTGTGCCTTGGACGTGTCCTGCTGCAGCACAGAACCTCCTGGCCAGGCTCGCCCAGCAGCTGCGAAGGACAATGGCTGGAGTGTGTGTGCATGGCCCTCCATGGGCAAAGCCAGGCTCTCCAGCCAGAGCACCACTAACCTTTTTCCTTTTTCAGACTAGAATCACTTAACCTTCTTCCCTCTGTGTAAGGATTTTTAAAAGATCGTCCTGCTTTTATTTATTTCAAAATCTTATTGGATGTCTGACTTCATTGGGCAGAAGAAATGTTAGTGACGTGCATATGATTAAAAGTGTTATTTGGAAAGGATAATTTTGCAGTAATTCCCAATTTCTTTAACCTGAAAGCTTTCCCGCCACCCCTGTTTTATTTATTATATCTGTATATTGTGTGTGAGTAGTTTTTTGTTGGTTTTGGCTTTCCCTAGAGATTCATAAACATGTCTGCATAGTGTCTAAAATGGTCAAAAAGTGACTTAACTGTTGAAGGTAGGATGCAGTGGTAGGTGTGCAAAGTATTGCTACAGATAAGCCTAAAAGAAGGACAGGTGCTGTGATCACAGATTGCAAACTGTGTTTTAACTTTCCCACATTAAAAAATATGTGGATGTCAGATTAGGTTTTAAATGTATTTATCCCAAATGTTTTGATTTCTAGGAACCTTGAACCAAAAGAACTGGGGAAAGAAATATTCAGCCTGTAATGGTGCCAAACAATCTCCTATTAATATAGATGAAGATCTTACACAAGTAAATGTGAATCTAAAGAAGCTTAAATTCCATGGATGGGAAAAGGAAACTTTGGAAGATACTTTCATTCGCAACACTGGCAAAACAGGTAAAAAATCAAATTTCATGTTTGGAGTTAAATGACGTCAGAAAAGTGATATAAGGAAGACAATCAACTAAGGACTTCTAATGAAACATTTTCATTTCACTGTTCCTTAGCTGGTGCATTCTGAATTTTTCCATTAAATAAAAAAAACGGGTGATGACAATAGCCAAGCATAATAGAGAAATCACACAAATAAAAATTACGTGCACAGACAGATATATCCAAAGCAATGGCCTTGTTACTGTCGTCCCATCATGTGGACTTCAGTGAACCTAAACAGTGATTTAGCATTTGCTATGAAATAATTATAATCATAATACATATCTAGAATCTGTAATAAGTATACAAAAATGATTTTTTAAAAAATATGAATAAATTACCTACTTATCTGGAAGCACTTCATGGATGAGTTGTGGTTTCAAAAAACTCAGGATGAGATTCATCTCACGTACAGATAGACACCTGTAAGGTAGGCACTTGTGTCTGAATTACTCACTTAGATGACTTCATACAGTCAAAGAGAAATAGGTGCTTTTATGGTCCGATTTGTCTTACCTGTCTTAGAAATGTATTTTAGAAAGTGATTTATGCCTACAAGTGCCTATTTCTCCCAGCTATAAAAAAAGCTTATGGGGGCATTTACATTGTCAGACGTATCTTTTTGCAACCACTTACAAATTCAGAATAGCAGTAACTAAAAGGTGCTTGCTGCAAGTACTGTTTTTGTTTTGGGCATAGGTGTGGAGGAGGTCTTTGACCTTCTACCAATTTCAGTGGACCGCTAGGCCAGCCTTTTTATTTATTCGATTTTATATATTTTTTTTTATTTTAGTGTCATTGTTCCTGATTTCTGTTCATGTACTTCCTACATAGTACTCCACAAATCACTTCCCTCTTGCCCTACTAGCTAAATAGTGCATTTGTCTTTTCAATAGATCCCTGAGGAAATGTTCTTTAAAGTCTGTAAAAGTGAACTGAGATCTTCCTCATCTACAGCAATTCAGATATTATAACAGGAACTGCTAATTTTACCTGCAGTTAAAATTGTCTTCAAGGTTTTGAGGAAAGGAAGGTAGTGAAACTGAACTCCATTTAGTGCTGTTATAGCAAGAGGTCAAACAATTCACAGTCACTGGAGGTAGGAAAGCCACATGTGGGGCTTTGTTCTGTTCCACCCTGCTCATTCCCTCCAGAAGACAAATGCTCGGTCCTGTCTGCAGCTTGTGTACAGCTATGTCCAGCTGAAGACCTGTCATCACCTTCTCACATAGGAGACTGCTCCACAGCTAAGGGGTCTCACAGACAGGACAGTCCTCCTAAGAACTGGCTAAAAATGTCTTCTCTTGTGTTGCTTCATGATTTGTATCTAGAATTATGATAATAATGAGGCTAGCGAGGGGGAGGTATTTTCCTCTTTGTTAACAGCACAGGTGATTTCAGGAAGCTATGTATTTCTTTAATTTCTTTTCTTAGACCATCAGATTGGTGGCTAAACCAGTTTTCTGAGCTTTTTAGCATAGTTCTGTGCCTAGTTTCAGGTATCAGGAGACCAATGTAATAGTGCACTTCGTTGGATGACTGAATTGCAGCATGAAATGGAACATATTTTTCCATGCTAATAGTGAATTACCACACTTCTTACTTAGTTTAAATAACCAATTTCCTGTCAAAGTGCTTATGAAATACAGGGAAATAAGCATATCATATTTACCTTTTAGCACCTAATACCAAAATACAAGTCATAGGTGCCTTGGCTTGCCTTTATATTGACACTCCTTTTTTTTTCCCCCCTCTCTTTCTCTGTTTAGTGGAAATTAACCTGACAAATGATTATTATGTAAGTGGAGGTGGGTTAGACACCGTATTCAAAGCAAGCAAGATCACTTTTCACTGGGGAAAATGCAACGTGTCATCAGATGGATCGGAACATAGTTTAGAAGGACAAAAATTTCCTCTTGAGGTAAAGTACAGAATAGATTTTGACAATTTGACATTCTGCAATAAGTAATACTTATGCTAAATACCTTTGTTTATCACTTGATTAAGGTCTATTTGCAACTATAATAAGTCACTTAAGTCCAAATTAGTAATATTTAAATGATGGATTTTAGAAGGGCAGCATAAGGCATTTTTCCGTGGCATGTTGAGAACGTTTAAACTGTGCATTTTCACACGTCTTCTAAGGTGACATTAGAAGTTGGTTCTGCTAATCTGACAAAGTTCAAGCTCCCACTAACAGTTAAGCTCCTATGAGTTTGGCCCATCATATTCCATGGCAGTCGGTTGTTTAAAGTATAAATGAACTTTTCAAAGCTGGGGCTTTGCTGAGGGCCCATGAGACTTCTGGACTTTACCAAGATAAAATGCAGCCCATGTTGCTGGGCTGGAAAGAGCTGGCAGTGGCATGCCAGGAGTCACCTCATGAGAGCAGGTCCTGGGTGCATCTGCACTCACAGGCAGTCGGGCCAGCATACCCCTGGCTGGTTTGGCAGAATAAGAGAATAAATAACAAGGGAATAAACCCAAGCTTGTCAGAGATGAGCTGTGGGGCGACATGCCAGTGTTTTCAGGCAATATGCATAGCACAACTGACATGCATCTGTGCCAATGCCCAAAGCATGGGCAACAAACAGGAGGAGCTAGAAGCCATCGTGCAGCAGGAAAACTACAACATAATTGCCATCACGGAAACATGGTGGGATAACTGGCATGACTGCAGTGCTGCAATGGATGGCTACAAATGCTTCAGAAGGGACAGACAAGGAAGGAGAGGTAGTGGAGTAGCTTCGTATGTCAGGGAGTGTTTCAGCTACCTAAAGCTTAGTGATGGTGACAATAGGGTTGAGGGTTTATGAGTAAGAATCAGGAGGAAGGCCAACAAGGTGGATATCCTGGTGGGAGCCTGTTACAGACCACCCAACCAGGATGAAGAGACAGATGGAACATTCTACAAGCAACTGACAGAAGTCTCACAATCGCTAGCCCTTGTTTTTGTGGTGGGGGACTTCCACCTACCAGATGTCTGCTGGAAATACAACACAGTGGATAGAAAACAATCTAGGAGGTTCCTGGAGTGTGCGGAAGATACCTGCCTGACACAGCTCGTCAGTGAGCCAACCAGGGGAAATGCTCTGCTAGACCTGGTGTTTGCAAACAGAGAAGGGACTGGTGGGTGATGTGATGGTCAAAGGACATCATGAGCATAGTGATCATGAGATGATAGAGTTTTTGATTCTTGGAGAAATAAGGAGGACGGTCAGAAGAACCACTACCCTGGACTTCCAGAGGGCCGACTTTGGCCTGTTTAAGAGCCTGGTTGACAAGAGTCCCTTGGGAGATAGTTGTGAAGAGCCAAGGAGTCCAGGAAGGCTGGACATTCTTCAAGAAGGAAGTCTTAAAGGCACAGGATCAGACCATCCCCATGTGCCGAAAGATGAACTGGCAGGGAAGACCAGCCTGGCTGAACAGAGAGCTCTGGCTGGAACTTGGGGAAAAAAGGAGAATTTAGCACCTTTGGAAGAAGGGGCAGGCAACTCTGGAGGATTATAAGGATGTCGCGAGGTTATGCACAGTGAAGATAGAGAGGCAGAAGCCAAACTAGAACTCAGGCTGTCTACTGCCATAAAAGATAACAAAAAATGGTTTTACAAATATGTTGGAAACAAAAGAAGGGCCAAGGATAATCTGCATCCTTTATTGGATGCAGTGGGGAACATTGCCGCAAAGGATGAGGAAAACGCTGAGGTATTTAATGCTTTCTTTGCCTCAGTCTTTAATACTAAGACCAGTTACCCTCTGGTACCATCTGAAGATCCAGGGAACTACAGGCCTGTCAGCCTCACCTTGGTGCTGGGGAAGGTCATGGAGCAGGTCATCCTGAGCACCATCATGCGGCACGTGCAGGACAACTGGGGGATCAGGCCCAGCCAGCATGGTGTTATGAAAGGCAGGTCCTGCTTGACAAACCTGATCTCCTGTGACAAGGTGATCTGCCTAGTGGATGAGGGAAAGGCTGTGGAGGTTGCCTACCTGGACCTTAGTAAAGCCTTTGACACCATCTCCCACAGCATTCTCATGGAGAAACTGGGTGCTCATGGCTTGGATGGATGTACTCTGATGTACTCTGCACTGGGTAAAAAGCTGGCTGGATGGCCAAGTCTGAAGAGTGGTACTGCATAGAGTTACATCCAGCTGTCGCCCGGTCTCAAATGGTGTTCCCCAGGGTGCAGTATTGGGAACACTTCTGTTTAATGTCTTTATTGACAGTCTGGATGAGGGGATCGAGTGCATCCTCAGTAAGTTTGCAGGCAACACCAAGTTAGGGAGGAATGTCTATCTGCTGGAGGGCAGGAAGGCTCTGCAGAGGGATCTGGACAGGCTGGACTGACAGACTGAGGCCAACTGTATGAGGTTCAACAGGGCTCAGTGCCGGGTCCTGCACCTGGGTCACACCAACCCCACACAGCGCTACAGGCTTGGGGAAGAGCATCTGGAAAACTGCCTGGAGGAAAAGGACCTGGGGGTGCTGGTTAATGGCTGGCTGAACGTGAGCCAGCAGTGTGCCCAGGTGGCCAAGAAGGCCAACAGCATCCGGGCTTGTATCAGAGATAGTGTGGCCAGCAGGACAGGGGAAGTGACCATCCCCCAGTGCTCAGCACTGGTGAGGCTGCACCTCAAATACTGTGTCCCATTTTGGGCCCCTCACTGCAAGAGGGACGTTGAGGTGCTGCAGCGTGTCCAGAGACAGGCAACAAAGCTGGTGAAAAATCTGGAGCACAAGTCTTATGAGGAGTGGCTGAGTGAACTGGGGTGGTTTAGTCTGGAGGATAGGAGTCTCACGGGGGATCTTATTGCTGTCTGCAACTACTTGAAGGGGAAGCAGGTGGGGGTAAGTCTCTTCTCACAGATAACTAGTGACAGGACAAGAGGAAGCAGCCTCAAGTTGATCCAGGGTAGGTTTAGATTGGATATTAGGAAAAATTTCTTCACTGAAAGGGTGTTGAAGCATTGGAACAGGCTGCCCAGGGATGTGGTGGAATCAACATCCCTGAAGGTGTCTAAAAAAATGCATAGATGTGGTGCTTAGGGATATGGTTTAGTGATGGACTTGGCAGTGTTAGATTAATAGTTGGACTTGATGGTCTCAAAGGTCTTTTCCAGTCCAAACGATTCTTGCAACAGTGTGGAGGTGGGCTGGAGGACAGGGGCAGCTCTCACTGAGACCCACAGTGGCACCCAGCATAATGTTGTCATCATTTGCCTGTTAAAAAGATGTAGTTGTGGCAGTCAGCTGTGCTGCTTCTCACGCTAAGAACTTTGGACTTCTATGTCAGAGCAAAGCAATAAAGCCAAAGTTGTCTCTTTGGAAAGCTGTGAGCCAGGAGTTTTCCCTGGGCAGCGTCATTTCCTTTACCTCATTAGCTGTTTAAAAATTCCTGCTCACGCTCCACCTGTCCTACCAAGGCATCAAAGAGAACATTCTCTTCCATCATCATCACATGAAAAGCTAATAGAGCAGGACACTCCCCCATTCATGTCGGTGACCGGGCACTGGAGTAGACTTCCAAGTGCATCTGGAGGAAGAGAGGAAGGTGTGCAACAAACTCAGTGCCCATGACAGCAGTCAAATATGGGCACAAAATACCTGATAATCTTTATTGCCAATGCTTCTCTACATTTACTGCAAGGCAGATGCAGTAGGGACATCTTGCCTCATTATCCATGTTTTACCAGTGATTTCAAGATTCATCTCACCTGAGTACTCCAGGTTAGATGTCTAGTATGAACAAGTTATCTTGGCTTACCGTATTATCCATGCAGAGCATTGTGCTGCTTGAAAGGATAACTCCTGCATATCTAGTGGTTTTCCAGGAGACGTCATTTTTAGACAGCTAATAGCTGATGAATTCCGTCTTATATCTTCAGATAATGCATGTGAGATAGATAAAAAGTCTCTATATTTGTAATGAAATTTTTTGCCTGGGCATTTTTTCTCAAAATGGGGATATAAATAACTTTATTGATTATGTTATTTAAATTTTTCTATGTATAATATTTGAATATATTTTTATTTGCAGATGCAAATCTACTGCTATGATGCAGATCAGTTTACAAATTTCGAAGAAGCAATTAAAGGAAATGGAAAGTTAAGAGCTTTATCAATTTTGTTTGAGGTAAACAAAGTATATCTTTATGTCATTAAACAAGCTTTGAAACACGGCAGATGTTCAAACTGAATTTAACTGGTTCCAATGTGTGATCACCGAGTTAAAAATTTGCATATATCTTTCTAATTTATTCTTACAGAAGAGCAAATGAGCAAAATACGTTTGCTGTGCTTTAAGTCATCTATAATTTTGGTGGTAAACTGCAACTTTCAATCTTTTTTCATGTTAAAAAATGTACTGTTAAAAAATGCAATTTCTTTTTGACAGATTGGACTAGAAGATAATCCGGATTATAATCCAATCATTAATGGAGTAGATAGTGTTAGTCGTTTTGGTAAGTCTGCCTCTGTGTTTTATTGATTAGTAATTAGACTAAATTCCGTTTCACTGTAAGTATGGGATGTGCTGTTCTCTAGAGCTCAGCCATGTCTTTTTTGTAAGAAACATCAAAAATCAGCTGGATAGACTGAAGAGCTGGGCAGTCACCAACCATATGAAATTTAACATGAGCAAGTGCCTGATTCTGCACTTGGGACTGGGTAGTCCTGGTTATACGTACAAACTGGGGGATGAGAGGCTAGAAAGCGCCCCCGTGGAAAGAGATCTGGGGGGGCTGGGTTGATGGCAAGTTGAATATGAGTCAACAGTGTGCCAGGCAGCCAAAAGGGCCAACCACGTCCCGGGGCGCATCAAGCACAGCATAGCTAGCCAGACAAGGCAGGTGACTGTCCCACTCTACACTGCAGTGGTGTGGCCCCACCTGGAGTACGGTGTGCAGTTTTGGGTGCCTCAGTATAAGAGGGATGTCAGACTATTAAAGTGTGCCCAGAGGATGGTGACCAAGGTGGTGAAAAGTCTTGAAGGCAAGATTTATGAGGAGCAGCTGAGGTCACTTGGTTTGTTCAGCTTGGAGAATAGAGGGCTAAGGGGTGACCTCATTACAGTCTGCAGCTTCCTCAAGGAGGGTAGTGGACAAGGAGGCGCTGATCTCCTCTCTTTGGTGGCCAGACAGAACATGAGGAAATGGAATGAAGCTGCATCAGGGGAAGGTCAGTTGGATACTGAGAATATTCTTCACTGGGAGGGTGGTCGATCACTGGAACAGGCTCCCCAGGGAGGTGGTCATGGCACCAAACCTGCCAGAGTTCAGGGAGCGTTTGGACAATACTTCTAGTCATATGATTTTAGGTAGTCCTGCGAGGAGCAGGGAGTCGGACTCGATGACCCTGATGGGTCCATTCCAACCTGAGATAGGCTGTGATTCTAGGAGTTATTTACCCCAAGACTGAATACTTGTAAGAACAGCAGTAAGTGTAAATGAATAAATAAAACCATCATGAGGAATTCACAATTCTTTAAATGCTAAATTGAGAGAAATGTTTCATTTATTCTGTGAGTTTTCTTAATCATGCATTTCTGGATTTTGTGGTTGGAGGCCAAATAATCCTGTTACAGCCATCGAAGATATGTCTTGTAAGTGTGAGACCATATGAATATCAGTATTGAGTAAACTCAGAGGAGATGGATTCTTTTTTTGTTAGCTCCTGTGTAAATCTGAAATAATCCAATTATATTATATTTGTACTAGCATTATTCAAACCAAATGTTGACACTTTGGTATTTTAGAATTCCCCGTGGTTTCCTGTCAGAGCACATGGACTTCAGGGTGGTAAATGAGGAGATCTGAGCTCTAACTCGTTTTCACAGTGGCTTTGCACAAGAGTAAACATGAATGAGTACTGTCTTGAACAGGGATATTTTCTTACATCCTGGCCGTGCCCTTAAGTAAATGGTTAATTTTGTCTCAGTTTTCCTATATGTAATGGTGCTTGAGCTTTGCAAAGGCCGTTGAGATCAATACATTGAAAATGTAAAAAGCTATTAGTCCACTATTTTAAAAGCTTTCAAAAGCATGACACTGAAGTCAAGATTGTTTCTCTCTAGAAAACAAACACCATTCAACAAATATAAAAGGGAGCAACTTTCATAAATTACAGAGGGGTGAGAAAGAGAAAGCAGTTAAGATTCATTATCTTTGTGTGCCATCTCTCTATGAAACACAAAGGAGAACAAGTAATACATCAAGGCAGATACTTGTCCTACAGCCTTGGAAGGAGCTGTAAAACTATCAGCAGCAAGATTCAAGATACAGCCACTACATGGCACTTCAACAATGAACAGAATATCATTTTCTTGAATAAATGCAAATAAGCTCTGAAAATTCAGGTCATGACTAAATCAAGTTGTTCCTCCTGAAGAAAAGTGAATAGCACACAATCTGTCCTTGTCTACGATGTACATGATCTGTCCTTGTCAGTCATATCTGTATTGTACTTATTTTAATCCCAGTTGCTGAGTTCTCAAGCTCTGCAGGCAAGCAGTCTTATTCCTTCCAGACAAACTCTGTATTTCTCATCATTCTTTGTAGGTGTTTCACTTTAGAATCTAAGCTGTCAATCATCACAATAAAGGACATTTTAAAATCCAAAATTACAAAGTGTATGGCAGGATTCTTACTAAAAATTGAGAAGTTTCATGTCCCCAAGCATCTAGATAAAATGGGCAGGTCATTCATTTTTACTGGAGGAAGAATGTGTTAACTAGACATGTGCCAGATAGCAATGATAGCTTCTGTCTGAAGGCTGGTTAACAGGAGAAATGGAAGGATGGGCTTTGCTTGACACTGCTAAATGTTCTCCTTTCATGGTACATGGATAACAGAGAGGGGAGGAGACAGCTCTTAAACTGTAACTCAGTGGAACAGTCATTATACAGAAGAATAGCATCAGTGGTTTGTAGTAAACTGTTAAATGTTCTTTGCTGTTCTTACCAAATTTTTAAAGAATTCTGAAGACAGAGAGGTCAGAAACCTGTACAGGGCTCAGGAAGTAACATATCTGTAAAACTGCAAGTTAATGCACAGCCTGAAAATGTAGATATTCATAAGTGAATACTTATCAAATAGGGAGAAATTTAAAATCAGTAACTAGACTGAAATAAGTTATGTAAGGATCTACATTATTCCAAGGTGTAAAAAACAAGTATTATTTTGGAAGCACCAGACAGTAAGGCAGACAATTGTCACAAGACTGGTAATCGTCACAGACTGAAAAAGTCTGCCTTAAGAAAGCTGGTACCATTTCTGCCGGTTTCTGCTGCTGGACCCTACTGCCGTGCCAGCACGAACTTAACTCTGTGGGTGGACTCCCAGCAATTCCTCATGCATGTGCCCAGTTGACAAGATACCAGGTAAATTGCTGACCTGAATGATGTGATATTATTTTCACAGGACAATAAACATAGTGGTCATGCTTTTCTGGAGGAAGTCTTTGCACCCTTCTGTGCTTTTTGTAAAGCTGTTGCAGTTTTTCGCTGTATTATCATCATTTGGAAAACCACTGATCTACAGAAATTCTGCTTCTGTGGTCATCAGTAATATAACTCTCAGGTCTAACATGATGACAGTTCCCCAGGCAGTGATTTTCTGCAGAGATCAAGATCCTGCAAGAAACTTAACAACTTAACCAAATTCAGGGAGAGTTTGAAGCTGTGTCATGAGACCAAAACCAAAGATTTAACATATTTTTTCTTTAAAGTTCACATGCGCGACAAAGATTTGGCATCTTGGACGTTTACAAGTAAACTTAAAGGTGAACAAATTCTTGTGAATCAATGTACTGATTATTTATTACTGGAGTAACTCATTACACTTTCAAAGTAAACAAAGTTGGTTTTGAACAACACTTACTCAAACTGAATAGAAAAGGCTCAGCAATTTATTTGTATGCTAGTCTTCCCAGAGATCAAATTTTGAGTGCCCTCAAAATTAGCATATTCCTATAATGGAGAGTGTGATTACTATTTATTCATTGCTTCTGTAGTATTTTAACTATCCGATTCTAATTTATTTTTTTTTCTTTTTCAGGAAAACAGGCTGCCTTAGAACCATTTATTTTGCTGAACCTTTTGCCGAATGCAACAGACAAATACTACACTTATAATGGGTCTTTATCAACTCCTCCCTGCTCTGAAACAGTTGAATGGATTGTGTTTAAAGATACCATAAGTATTTCTGAAAACCAGGTAATTTGTTTATTGTTTTTAAACCAAGCAATTATAAATAATACCAAAGAAAAAACACTTGCCGTGTAGATGGTAAAAGATCGTGGCATTCATTGCCAGCCCAACAAGTTAGTTTTTCTTTTATCTACTTACAAATACTTCTTGCAGCCATTGAATTAGAAAGCCTATATATTACCTGACTGTGTTATCTTTTCCCTTTTTTTAGTTTGGGACTAGATTCTGAGTCAGTTCTTGCCTTAGAAGGGAGTAAGAACACACTTCCTAACTCTGCAGGCTGTCTGGACTTCTAGCCCAGATAAAAAGGAGTGCGAAACAATCTTTCCATATGCCCCCAGCTAAATGGTGGTGCTGGGAAGAGCATAGGTCCAACAGCATAGTGGCTGAGAAATACACATGGAGTAAAACATTAGATACACTGCTGGTAGAGGGGAACGAAAGTTCATGCCACCCAGGAGACCTCAACTGGGAGACTTCACACATCTTTTCCCCAGGGTTTTTGCCTGCAAGCAGAACCTGGTTAATTTGTTATAACTTCTGACTTCTTTTTTTCCTCCCCCTTTCTAGTTAGCTGTGTTCTGTGAAGTCCTTACAATGCAGCAGTCTGGCTATGTTATGCTGATGGACTACCTGCAAAACAACTTTCGAGAGCAGCAATATAAGTTCTTTGGGCAAGTGTTTTCCTCTTACACTGGACAAGAAGAAATTCATGAAGCAGGTATTTACTGAGTAGTCATTCCTCTCTTCACAGGTTGAAAGACAATTTTCACTAAAAGATTCATCCTAGTATGAAGATACTCATTTTAAATTGCGTAGAAGGTAGCATGCTGTATTATTACTCATAAATCTATCACTTCAGAAAAGAACTAGCAATCATAAAACATGTCAGATTAAATGGAGTGGAAAATTAAATGCTTGTCTTGACCAAACGTTCAGTGCAGATCACATCAGTTCAAGCTTTCTTGCACTGCCCTTTCAATGTGTTTCAGACTTAAACAATGCTGCCTTTTGCAGGGCCTGCAAGAGGATTTTGTTTTACAAACCCATTTGGTTCTTTGTTGTGTAATGTGGCTGCTTTTCCAAGAAAGGCTGAAGAGAGGTCACCAAATTAATTTCAGGTAGTCTGCTGAGAAAGTGGTACATGGAAAGAATCACAGAAGCCAGATTCTGTTCCCTCTTTTTCCTAAAACCTCAGGGAAGTTTCTGAAGGTTAAATGACCAAAACAGTACATTAGGTAATGGGAAACAAGATCTAGCGCTAAATATGGAAGTCATTGGTTTCTATATGCACAAGCATGGAGGAATATACAGTAAACATCTAATTTTTGGTCATTACATTGCTACTTGGTGGGGATACCTGTAGATTCTTAAACCTCAGTTGCACTGAGCTGTGCTTAATTAGACACAGACAAATGACTGAAGTATGTGGTGTAGGTGTTCTCCAGATCAGAAAGAAGTGTGGTTTCATTTTAATTCACCTTGGTAGGGTGGATTATTTATTTTCCTACTGGAAGGACCCTGTGTATGAAACTTGCATACAAGCTAAGGTATGTTCATCATTCAGAACTGCAGGAGGACTGGGTCCCCTGCACAACTACATCACATTCTTTTGCCACAGTGCTGCACAGGGTAGCTTTACTGCTCCATTTCTGTAACCAGTCAGTGACACTTCTGTTGTGACTGCAGCTTGTTGTGAACTCCTCAGGTGTGTGTCCGGGATGTGAATTTTTTTGCATTGGCCTAAGCCAAGAAATATTGATTTTGGTAGGGTTTCTTTATTTAGGTATGAAGTAGCACTTGAAATTTTGAAGTTTGGAGGAGTATGGAGGTGAGCTGCAGCAATCAAGCAAATTATCACAAATAAATTTCTGTTTCCACATAGACTTACAATGGACATTGTTGATTTGGCCTAACTTAAAAAAAAAGATCATGCTTCCCCAAATCCCTCTGTTTAATTGAGGTCTCTGGAAGCAGGTCACTGTAATACAGACCTCTTTTCTTATGTCCATGTTGTCAGAGGGAAGTGAATCTCCTCAGTCCTTCATACATAGGGGTCAGTCTACAGTGAAGAAATGTTGTAGGCAAAGGACCTTTGAGGACAGAGACAGGGACTTCTGCCACTTGCAATCCACTTGCCTTTCAGGTCGTTGCACTACAGCCATGACCTTGGCCTTGACCCTTCAGCTTAGTCACTGCAATAGAAGGAAGCTACTTTCAGCTGTGCCAGTCCTAATCTAGATTTCCATAGAGACTGACCAGAAGAAAAGCTGGATAATATCGTTTAAGACAGGTCCCTGCTTCCTTCTGTCCACTCCATGTGCTGACACCTGGGGGAGCTTTCCACGTGCTGTCCCAAAGCAGTGTGTGCGTTAAAACTGCATAGGATGTTGCTTCCAACCAGTCCCATTTTTGCACTGTATCAAAGAGAGATTCTGTGAATTTTCTGTCTTTTCTGTGAGTCTGATATCCATACACATAAGGAAACAGTGTCTAGCCTAAAGATACTAGGATACTTTTCTGCACTGTTATTTCATTTAAAATTAGAAGGCTCTTCCTCTTCATGTAATAATAAAATATGTTGTATAAAGCATACAAAATTTCTATGTGCATAGACTTGTATAACACCAAACAAATGGGTTTCAACCTACAGAGGACACAAGTGTCCTGAACTCATGTTACTGTGGCAGCAAACACATGTACTATTTATTCCAAACTAGGTATTTAAAGAAACAAAGCATAGGTTAAAAATTCTGGTTTGGCCATAAACAAGGAGAGACAGAAAGGCATTACTAAAATTTCAAATATTCCTGTATATGTATTTCACATTTCTGTTAATGTTTATGTGCACTATGTGAATGCAACAATATCATGTGCACATATGTATACATATTTATGACCACGCATGTATATATACACACACAAATGCAATTATAGGATTTTTTTAATGTAGAACGTTAGGGGATCGTTTATAGTTACACCTCCATTTTAAGAGAAGGTAAATGAAAAGCCCTAGGAATCATTAAACTTAAATGTCAAGATGTAAAAACTGTACCATTAGTGTCTCAGTCCCCAAGAATAAATAAACATATATTTCATGTTTAATATTGCGAAGTTCTTGCAGTCAACAGAGAAAAAATAATCTTTGAAACCCCTTTAAATGACGCAAGAAGAATGACGAGGGTGGGCCTTACCTAAGTAGATAACTGAAATAATCTTTTTTATTGGGAAACCTAGAATTTTCTCCTATTGAACTGAGTGTAAACTCTCATTAGGTGGTAGGATTAAGTGCTTGATTTATTGCTGTTATTAATACATGGCATTTGTTAAGTAGAGCAAAGTTTCCTTAGAAGGGCTAGAACTCTTTCTATTCAATTGTAAAGTAATTTCAGCAATATATTGTCAGAAACTTTCACATAGTGACAACCTCAACATTCTTGGTGTACAAGCTATGCCCTACTGAGGACAAGGTAGATACTTTGTTCTTCAAGCCGGCCTAGTGATACATATTATTTTCCTATGTGATATGTGTTAATGCATATATGTATGTATGTATTTCAGAAGAAGATTAAAATAGCTAATTCTTACAGCCATACCTGAGGAGTCAACTCTAAAAGCTCTTTGAAATTATAACGCTTTATCCCCACCAACCTCAGCTGGCTTGAAAATCCATTTATAATAGAAATCGTTGTTTATTCCTGTAAACCTGGGAACCGCCATGGGAGCTGCCAGGCCCGTTACGTCAGTTCCCACCTGCTCCACGGTTCTAGTAGTGCCCTGTGAGTAAGTACAGGAACAAGATTCTTGTTAATCTTTGTCAATTTAGTAAAGATAAGAAGAACACTGGGTTCTCAAAATTCAAGACTGACACTACATATTGGTAAAAAACACTTGTCAGCCTGTTTTCCTGTGAAAAATACAACTGTGTAAAGTTCAGCAGTTATTTTAGTTACATTCTTTTGCAAGACCGGGGTAAGGACTCAAGCCTTTACCGTCTCACGTACCACAAGCAACGTAAATTAGCTATAGCCATTCTCAGAGTCTCTCAAGACATTTCCTTTTGTGCTGGATACATAACGTGCTGGGCGCTGGCAGCAGGGCTGGGGTGGCCTCTGTGAGGGGTGGCCGGTTCCAGCCGGTTCCAGCCCACCCGCCTCAGGGCACCGCTGGGCACCACAGCCACGGTGCGTGGGGGAGAACTAAGTTAAGAAAGGGCAAAGCACGGCATGGCAGTGAGAAGTGAGGGAAAAAAGTGTGAGGAACAGCTCTGTGACACCAAGGTGAGAGAAAGAGGGCGGAGGAGGAGCTCCAGGCACCAGCAGCCTGTGGAGAAGACATTGGTGAAGCAGGTTGTCCTGCTGCAGCTGCTGGAGAGCCCACACAGGAGCAGGCTCCCGGCAGGACCCATGGCCTGTGGAGAGGAGCCCACGCAGCGGCAAGTTTTCTGGCAGGATCTGTGACCCCATGGGGGACCCACACAGGAGCAGTCTTTTCCTGAAGTACCGTACCCTGTGGAAAGGACCCACACTGGAGAAATGCATGCAGAATGGTGTCCCACGGGTGGGACCACACACTGGTGGGGGAACAGGAGGACAGTATGAGGAGGAAGGAGCGGCAGAGGCAAAACATCATGAACTGACAACAAGCCCCATTCCCCGTCCCCCAGTGCTGCTTGTGGCAGTGGGGGGAGGAGGAAGAGTCAGGAGTGAAGCTGAGCCTCAGAAGAAGGGAAGGGTGAGGAGAAGGTGTTTGTAGTTTTGTTTTTATTTTTCGCTATCCTTCTCTATTGTAATTGGTGATAAATCTAATTAATTTCCCCAAGTTGAGTCTGTTTTGCCTTTTTTTGTTTTGTGACGGTGATTGGTGAGTGATCCCCTTGTCTTTATCTTGACCCATGAGCTTTTTCATCTTATTTAATTCCTCTGTCCTGCTGAGGAGGGGGAGTGGGTGAGCATCTGCTGGCCAGCCAAGGTCACCCCAGCACTCATACCTACTGTGCTGCTCCATCTCCATCATAGAGGTAGAGTAGACTGGGAATACTGAAGAACTACTTTGTGTCACACACTGTGCCAAGGAGCTGAAAAGCCCTTGAATATCTTAACGTAAGAGAAGTGATTTCACAGGTTCCACAGCTGAAGCTCTGGATTTAAAAGATAGAAATCTCAAACCCAGATTTAATTAAAAGTAGAAGAAAGAAAGCAACAAATGTGGAAAAAAAACCCTAACTTATCCAGTACTGCCTCAGAAATACACCTAGTTTTATTCCAACTCTATCAAGTTCAGAGGAGCTTAAATCCAGCTTAAATAATTTGTGTGTGTGTGTGTGTGTGTGTGAATAAGCTAAATCTGTACAGCTTATAATGGTCTTCTTGTCAAAGCCCAGACAGTTTTTGACAATGGTTTAGTTAATGTACCCTGGTGCTTCCTGATGATGCAACTCAGTTTAAGTTTAAAAGTTCTAAGTTATACACATAGCATTTTATTCCACAGAGGAATAAGCAAAGATAGGTGCGTTGTCATATGATATGATAGAATATGCAAAACCAGCGGCTCAGTACTTACCTGGGAAAAGCAGAAACCTGAATTCAAGCCCAGCAGGGGCTGGAATAGGTCTCTGACTTCCTGTGAATAGTATTTTGCTTCTTGAGACCTGTAATCCAGATGAAATCCTGTGACTTCTGACTAGTAACAGACTCAAGAACTCCCTTTCTTGCAGTGTCTTTGCCCAGATTTCCTGAAGGTTAGTATCAGAGCAGATTGTTACGTGATTTCCTTGCTTTTCCCGGTCTCTGGAGAGGAAAACTGGGAAAAGGAAGGAGCAAAATACCTCTGTGTTACTGAAGCTGGCAAGTAAGGAAAGGAAACGGCACAGGCAAGATGACTGATGAAGAGGTATCAGAAGGGCAAGAGACACCAGCTTGGGAAAGAATTGAGGTGAAATAATGTGCAGATGATTGTCATGTAGGAATAATGTTGATTACTGCTGAGAAGAACAGGACCACACATCAAAAGGAAGAGAACAAAAGGGAAGACAACTCTTTTCTTGGAAAAAAAAATAGTTGAAAGAACCATCTGGAAAAGAAAACTAAATGAAACTGAAAGAAGTAATATTGGAGACACCAATCTTGTACCTATAAAACTTTTATAATACTACTCAGTTAGTCTGAATACAGTCAGAGATTTCAGAGCCAAATTCACTCACAGACAAAAGAGGGAGAGAGGAAAAAGGATTGTAGTGTTTGGAACAGGGAGAAGCTTGATAGTTGTACTGTGAAAAAAACGTTTGGACAGTTATTCTGAACACCTTCAAAAGAAAAAGCTGAAGAGTGAGCAGAATAATTTAAAAAAATGAAATTGGTGTTTCTGTTGATCTGCCTTAATGCTCAAAATTGAGAAGGGAATTGTCTTTGCTGGCCTAATGATTTTCTTTTGCCCTCTGGTGGAAATTGAGTGGAATTACAAGTTTTAGTAATGGAAAGAAACGTACACAACTTGAGATTTATTTTTTTTATTACTTGCCTTTCCTTTATAACAATTAAAAGAATTCAGTGTAATGCATAAAATGGTGGGTCAGATATAAAGCACAGCAGAAGCAAAGCCTGGCAAGCTTCAGGATTCAACTAAATTACACAGACTAATGCTACCTCTACTATTAGCTCACACACACACACACACACACACACACACACGCACACACATTAAAAAAAAAAAATCTCGGCTTATTTTCTATTGACTAGCTCAGACCAGAGCTGCTCAAAACGGCCCACCACCTGCGTACAAAACGGAAGTAACTGTTTTTCAAAATATTTTTTGTGGGGTTTGAGTGCCCTCCTCTGTTCAAGTGGCAAACTACGAAGTTAATGGAAATATTTTTTTTCCTTTCTTTCAAAAATACAGTAGTGTCCACCAAAAGCGTTGTAGTATCCTGTTGTTTGCTTCCTTCAAGAAAACTCCAAAGAATCTATACTTGTTTTCTTAATTAGATAGATAGATAGGTTTTCTTGCTTGCTTCTGCTAGTTAGTCAAATTTCGTTTTAAACTGATTCTGAGATCTGAAAAATATGGTTCCTCATTTATTCCAAATAGGGAATGATTATTTAATTACTTGTGCAAAAGCCAAGCTAAATATTTTTTGGGTAAAATATATCCATCTAATAATTTTAGTATGTAAGTTTTAATTAAATTGTTGAAAGAGTCAAAGTAAACCATGTACTCTCATCAGTGATTTTGACAAGTTTAATAGATTAAATAAAGCAGTAGAAATGAGGTAATAAATGAAGCAATAGACTGAATGATATGCCTTTTCAGTACGTATGAAAGCGTACATGAAAGGAGATTCTGTACATGAGAAAGGAACTTCCCAAAAGCTAGGGCAGGAGCATTTCAACCAAAGTTCAAAAACCATGCAGTTTCAAAGAGATAAGATGAGGGATTTAGAACAGGAAATGTCAGGAACCCCTGGCCCTCATTCTGAGACATCAGAACAAATCTAGTTGCTGTGCTCTGAAGTTGGGAACCAGAAGTTAGTGAACACTTCTGACAGTCATCTCTGTTCTTCAGTGCTGTGCCTGAAGACATGGTTCCCCCACCGGCAGAGGGGATGATCAAAGCAAGGAAGGAGAATGGGGTGTCAGCCCGTATCCAAACCAGCCATGAATGATGCAACTGTATTTGATGTTGCTTGTGTTTTTCCATGTAGCACAACTTTTACTGGCTGTTTTTCAGTGAGCTTCAGCTAAATAATCTACATTTTCTGCTCATGTAATTTTTTCATACAGGTTCATCTACCTTTGACCTTGTACATTATTTTCAAGCCACAGACAGGTACTAGGGCAATTTAAAAAGCAAGTGTCAGAGTCTCAATAAATTTCTAGCACATTGATAAATCAGTACATCTGTACATCTAATGAATATCAAAACGTGCAGTTTACTTGAGTAAGATGAAAAGAGTATTAGAGGGAAAAGGCTGGAAGACATGCAAGAGTAGCTGCCTGACCAAGCTTCTTCTGGAGTGCAGGTTCCAGGCTCACAAAGGTGGGCATGAGCCGGGCCCAGGACTGCAATGGTCTGCTAAAACCTTCAGCAGATGTTGAGATGGTGCTTTAAAATATAATAATATGAAATCACTACCTGCTAACCTAATAATATCTTAGCCTCTCCCTGTTTGCCTTTTGTCTCTTCTTTAGGTACTATAAAAAGATTCAAACATCCTTTAGAGGAAATTCAAGTGTGATAGTTTTACCTTTAACTTTTAAAACCAACCTACTATAGATTACAGTCTGTTTTAGCTGGTGAGAGAGTATGCAGCTCTTCTAATGCTGCTCTGGTAGACCCGTAAAGACAGAGTAATAAGAGATTTTTCATCCCCAGGACATATATATGAGTCATTATATTTTGTGGTTTATATTTTATTTCTTGGGATCTAGATATTAATATTTCACAAAATATGGTGTAAAAAAGGGGAGAGAAAGGACTCAATCCTCAAATCAACTTGCTTTTGAAAATCTAGTGTTAAAATACTGGTTCTGTTCATAGTGCATGACATCTCAGATTTTAGTGAAAAGCTTGAAATGAGGTACATGAAAGACTTGCACTGATTTTCTCAGGTGATGGTTCAAGATCTTAGTAGTCATTCGTACTGTTTAATAAATATCATATTGTGTCCTCTCTTGTGTCTTCCAGTTTGCAGCTCAGAACCTGAAAATGTTCAATCTGATCCAAAGAATTATACTAGTCTTCTTGTTACATGGGAACGACCTCGGGTTGTATATGACACCACAATTGAGAGATTTGCTGTCTTTTATCAACAGTTGGATGGAGAAGACCAGACTAAGCATGAGTTTCTGACAGATGGGTATCAGGACTTGGTAACTGTAAACTCTTCAAGTTTCATACAAAGGGGTGATGGCAAAACGCTCTGTTAATGAACTTAAGGGATTAAACAGTAGCTGGGAGCTGATTCAATAAAAAAAAATCATATTCTTTGACTGCAGCTCACAGAAGCTTTACTTCATTTTTTTGGTCGTGAAGCCACAAAGACAATTTTTAAAAATATAAAAAAAAACCTCTCTTGAACAGAAGAGAGAAAGCTTTTGCAGATTGCTGTTCTGGTTTGCCTATACTATCCCCAAAAGTTTATGACTATGTCAGTCTTAGTGCTCCTTAGCCATAAAACCCTTAGTCAGTTAATAGTGGTCTGTACTTCATTGCTCACTGATGTGAAAGAATGACCTACACAAGCGACTAGTAAGATTCAGTACAGTTACACTGCTATAAATATTAAGTTACTGATAGCCGCTTCATGGTATTTTACTAATGTGTTCTGTTCCTTTAACCCTCTTTAAAGACTCATAACTTATCAGATATAATGTTACCTAAACTAGTGTTCAGCATTAAATAATTACATACTTTGGTATCCTCCATGTAAAAATTGACAAGCTTTATTTTTTTAAGTCGACTGAAAAACATTTGGGACAATAAAATATAAAAAGCATACATTAGAATCCTAGAGGAAATTAGCTTTATAGTTCTTATGAGAAATGTGTTATGGAAAAAATAACTTTTCCAAATATTTGATACTTATTTGCAAGTAAATGATTAAACATGGTTTTTCTTTTAGGGGGCTATTCTAAATAATCTGCTGCCCAATACAAGTTATGTTCTTCAGATAGTTGCTGTTTGCTCTAATGGTCTATACGGAAAATACAGTGACCAAGTCATTGTTGATATGCCTTTAGAGGACCCAGGTAAGTGGTCTTTTGAGCTTAGTGATCACATTTAGCTGAAAATCTGCATTGGAAGAAGTAGTTTGTTTGCAAACCAGTTAAAATGCACAACTATCAAAATATGCTAAACAGAAATTTCAAAATCACTGCAGTTAACCTTCAGCATGTTCTTTGCTACTGATATTTTACATTATGTAATTCTCTATTCCTTGTCAACATTACCTATGAAAGGCTGCATGTTAATTTTTTTTAACACTGAATATTCTGAAAAACACCTACCTGATTTCAAATCTCACAAGTGTATCTTTTAGCAATATAATATAGGGAAATAAAACCATATTTGGTATTATTTCTCTATGGTTCAAGCATCCTCCCAAAATCAATCCACACAGCCAAAGTATTAAGGAAACAATTAATACGAACACAATATTTGACTTACAAGTCTATATCAATTGATTTTGAAATTTTATGTCTTATGATTGCTTGGAGTTTGATTTTAACTTGTGGTGATGGAATTCCCTTGCTTCTTAATGCTGCCTTGCAAAAAATCAAAAGCCCTAACAAACAGATCTTACTGATTTCACAGCCAAATTTACTTCTTCTGCCTGCTGGTAAACATGAAATAATTTGAAACTATAGCATGAAGCTGGATCTTGTCCTTTAATAATTCCTTAAATTCTGTGGAAGTTCTAGCATCAGACCCAGTTCTTACCAAAGTGAGTAAGAGCTGTGTTTTAAATCAAGACCCCTGTAATTAGTCATAGGAAAAAAACAAAGGCTTTCTGATCATGCAAGCAACCATTTTTTATCTAAGGGCCTGGATTCTTGTTGTTTATTTATGGAGTAAGTCTGTAAGTTCAGTTTTACACTTCATTAAGTCTGTTTAGCTACAGCAAAGTCCTTAGCAATGCTGTGACGTACTTGGGAAAACAGGTCAGTTCTTCATTTCAAGGGAACCACATTCCTTTACAGCAAGAAAGATTATGATTCCCGTACTGCCTGAGTTATGAACTCATAATGGTAATAGGGTTATAATAGTGCCTTTTTGTCTGGAGGAGGGGGTGGAGCTTCAGGTATAATACATACAAATTTTCAATACATGTTTAACTTGTCTTTCAAACATTAATTTTTTAATTCTTAACATTAAGAAGAATGCATTTTTGGAGTCTTATGCCACTATCTATCAGAATTTTCCTATTTCACTTCAGTTTCCTAAGAAGTCCACAATGAAGTTCTGACATCCTGCCTGATGTTTCACTTTTCTGTTTATCCTTTATCTACCTCTTAGATAATATATTCCTCCAGTCCCTTTCCTGAACTTGCGGGTTTTGTGTTTGAAGAATTTTCTCAGGTGACACTTCATCTACATACCTCTACATCCATTTCAACATGGAATGACAAATAAGCAGGGTAGTGTTGTCATTAGTAAACAACAGTTCAACAAATCAAGTCAGTGCAGTGCTGCCATCACAGCTTTAAAACCCCTGAAAACAGACACTGCAAAACAAAATCCAATCTAGGTAATATCCATAGAATAAACTGCCCTGTTATTACTGTTGTATCCCTGGTGTAAGGATGGGATGCAGACCACTCTGCTGTGTGCTGTGTCTCCCTTTGGAAGGAAAGGTCAGTGCGGAGGCAGGGAAGGAGACAGTAGCACTGGAACTGGGTAACCATGGAGCCAGCACGGCCGGCAGCTCTGCGCCGTGCACCAGTGGTGCCAGCAAATGCTGCTGGGGAGCAAACTCAGTAAGGGGACAACGGGGCGTTTGGCAGCCTGCAGCTGGCCAGCAGTGTAGGTACAGCCACTGATTACGGCATCCCTGTTGTATTTCTGCTGAAGTCATGCAAAACAGTGGCTTTACGTTCATTTCAGTAGAAGGAAGAGTGAAGGCCATAGTTTGGAAATACATACTGGAAAACTCGTTTTCACCTTCCAGTATATCAGCAGAAATTTCTCTGAGGTTTGAATCCTCAGACAAGAGAATTTGGTCCATCAGATTGTTATGTTTAGCATTTCAGAGTGAAGGTCTGATATTCTTATGCTTTTTTACACTTTTCTTACTGTTAAAAAAATGAGAAAATACAATGCAAGGATACCTATGAGACGTAACAATGCAAAGATATATCTATACAAAATATGAACAGGTTACATAACTATGAAAATGGTATTTTTGTGTTTTCTGTCATTTCAGCATTTGAATATGTTTCCTTAACGTTGTGTGAAAGCTAATTAATGTACATAAGTATATTCTTATCCTGAGTTTTCTTGTTTTAAAATAAAGTATTGTAGAGGAGAGTTAAATAATCTACATATCAGAACTGTACAAACACCTGAGGGTTTTTTTCAAATTTCAGGAAGTTTTGAAAATTTTTAATACTTTCAGGTCTACCTAAGGTTTTTCATGTAGTTTTCCAAAAGCTTCAAAATTGAAGAAGATTATTTCAGGTCAAATGAAATGTTTCAAGGATATTTTAAGTTTTAAAATAAAATTTAAAAGAGGGAGAGTTTTATAAATAAAAATTAAATACCAAAATGAAAATTTTGCATGTTTCAGAAAAACTGTTTCATTGGGATGCTTCCTATCTGAAATGGACACAAAGTTATTAAATGTACTTTGTGTTCTTTTATTTTGACACTACCACAGTGATACATCTGAAAGCACTGGATAAGGAAATTTCAGGGGAAAATCCTACCCATGTAGGTGTACATTGCTCTATAAATAAGTTTCATAGATGCTGTCTTAATCCTGGATACAATTTTAAAATAGGGAGGAAAAAAACTTCCATTCATTTCTAATACTAGTATTTGCATACTTACTTTCACTAATTATTTACATCATTATTAACTGTTGCAAATATTGCAATTATTTTCATATTTAATATTTTAATATTGCAAATATTGAACAACAGAGATATGAGAATGTAGATATATAATGAGCAAGATTTGTTCAGAACAACTTGATGGTTACAACTATAACATCAAATTGGTTTTGTGATCTGCTTTATAGATCTTGAGGCAAAAGGTGATTTCTTGGAGCTCCTGCTTGTGAATTTATGAAAGAAAAGTTATCTTCACCATGAAGACATGAAATAAAATTGACTCACATAAAGCATAAGCTAAAACTTTCATTTTCAAGAATTACTGAGTAAGCCAGTTAATTAAGGTGAAATTCACTGCAGTCACCTCCAGATCAGTTAGTCTTCACGTTAAGAGCTGACATGAGGCATAAGTCATGCAGAAGCATTAGATGTGCCCTTTTCCAGTAAGAATTCTGCCCTTGGTGTGGCCACTTTTAATGGGGGAAGATTCAGTACACTGTGCAACACAAGTGTGGTGTTCAGAAAGCTCATGACCAATTTTTTAGCCTTTTCCCTTTGAGATGCTTGCAAGAGAGAGCATTTCTCATGCCTTCTCCCACCCTCCCTGAGTGCCTCCAGTATGTGGTTAGTCAGAGCTCTGCGGGTTCCAGGTGATCCACAGACCAGGTTTACACCTTGTTCCCATCAGGGCTGTGTAAGAGGAAGGACTGACCTCTTTCAGGCGATGCTCTCTGCCTCAGTTAATGGAAACCTCAGGAACTCTGTGATGACATTTCCTTCCAAATGATCGTAGTTGAGATCTCTGCTCTTTGGGCTTTTCCTAAACTGTGCAGAGTGGCAGTCTTTTATCTTGTGATACGGTGTGTATGCACATCAGAAGTGTTTCCAGTTAGTCACCCTTTAGAAAAAGTCATGGGATGCCCTACATGTGTAGCTGCACCACGTCCACTGAAAATGAAGGGAATCATGACCATAGTGTTTTAGTCAGCTTTGATAAAAGTCCAAGCTTTCTTTACCAATTTTTCATTTGCTATTAGAACTGGATTTTGAATAACTATCTGAATGTGTGCTTTGACTCTCTAGGTAACATCAGTATAGCTCTGAAAGTCCTGCAAGTAGTTTGTTGTGTAGTTAATGCCGGTGTTACTTTCATGCTTTTGCTGACACAGGAAATGAAAAATAAGAATATATATCTCCTCTCATCTTCCTTTGTGTAGACTTCAGTTGGTGTTTATAAAAAAAAACATGCTGTGATATGGCTTTCAAACACTGTCTCCTGCATGGCAGCTCATGCTGTCAGCAATGCTTTGTGAGGAACTAACTATGCAATTTGTAATTTGTCTTTGTGACTTTTGTCCTAAAAAACACTAAGCATGTCTTAAATGTTTCATTTAGGGGATGCTTTTTTTCTAATTTTGTACTGATAAATGTAGAAATCTGAAAACTGATTTAATCAGAAGAAACAAGCTTTACTTTTGTTCTTGCCATGCCATTTATTACGTAAGACAGTACAGAAATGAAAACAGTTTATGTTGTTCACGTTGTTCTACAATAACAAATCAGATTGTTTTAAGACATTTTTTTAAAGATTTGCATTGAACAGAAATGTAGGGAAACAGTTACCTTTTTTGTCTTTGTTCTCTCATTTCTTCATCTGTCATTAATATGGACTATGAAAAGACCTCTACAAAACTTTCTAACTAATGATTTAATTATTTTATTTTAAAATGTAAGCTATAGAATAACTAATATGTGGTTCCAGAAAAAATAAACAAGCTTGTTCATCAACCTACATCAATGGGTTGTTTTTTGGAGGGTGTGGTTCTTCTCCTTGTTTGGGGGATGTTAGCAGATTTCTGTAATCTCCTATCAAGTCAAAATACCAGCAACAGGATTAACAGAACTTCTGTAAGTGTGTGTCTCTAATGCTTTTGACAAATACGTTTTCTGTGGCCAACTAAATTTGAATAGTGTTTGTGAAGTGCCTGAAGATTTAGTGTTGTTAATATAGTTTTCATATATATATATACTCACACACATAGACAGGTAGATAGATAGATAGATATGTATGTTAATGCCTCTCCATGGAGACAACAGCAAGAAATTGTAGTTTTCTGCTGGTGGAATTTGAGACCACATACACTACTGTATACTCTAGCACAATCAGCACATTTTATTTTTCTGATTGAGTCTGATTAAAGCTCAATTCAAGAATAGTGACCACAGAAAGAATGGTTAGAATTTCTCCGTGTTAAAAACATTTTTAGAGAAGTCAGTTGAGTATGTAATACATGGTATGGGTCTACTGTGGGAAGACTTTCAAACTACTGTCTAAATATTTGATTTATGTCATTGAGAAGCCAGGGAATATCATTATCTCCCCCACCCCTTCCTCCCCTCTGCTCCCCTCCCCTCCCTGCCCCGGAGCCTCCTAGGCTTCCAGGACTCAAAGGTAAGATAATTTTTCTCTATCTTGTTAATGAAAGGTTAATTCAGTGCTTGGTATTTTCTAAATGTTTGTAACAAAAGAATAATTTATGAAGATTTTGTGCAGCATTGTTTAGTCAAAATTTGTTTCCATGCTATAACCTACAAAAAACCCTGTATGAACTTGTTAGTTTGATAAACTTTATCTAGTGTATGTTGCATATAATACATGTCTGAATTTGTTTTGAAAGGTAGATATGGACAGACCAAAGAAAATACAAATTAAGTCATAAATGTCCATCTGACTTTGCAGAGATGAGAAGTATAAAGATGGCATCTTTATACCAGTGTATAGAGGAAACTTCATTTGAGAATTGTGGAGGAAATGCAGACATGGAGCTTTGTGTGATGCTGTTGTTAGAATTGCTCCTCAGGCTGAGAGACTGGCATTTTCGCTTTGTGCAAATATACCTCAGAATACGTGCTATCACTGGTGTACAGACAGCACTAGAACATTGATTCGGAGAAAGCCTCAGAAAGATTCAGAAAGGAAACGGACATTTCTGAGGGCCAAAGGAGCAGTGAGATGCATTAGCGCTGTGGAGGGAGTATTAGATTTCATCACAGGAGACCTATGGCAGTTCCTACCGGAGGTCTGTAGGTTTCTTGCAACCTGCTTCGAAGCCTCTCTTGCTGACCACCATCAGAAGTATAATACTGGATTTGGATTGGAGCAAAAAGAGAGAGCAAAGCTGAGAGACTACCTCTAAACTTAAAGAAAGGATTTTCACCTGGGCTGTAGGAGATTCGTTCCTTGATCCTGTTTCAGCTGTTACTTATTTAGGAAAAGTGCAGAGGCCTCAAAAGCCTTTAGAGTAGTTCTTCACAGAGCACCCAGTACCTGTTTACTAGGGACTTTTTGTGGGATGTGGCACAACTGGGTTCATGTCCTTACACGAAATCAAGTGGAGTGGGAGTTTGAAAAAGGCCTTAAGCACTGGACTCCAAGAAGGGTAGGTCTCTTTGGTCTGCCCTGACAGAGGCAGGCAGCCTGCTGCATGCTGGATGCGATGGCATGGCTGTTGCGTTGGTACCTAACTCCAAGCCTGGGTGCGCAAATGAGGAATTCGCTGTTATGAAAATTGTAGAACAGATCATTTTACAAGAGTATCTTTGGAGCTTTCAGATTAAATGTAGATAAATGGTTGATTCCCAGACTTACCTTTTTTCTCTATCATGATTTTTGTATTGAATTGTATGTACTCATAGAAAACATCCTCATAAACTTGGTTGTCCCTGGCCGGGATGTGGCTCCTCAGTGCAAATTTAACACATGCTGCAGTATCAAATAAGAGCCCGGCAAGACTTGTGGCTGAATGTGTCCTGTCCAGATACGCATTGCTACCCTTAGAGCTAGTTCTCAACCCAGCTGGTCGGCCACTTCTCTAAATACAATCCTATAAGATGTCCTAGACTGGGTCTCAATAAACATATTAACTAATCAATTGAGTCCTTGCAGAATTAATAATTCTGTGAGTTTAAAATGTTGGATGATATGGTGTGTATTTTTGTTTTATAGAGGCTGACCTCATTCCTGAACTGAATGAAACTGAAGAATATGAGGTATAGCATTCATTTATTTTTCAGAGAGTATTTCAAATACATAGATTTCAACTAAATTGAGTTGATATTCTGTAAAGATTTACAAAATTATGTCACCAACTGAATGTATTATGTATGTGCATATACAGCCTTCTCTTTCAGCTATATTTCTCCCTAGATAACTCTAGAGATGCCTCACTATTTAGTTCTCTGGGGCGGGAGATACATGGAGAAGTAAGAGATATCACAGGATGTGTCTAAATATTTTTGAAAATGGGGCATCAAGTTCCTGTCACCTCTGAGTGAAGTCTGACAGAATTGTTCATTTAGCAGAATCAAAGCCGTCACCCAGCGTTAGGCTTTTCAGTTTGTTTAAAGACAAATCTGACTTGGGCTTGCTTATGGTGGTCTTAGCATGTAGTAAACTAAAGTAAGGGAAGAAGGCAGTTGTGCTGAAGAGTGACATTCGTGTGCGTCTGCTACCAGTGTGCTATCGGTTCAATTTAACAGTTATTCCAAAATTCTTCACGGGTCATTTACTTCTTGTACTCAAGTTAAGACTTAACAATATAACACAGTTTTGGATGTTTTTATGATAACCTCTGCAGACGTCCTATTTGGTAACCATGTTTCTGGTGTCCCAGCAAGGAGAGAGCTGAACATACCATAGTGAAGTTTTTACAGTCTCTAATACCTGTTTGACAACATGGACAGTTCCTTCAGTAAGACCTACATTTGTATCAAGTAGTCCCTCAGAATTTTTATTTTACGGTTTCGATCTCTGACCACAATATTCTCACTAAGTGGCAAGTCCTTGTTAGTTAGATAGTCTGTGCTTACCTGTCTACACTCCCTTGTACTTGTGGACACTGAGTAACCAATATAGAGTCACTTCTCTGTCGCTGTAAGCTGCATGTCTAGATTATTATATTGTGTCTGTCAGGACAGTAACTGAGTGCCAGTGAATGTCACCTGATTTTTACTTGAACCAAGAAAGTTTAAAAGTGTAGGCATTGCCCTACAGAGAGTAGATTTTCAGAAATAAGGGCCTGTCCAGTCCAGTCCGGGTTTGACGACACACAGTCTAGGTGTTGCTGTCCTGGCATTTTAGGTATTTAGCCCTTGGAATGAAATCCAAACCTGAGAGTCATGTCTGAGGTACCCTACATTGTGGGAGTGCACCAGAGGGAGGTTCCTGGTGCAAAGGAGGGACTGCAGTGTGACGCATGTCTCTAGTCCAGTGGTTAAAGCCCTCACTCTGGTGAGACTGGATAAAAGCTAACCACTCCGGTTAGCAGAGTACCCTATCTAATAGTTTATTCAGCAGTGTTTCATCTTGGGCACTTTCTTTCAAAGGCTGTTGATTTTACATTCTTCTCTCTGCTGTGCCCTGTTCACTTCAGTGCAGGAGTGGGAGATCTACTCAGCCTAAAATAGAGTGGAAACTGAGGATTTCTTAGGCTGATAACTGTGTCCCAGTCTCCTATCTTCTGGACGTTTTCTCTCAACATTATGCTTTTGAATAAAAACAGGTGGGTATTGCCACCACATCACCAAGCCAGATCTTTGAAAGAAAAAGGAGTTGCAGCTGTACTTTGTGAGAGGCTCTGTCCTGCTGGTGTCTCTTGTGTGATAGCCCTATGTGTGCCTACCGAATCAAGTCCCTTCAGAAATGAAGATGCCACTCAACCTAGTTTGCAGAGCTGTGCTCAGACAGGTTTGGTTCTGGTGCAGTTCTAGATGGGGGCACAGCACAGAGCTGCAGGCACTGCTGTGTCTAGGTCAAAACAAAAATGCCTGATGAGCAGGCTGGATGCTTTCACATTACATTTTTTGATTTGGGGCAGGGAAAGTTGGAGAGGGGATGACAAGATTTGACATTAGATCCTCAAGGACTGCCTAAATCCTGATTGCATTCATTGTATTTTTTTTCTTTTTGGATCTGTCTGTAAAAGTGAAAACTCTTAACACAGATTTTTCACCCAGTATCATTGTTCATGTTCAGCAAAGGGCCATAGCAGGGACTAGATGGTATCACTCACAACAGCTGTGAAACTGTTACAGTAATGCTGACCATCCTGAAACCTGCTTTTCCAGAAACTGAAGATTCAGCAGATTTAGGGACAAGTCATAAATATATTTTACAAATTCTGTGTATTTTTTTTTTGTGTAATTTTTTGTGTAATTTACAAATTACTGTGACAATTCAGTCAACATCAGACTATTAGTACAGACTCTTAAGACATTCTGATAGCAAAACCATTTTTTCATCAATGGGTACTGCATATATGATTGCATTTTATTAGGAAAGAGGTAGAGCTTTTTTAATAAAGTAGAAAAATAGTGTGAGTGAGTGGGTTTTGTCTCTCAAACAGAGTAAAAGTAACAATATTTAACAAGTTGTGACACAGGATTTTTTTTGTTTGTATTACAAATAAGTAGTATTTTCAAGAGAGAAGAGGATATCTGTTCTTGCAGCTAAATATTTTGCTTTAAGACCAACAGCCTTCTCAAGTGTTGTATTGTTTTGCCTCTCTTTTGTTTTTATTAAGCCAGGAAAATGTATTATCGCAGTTTTGGTTTTCATTTGTGTACAGTGTCTATAAACATTTTTAATTGTCTTCGGCTATGATATTTTTTCAAAGGATGAAGTTGATGAAAAGGAAACAGAGGTCGATGAAGAAACTGCAGTGATTCCTAGCATTGACAGTGCAAACCAAATGAGGAAAGATTTCCAGGTGACTACATCGAGCTACAGTCAAGAAAGAATGGGGACAAAACCCTATGAAACTAAAACAAATATATACTTAACAAGAGAAGAAGAATTGCATGGTAAGGATGTTTTCAAAGCAGTTTATTACCCTACATCTCCACCTGTTGGTGAAATTTCTGAAGAAGAGGAAGAATCTTTTATGGAACCCCAAACAACTACTGGAATTCCGCCTCGACTCATTGACTCCACCAAAGGCGTAGAAGAAGAATACATATACCTTTCTTCGGGCACTGAACCAACAAGAATAACCACTACAGGCCATAGTGATGAAGGTTTCTTACTGTCTCCTTTTAAACCTCATCAGGAATCTGATGACTTTTGGAGTTCGGTTCTTACTACTTCTTCAGCACAGCTGGTTACAGAGGAGACCTCCCAAGAAGACACCCTTCCATCAGGAAGCCCAGATATAAACGTGCATGATGTTCTTTCCCAAGGCTCCATTAAGTATGTTTCAGAAAGTGTAGCACCCTCAAGCTCTGATGAGCCTCCAAAGCATACTTCCTCCACTGATGGAAACGTATGGTTTCGTGACGCTACAGATCTGACAACTCGATCTGTTGATACAGCGGATAGCAGGCAATTGTCTCAGACCAGTTACACTGATGCTTATGTAGAGGGATTAAAGCCAGCTACAGTGTCCTATTCCAGCAGTCCAGTGGTTTCACAAGACACTTCAGATGCGGATTTAGAGTTGCCACATTATTCTACCTTTGCTTTCTCCTCTGCTGAATTATCACCTCACTCTATCTCTTCAAGCTCTGGAGAATATGGTTCTGCTTCTGCTGCCAGTGAGGTACTCTCTCAGACAACTCAACCAGTCTATAATGGTGAGATACCTCTTCAACCTTCCTACAGTAGTGAAGTGTTTCCTCTAGTCACCCCTTTATTGTTTGACTCTCAGATGCTCGACTCTACCCCTGCTACATCAGATAGTGATGTGACCTTGCATGCTACACCTGTATTTCCCAGTGTTGATGTGTCATTTGAACCCACCCTGTCTTCCTATGATGATGTACCTTTGCTTACATTTTCCTCTGCTTTCTCCAGTAGTAAAATGTTTCACCGTTTGTATACAGTTTCTCAAACGTTTCCACAAAGTGCTGCTCCAGCTGTTGCCAGTGATAAGGTGTCCCTGCATGCTTCTTTGACATTGGCAGAGGGTGATACATTAATACAGCCAAGCCTTGCTCAATATGCTGATGTGGTGTCACATCAGACTACTCATGCTGCTTCAGAGACACTGATATTTGGTCATAATAGAACTCACATATTTTCTCAACCTGAACCATCCAGCAGTGATTTAAATATGCATGTACTATCTACAATGTCTGAACTTCCTTATGCTTTGTCTGGTAATGTGGGCTCCCTCCAAAGCTTTACTGTTTCCTATGACTCTGCAGAATTTGTGCATGATTCTGTTGACGTATTTCGTCAAGATCCTTTATTTAGCACCTATAACAATGTACTGGTACATAAACCTTCTTATGTAATATCAGAAGCTGATACCTTGCTGCAGCCTACACGCTCTCTATCTAGTGATATGGATTGGTCTGAAGCATACTCTGGTAGTGAGTCCCTTTTGCCTGATACAGATACTTTGATGGTACTTAACATTTCTTCCTCTGATTCCGTAGATGAAATTACCTATGAATCATCTGGGTTTAGTGATGTTAATAAGATGCTTCAAAAAGGTGATGTTGTATGTGGAGATGAGAGAGAACTGCAAATTTCCTCTTCTTTAAGTGAAATGGCTTCCAATGCTGAAAGTAAAGTGATACCTGAACTTTCTACATCTGTTTCTAATAATGATGTAATTAAGCAGAATACGTCTCTGCAAGAAAGCCCACTTCCTGTTTCTAGCACAAAGGGAATCCTTCCAGTCTCTCTTGCTTTTCCCACTACTAAGATATTTGATCATGATATTAGTAGACTTACAGAAAATCACGTTTCCGTTCAGCCTTTGCATGTTACAACTCCAGCCTTTGATGACACTTTGCTTAAACCTATGCTTAGTGCAAGCTCAGATCAAGCTCTCTCTGCCCCTGCTTATAGCAAAATGTTATCCTCGACTCAGCCGTACTTTTATGAGACCTCGGCTACATTAAATAATGAAGCATTACTGCAGTCCTCCTTCCAATCTTCTGGCGATGGCACTCTGCTTAACACAGCTGCAGTTGTGCCTAGTGATCCAGTATTGGCTGAAAGCTCCAGGGTTCATAAAGATAGTTCTACATTTGACCAAATATTGCATCAAATGGCACCAGGTTCTGCTACAACTGAAACCATGCTGCATTCTACATCTGCACCTTCTGTTGCTGATATGTTGTCAAACACTTTTAGTAAGCCCACAGCGTCACTTCAAGGTATATCTGTTTCTTATGCAAGTGAGGAGTATGTTTCACCCAGTTTGTTTAACAGTGAAGATGTTCAGCAGGTTATGCCTTCATTGCACAGTAGCGATGTTTCATTCCAGCTGACCAGTTTAGAAAATACAAATGCCTTTCCCCCCCAAGCAGCAAATGCCGTAACAACTCCCTTCCTAACAGGTGATACGTTACCACATGTAGCTACTCCTGCAGACAGCCATATCTCTTCAAGTGTTTTTGAAAGAAGTGAGGCTGCCAGTGTCTCTTCAAGTTCTACACTTGGTTTTGATGCTGTTCATATGCCTGCAGTTGTTTCTGATTCTGACGTGTCCATTCATCACACTCTTCCTTTACCAAATGTACATATTTCTGTTATGGCTGTTTCTCCCAAAAGTGCAATCCCTGTAACTTTGAGTAGGTTGCTGGTTCCTTCTAGAGAATCCTCTGGGTTGTCTCCCAGTATCATGTCCAGTACCGATTTGTGGCCTTCTGTAGTTGAGGATGACTACGATGAATATGACGATGGCTTCCCTGTAAGTAACTGTATCTCATGCACTTCCCATAGAGAAGCTCAGGATATGATAGTAGAGGAACAAAATACAAAGGTAAACAATAACAAGGATCAGAGTAACCTAATTATAAGCTCACATTCTGAGAAACCTGAAGAAGAAGAGAAAATTTCAACTGCTGCGTCAGACGGTCAGATAAACCATGCCATGGACAGACATAATTATACATCCAAACCGACTCTGACAGCGAGTGTGATACCCGAGAAGCACAACGACCCGACAGTTTTGGAGAATCACATTCAGACTGCTAGTGTCCCGTTGCAAAACACATCAGAGTCTAAGTCTTGGGCTGTTTTTACAAGTGATGAAGAAAGTGGTTCTGGCCAAGGTACCTCAGATAGCCTTAATGATAATGAAACTTCAACAGATTTCAGTTTTCCTGACCTTAATGAGAGAGACGCTGAAGGGGCAGTTGAAGCAGGTAATTCAGAATTAACTCCGGGATCATCACAGTCATCAGCCTCATCTGTTACTAGCGATCACTCATCAGTATTCAACATCTCTGAGGCAGGTTAGTTATGGATAAGTCTAATGAATACCATGGAAAGCTGTGAGGGGATACTTTTGTGCCATAGGGAATTAGAAGGTTTATCTACATATAATAAAAGGAGAACATAACCGTGCCAGTGAGTGTGATTAAGGAAGCATTGGGGAGCAGGGGGTGCATGCTGAGCTGGCTATCTTGTGAATGCTACTTCTGGCTACTTAAAACTGCACCTGAAATACACTTCAGTAAGAAGATTCATACTGTGCTTTTGGATAGACGCAATCTGTCAGCAGAATTTGGGTGGCACACAGTCTAAAACTAGCATTTGTTTGAATGTTAATTGTTTAATTTTACCATTAAAGGTTTAAGAGGGATGTAAGTTCTCTGTACAAGTGCTGCCCTTATGGAAATACACCAGAGGGAACCATGCCTCTGCCAGAGGAAACATACCTTTGAGATTCTGGGGTTTAACTTACAGGAGCACATTTCCTCATTTTTTTGTTTTGTATTTTCTAAGATGTATTGAGCAAGGAATAAGATGCTTCAGTTTGATTCTGATTCATCTTAACTCACAAAAACATTCATTTTCATTCTTACTTGGTATGCCACCTTCAGCTTTCAATGAAATGCAGACTTTTTGTGCCAGATTTGCGTGTTTCCAAAATACTTAGAGCCAGATTCTCCTGTACCTGTTTATATTTAGTGCTCTTTTCCTATTTAGCCCTCTTAAAGTCAGCAAGAGTATTTGTGATCTGTGGTTCCAAGGATAAGGTCAAAAGGCAGAACTGAACCTCACATAGGTAAAAACCTGATAAAGTGTTTCCGTTGTATTTAAAATTGCATTGTGTAAACCTGAAGCATTCAGACACGTAATTTGCATTGCCTCTTGTTACATTATTGAAACTCAAAGAGTAAAGTCAGAAACCATCTACGATGTTTGAAAAAAACCAAACTCAAACTAACAAGGTTAAATTGGTGTTCTAGAAAATAAATGGAACTTCCATTAAGTACTCACAGTATCTGCAGAGGGCAGTATCATTCAACTAAACCCACTAAGGAGTGAAATCCGCAAAGCATGGGAAATTTTTAGCCCAGTCCTATAAATACAGAGTTAAATCACATGAGGTCATGTTACTCATCAGCAAGAGAATACTAATACGAAAAGGTACTAAACTGACACTCCTGTGTAGCTGGGGCTAGTAGAATGTGAAAAACAGAAAATAAAAATTGAAAGAACGCAGAAAGCACACTGAAATTAGTAGGAGTCCTAGCAAGGTAGAAGTTATAAAACTGAATCAATAAGTGAATTAGTTCAGTAGGTAAGTAGTTACCACATTGTGTAATGTGCATAACATTTCCTTAAAATACAGCAAAAAGAATGTCAGTATTGTAAAACCTATGTTACTAATGTGAATGGGTTACCTTAAAGGATTTATAGTTTGCATTATGGGTGTCATTTGAATTGTTACTGATAGTAACTCAAAAAGGATTATACATTAGTGGAGGAGGAGTACAACAGATTCAAGAGTTTGTCTTCTAGATATTATTGAAAGACACTATACAGTATCATTTCATGTACATTATTTTTTCCAATAAATGATGCCAAATACTGTCTTTTAATAAACAGAAAATTCAATGTGAGCATGTCTAACACAGTCTCCTGTAAATCAAAGACATCTATGCTTAATTCAATTGTAAAGAAATGAAACAAAAAAACACAAAACAAAAAAGAAACACTCAGCTGAGAACTTATTTACACATTGCAGTGAATTCACCAGAAATGGATAAAATATCTTCTTCTTGTGACCATTACAGAAAAAAAGTCATTTAATTTTTACGCAGTCTTTGTACTTATTGATGCATGTTTATGCCTGTTTTGAACTAGGGCTTTCTCCATAAGACCTCTATGGCTACCTAAACTTTTCAACTTAAAAAAATGTAAGAAAACTAATATAAAGAACTATGCAAAGGATCCAAAGTCATCAATTATTAGGGAGCAAATAAAACTACTATAGATGAGACTGTCTGTTCAGCCACCATCACTGGATTCATGGCCAATTGGGCAAGAAACCACTTTTCATTCCCTGT
This sequence comes from Falco rusticolus, assembly GCF_015220075.1. Classification (NCBI taxonomy): domain Eukaryota; kingdom Metazoa; phylum Chordata; class Aves; order Falconiformes; family Falconidae; genus Falco; species Falco rusticolus. The sequence continues at coordinate 9,735,861 of NC_051191.1, read as the reverse complement.
AGAAGGAATCCTAATCGGATTTGGTCATGCAGTTTGAAAGAACCCTGTCATCCCACAGATAAGACTGGGGCTTATGCTGTGTATTAGTCCAGAGTTGGATCAGCAAGTATGAATTCTCCAAAGGGGTCATATCCTGATCTCTCATGCATACATATAGTTTCTTCTGAAAACAATAGGAAATACTGATTTTAGCCTACTCACCAGAAACTCAGGGACAGATTTGCAGAAGCAACTTGTACGTGCAATCATTTTTCCCACTGAACTACAGGATTTAAAGAGTAGTGATTGATTTGGGTGTTACTTTGAACTGAAACCAAGAAGATGGCTGCAAGATCAGAGCCTAGACCTTTTTGCATGTAAAGCCCTGAAAGCCCCTAAACAAAAAGAAAATGGAAGCAAGCAGAGAACTGCCTGAAAGTCTGTACTGTGTGAAGCTGGTTTTGATTTTTGACATCCTATTTAGAACATGTGACTTGTTGTCTTCCCCCTCCCTGCCCCCGATCCAACTCCATTCTCTCCTCCCTTTTGTCTGGAAGTTTTTTATTCAGTGTAGAATTGGTCCCTTGAAATCCCAATGGAGTGCAGCTGATTTCTAGACAGCAAAATTTTGCTCCCATACAGAGCATTAATTGAATTAGGTCTGTTCCACAAAAGCAGAGAACAGTCTTAAAAAATCTAGGAGTTTAGTTCTAACAAGTGCAAAAGTGCTTATTTCTGTGTTTTAACTCATAGAATGGTCACAGATCACAGTAGATTGCACAGTTTGAAAAGAATCAGTCATCTTTTTTCAAAATCAAAATTTTAAAGTATTTACTTCTTGAGGTATGATGTTAAAAACACAGGATTGGTCTCATCCACCATTGTGTTCCCTTATTTATTGAAATTATAAAATACATTGGTTTAATCTTCATACAGATTCCTATATACAAATATTTTTGCCACCCAGCATTACAAGGCTGACAGGAATGTAAAATCTAGACAATACCTTAGTTTGATCACCTGTAAAGATAGAAGTAGGAAATTTAATTCTAGCTCCAGTATAGTTGGGGTAGGAAGTACTGCAATTGGATTCAAAGGAAGCAGGGTGTGCCTGTAAGGCGAGTTACAGAATGGGCAATGTATTACAGAAGGCTTAATTGTGGTACAGCAAGCAGGTAGAGACTATTGTCAGAAAATTTTCCTGTTAATCTATTAGCCAGAGAAGTGATCTGACTATTGTCAGAAAATTTTCCTGTTAATCTATTAGCCAGAGAAGTGATCTGCTTTTTATAAGTGACAGTTTAATATCAAAATATTCTTTACATGTTCCAGTATTATATATTCAGATTCCTTAACTCAGTTGGCTTTCAGCTAATAAACAGATGAAAATAAAATACTTTCTTCTCCTATATTTTAACAATTTGCTGTTCTTACAAAGAGAAGTCTCCACTGCTGGAAGGCTGAGTCACATAAGCTTGAACACTTTGCTTTACCCTCTATCTGCTTATTTTCTGTAAGCTGGTTTGCAAATGTATGCACTTTCTGCAGTACATAGTAAAAAATAGAGGTAAGTGGTATTAAGTAGGCTCATTGTAAGACACATTCACTGTACTGTGCGTTTCTCAGAATTTAAACATGGACTGTTTCAATTTTCTCTGACTGCAGAGGCAAGTAATATTAGCCATGAGTCTCGTATTGGTCTAGCTGAGAGTCTGGAATCAGAGAAGAAGACAGTTATACCACTTGTGGTCGTATCAGCCCTGACTTTTATCTGTCTAGTGATTCTTGTGGGTATTCTCATATACTGGAGGTAAGTTGATTTTTTGGTTGGTTATTTTTCAGTTCTAAAGAGCTCTGATTTGCAAAATGTGATTGACGTTATTGAGCTGGTTTACAAGAGGGAGACTGGATCTTTTCTTTCACTGTGTCTTTGTCTTGTTCCCAGTGCTGCAGTGAGATGAAACTGACAAAATAAGCTGCAAAACAATTTTAAAGTCCAAAATGCTCAACTACAATTTTTTTGGGGGTGCAGCAAGTTGAACTATTGCAAATAGTTTATTTCCATATTGGGAGATTTTAGTAAATTACCAGTGATTATTAATGCCTAGAAGCCAAGAGACTTAACAGAGCACTGGGAAGAACAGGAAGGAGAATAAAAATTTAAAAAGGTAGTTGTCCATTTAGGATAAGAATCTATGGTCCCCAGCAGGACTGTGTGAATAAGCAATTCATGCAGGACTGTAGGAGTGGTACTGTAGCTGACACAGTATACAAGACAGAAGTAGGATAGTTTAATTATACTGTGATAGTATAAATGTTTTAAGATCACTTGCTGAGTAGCTCTTATGATGTTCTGTGATTGAAAAGTTGTTCTACTTTGTGATTCTGCCAAATCAAAATCTGTCATGTCGTGTGGTGTCCGTGTCCCGTCCCGTCCGTCCCTCTCCCCGCCTTCCAAAACGTTCAGCAGGTAACTAAGGATGTGTTTCATGTGCACACACATGCTCAGGTTCCCTCAGGGGCCTGTTTCTCTGTGACTTGGTGAGAAAATAAGAAAAAAAATCAGACCAAAGAGAAGTCAGAAAAAAAATCAGACCAAAGAGAAGTGATAGCTATAAGTCATGATAACATAATTAGTGAAGGCAAAAGACTCTATCTATACTGTGAAATAAGAGACCAGCTGGCATGGCACAGAACTCTTCTGTACCGCTGAAGTCTCTTCCCTCACAGGTGGAAAAAACAGTGTGGCTGCATTCACATCACCTACTGGGAATGGTCTCTGCCCTGTGTTCACCCCAAACTGCCAAGATTGTGTCAAATAATGCAAGCTGGCCTGAGCTAAAAGCATACCTGGCATCCAGTTAGCCATATGACAGTATGTGGCAGTGCTCAAGCCTTTGGCTCTGTTTTGTTGGTTCTAGATAAAGCCAGAGAGTCTTCCGAGGGTCACGTCTACTTAAGCTCTCAAAGAGCTTTCAAAATCCACACACAACCCTAACACTTCCTCGAGTGTGCAGGTTGCCGGGAGGAAACAGTGGTAGTCCAGAAGCGGGGAAGTAAGTTGCAAAAACTTCCTGCCATAGAGATTCTTGCTGTTTGGTGATTCCCAGGAGCCTGATTCTGTTACTCCTTCTGCACTGCTAACACATAAACTAGCAGCGAGAAACAGCATCTTGTTCTTCTAGGAGCTGTACAAGCAAGGGAGAAGGCAGGCCCAAACATCTCATAGATGCTTCCAGAGCTTGTTTCTTCTTCCCCCCCTACCCCACCCCCTGCAATCCTGCTTAATTATTAATAAAAATTAAAAGACTGCCCTTTGCGAACCACTGACTGCTGTCATCTGTAGGGTATGATGTCAGGGTTGTGCTTACTGACTGTTCTTCTAGTCTCCTGACGCAGGTTTTCTGTTGGCCCACAGGGGGACAGGGTGCACCCTGGCCCTGAACAGACCAGCCTTAAGAAATTGAGTTCAAGCTTCCTGCGTTCCGGTCAAGTGTGCTAGTGAGTCAGACAGCCTTTGGCAAAATTAAAGAGAATTTTGAGCAACAGATTTTCAGAAAGTTTTGTTTCTTCCTTCCAAAGAGGTAGTTAATTGCCGTAAGAATTGCACAACTCATTTCTTAGTTTATGTCTATTTGGATAATTATACTGTCTATCAAAGGATTTACAGCTAGCCACTTTCATATTGAGAACCTTTTCCTGTCTGTCATGTTACGCAACACGAACATTCATATTAATCTTACAAAGGGTTTCATCCCTGATGCTAAATAGTATTCGAAATCTCTTCTATTTGCCAAAGAGCACCATCCATTTTAAGACCCAGATTGTACAGTGCAGTTCTAGTAATCTTACACGTTACAAGCTTGTTTTTGTTGAATAACATTGTGTTCATTTCATATTCTTCCTCTGGGAATGAACAATTCTGTAACACACGTCTTTCAAAATAAAACAAAAATCCCATTAGCAGTAATATCTTCCTGACTTGAATTTAATCTTTTCTGTATTTCTTGTGTACTACAAAATAAAATATGGAGCTCTTTTTGTCTTAATCCTCAAGAAAATTCTCTTGGCATTATGATAACACCAGTAACATGTTTCTTATTTCAGAAGAATGAAACATGAACAGTATGTATTGTCAGTAGGACTTTGTAGCTCTCTTTCAAAGGTGCCAAGACCCTCACCTCTTTTTAAAGCCTGGGGAAAATCACAGTATTAACTTCATTGCTATGCACTTTTTATTAAGTCCAGAAGATATTAGTATAAAGTGTACAAGAATTTTTATGGTTAGATTTAGTTTATTTTCATATAATTGATGTAAGCTGCCAATGTTCCTTTTTATAATTTTTTTTATGTGGGGCAATTATTTTCAGTTATTAAAGTTAATAAAAAGTTTGGGTTTGCAAGAAGATACTTTATATTCCTTTGGCAACAGTACTCAAAAAATAGCTGGATGTTTGAGTGAATAGTGCTAAGAGTAGTTTCCACTGTTTACTAATTTCAATAAGCAAAGGGTGTGTTGAATATGCAAAAGGCGTTTTATTTGATTTAAAAACCAAGTAACTACCAAGACTGACAAGTTCCAGTTTCTCAAGATTAAAAAAAGGCAAAATTATTTTGTTCTTCACTTGAATGACTTGTATCAGAAAAACAATTCTGTACCATCTGTTGTTTGGGTTTGGGTTGTTTTTTTCTTACATGAAATTGTTAATCAGCACTTGAGGAAATTCCCCAATCTCTTCACTATCTCATTAGGCACAATTTCAATCTTTCTGTGATAAAATATTCATTTCTCTGACAGGGATGAAAACTTTTAATGGCAATATTGTCTAAAGTTTGTCTAAATGCCCGTAGGAAAATACACAACTTCCAACTACTGTAGTTCTATGTATCTTTTGTAATTCAAGCAGTTTTCAAGCAATGTCATTTTCCTTTCATTTCTTCTTGATTATGATCATGATTATAATCACAGTGGAATAAGCAAGGAGAATCTTTTACCTGTTTAATGGCCTTGTTGTCCAGATAGATATTTTTTTTACCACTTCAGAGGGAATTTTCTGTCCAAATCTAGTCTATCCATCTCTCTTGAGTTTCTATCTACTTGACTGAGTCCTTGCAGCAGAGATGCAGCAGGGATATTTGAATCTGCTTGCTTTGTTCTTTTCATTTCTGGATGGCTTCATCATTGCCATTTTACTGAATTAACCGTACCTGGTAAGGTGACTGAAAATGAGAGTTTCTCTGTGCTAACATATAATATAATGGAAATTGCTTATGCATGTGCATGCTGGTTTTGAACAGTTCATAGGAGTGATCAAGGAAAATAAACCTGATGAAGTGATGTACAGGGAGAAATGTCAGGCTATTTGTGCAGATCAATTTTTATAATGATTATTATAAGAAAAGCTTAGAAAATAATAAAGTGGTAATGGCTGTCAGTGGGAGTTACACCATTCGGGATTCTTTTTCAACAAATATATATGAATCTTAGTGAGGCAGTAGCTCCAATAATATGAACAGCAGATTGCTATTGCAGTTCTAGCTGTATTTGTATCTATAGACATAATGAGTATCAGCTGGCAGTCTTGAAGCCTCCTAGAAGTTACATGACAGCAGTGCTTTAGAAATGACCCGACCCAATGACAGAGAAGACCCTGAGCAGTCATTTGAATTTCAGTTTTTCTTTACCACCCTAAATCTTTGAAACACAGCTGTCAGAGAATGTTCGTTTTCTTATCCGTGATTTAAACTGATGCCTTGAGTCCTGTATTAGGTTTATGGGAGCAGAGTTGAGAACCCTCTTTAAGAATAGTTAATCTCACACATGCAGAGACACAGTAAAAGCCAATTTAAATTTGCAAAGGTCACACATCCATCCATGAAGGAAAAACTTCACAACTATGTTACACTGAATTATAAATAAGTGTTAATCAATTTTGAAAATTAAAATTTCAGCTGACAAGCACTTAAAAATTAATTTGAACCATTTAAAAATGGAGTCATTGAAATCATTGGATTCACTGAGGATCTATTTAAAGATCCTTTGGATCCGTAAGATCTTTAAATAAACAGAACCATTTAAAAATAAATTCTAATTAATGTTGTAAGAATACCTATTGGCAGATACCCTGTGAGCACAGAAGACCCTGAAACCTTCAGAGAAAGAAGTAATCGTGCCTCCAAGCCATCCTGGGCAAGCAGTGGGTGTGCAAACCCATCCTGTCACAGATGCGTCTTGCGAGGTTCAGCTCCCTTCTTCAGCTGACACAAGCGGTGAACACGCTGCACACGTGCACCCTCGCACGCACACACAGCATCATGCTGTGTTGCCTGCCGCGGTGACAATCCCAGCCAAGCTCTGAGCAGTCCCTACCCCAGGGGAGAAGTAGGCAGCACGTATCTTCAGCCAAGGTCCGGGGGCCCGCGTGCCAGAAAAGTGATCCGAGGCATGGTCTTGTCCCAAGTAGTTCTCATTTAAGTGGTCATTCAGATCTAGTATCCCTCCTATTAAACTGAAAAGCTGCTGCTGCTTACCTTCCTGTACAGATACAGACACTGTAATTAATTCAGTGGCTTAGCACTATCTCCATATATAAAGCATGTCTTCAAAGAAGAGTGTGGTGTCTAAATTACAAATTAACAGTTTTAGGTTGAAGATCTAAATGCTGCGATGAAAGGTATAAATTAAATAATCAGGTTAACTTTGAGTGATGGAACCTTTGTCTGGAAGTTTGAAATAGTCATCACTTTTCTCATTAACAAGTGATAATTAACAAGACATGATTGTTAACATTAGATTTAGTCATGAAGGCTTTCATTGCTGATGTAGAAGCAGATAGACTGCCTATTTATGAGTTTTATTACAGGTTAAGTCAACTGCTATGAATTTGTCTCCCAAATGTGCTAAGGGTATAATTTATTTTCAGCCACAATTAACTTGTTAAAGATTAAAGATACAGTGGCTCAGTGAAGGATAGTGAATGTATGGCCTATTATGAAGACATTTTAAGTACTGCTTTAGATGTGAAAGCCATTATGCTAATTGAATTCTTTTTAGCTCAATCTTTTCTTAAGCAGGGAGGTGACAAAATTCTGTGATGTTAGTCCATAAACTTTATGTATGATCATTGTTAATAGGCAGTAGGCATTAGAGGGAGGACATTTTTTGGGTTTAGGGCATTAGTGTCAGGCTGGTTGGCATGCTTGGTTGTTTGGTGCTGTTTTTAATAAACACAGTACATCAGCATTCACTGTGCCTAGCAGGCAGGACCAAACTTGCCAGAAGTGTTTAGTGATCTGAAGTACCTGGATACCTGCTTACCTCTCAGACATTCTGCACAGAGTCCTTAGATTAACTCTTTGAGTATTATGCTAGCATTGAGACAGCCTCTCTCACCTCAGCAGCCGCTAACTCTATGGGGTGCTAATGTATAGAGCCTCTTTAAAAATTAGAAAGATGTTCCCAAGCACATCCTGAATGTGTTCTTGGTCTGCATCCCAAAATTGCCATTTCTAAGTAAAAATAAGTACATAATGAATAGTCTTACTCCAAACACGTCATGCAAAGCCAAAGCTTTTCCATGAACATCACAAATAGGTTTTTAGAGTATTCTAGCTGGGCTGCAAATTTAATCGTCATGTGAATCACCAGAACTATTTTGTGTGCCACATTTTCCCCTTTGATGTAGCTGTCTGCTTTTTCTTGTGTTTTAAGAGAATCTGCATTGTTCATAGACAGAAGATTCCCAATGCATTGCAAGAGTATGGGCATGTTTCCCACAGGCTTAATTCAAATAAGCTTACCAAAGGCTTGATGATCTACATTATGGTTCTGGAAAGAATGACAACATCCACATATTCCCTACTTATTTCTCAAAGTAGCTTCAAAATTTCTTTTTATGAGTAGTTTTATCAGTGCAGTGATACCAGAACAGTACAGAAGAATTTAAAATAACAGTGATGACACAACATATCAATCGATCATACAATAGCTTCAACCAACAGCTTTGAAGAAGCAGAATCTTGTAAATAAAAGATTAATGAGATTCATATTTTCCTGATGCAGATATTTCTTTTAAAATTTAATGATTACCAAATAATATTTCAAACAGATTAAGTGACCCAGAGTAAAGATTCTCATTAGAATATCTAATCATATGGAGATTTTTTAATTAAGGAGGCTTTGCAATGCTTACAGCAGCAGTTGGTTATTTAGTACCTTGAATAGCTTGGACTCTTAACAGATGCTATTCTTATTATCTTCACATCTGGATTACAGCACAGATACAAATAACATTGTGGGTCATAGTTAAGGTTGATTCCATTTGTATTCATACTTCAGTGTTTTGGCAACAAAGCTAGCATCTTCTGGAGTTATAAATTCCGCTGTTCCTGTTTGTCAACTTTGGGAAGTCCTCCTTGGTTAAGGTGTCCCTCAGTGTTGCAATTACATTATCAAAAAAAATGTTTAGCCCCAGTCATAGTAGTTTCAGAGCCACCGTTTTGTCTGTTACAGGGCGTGTTGTCTTTTTTTACATTTCGGTGTCTGCAGTAGGATCTATTTATGAATTACCAGAACCAATCTTGTGCACTGCTCCATCTTCAGGCTAACATAATCACATGAAAGGGGAAAGTAATTATGTGTGCAAATTTGGATAAGCAAGGAAGACAATGGCATTTTTTATACTTGGAGTTGTGCAGCATCTACAGTAGCTCCTCCTGATGCAGAGCTCTTCTTTCAGCTTTCACTATGACTGATGTGTGCTCTGTCTTCTGCCTCTTGTATAGGTAAAGATCCGTGAACTATGTATTATGCTGAGTTAATGTAGTATCTTCAAGCTGTATGCGTAGCTTGGTGGTCTTGGCGGAATATTTGTATTATAGCAGTAGTATCTGTCAGTCCATGAAAACTAGTTTTCAAAACCATGATTTTCTTTCCTACTCAGTAATGCCAGAATTCCAAAAGGTCTCAGATAATGTGTTTTGGTTTGGGTTTTTTTGTAATGTTTATTTATGTTTCTTCCCCTCTAGGAAATGTTTCCAGACTGCTCACTTTTATTTAGAAGATAATACATCACCTCGAGTGATTTCTGCTCCTCCAGCTCCAGTCTTCCCAGTCTCAGGTATTTTTTGTCAACTGTTCTGTGGATTGGTGTTAGCTGTTGGAAGATGTGCTTTGTATGTGTCCATATGAATTCTTCTGTAACATCTATAAACCAGAGATTTGTACCCTCTTATACTAACAAGAACAGGTGCACCTGACATAGGCAGAGACTAGTATTACTAATATTCTCTCCTGTAAGTAACACAGAAGAGAAACATCCTCACTTTACAGAGTTGGCTCAAAGATACGCTGTGCCTTCTGGCCATTTGAGATGTAGCCTCACTGGAGATGGCTGCTAGTGAAGATACCTGAGCTACACTCAATACCTCTAGTTCACTGTCACAAAGTAGATGATTACACCAGCAACATAGTCTGCTGTATTTCTGCCTTTAATTGAATTTGTCACCTATGTATAGAACATGACCTATTCTTTGTACCAGCAGGACCAATATATGCCTCATCTGTCTGCATTTCATTTGCAATTATGTTTTCTTTAGCTTACAGATTTTACTAGCATAGTTACTACAGGTAAAGTTCTCTGTGAGCCTCTCATAAAAATGATATACAAGTGCAGAATATTATTAGCATCTTCTGGTTCCATATCCACCACAGTTATTTGGAGAAACTCTTTCTTTTCTTTCCTCCTCAAAGAATACCAGAGGAGCCTGTGAAGCCCTCCCAGCTTTTTTAGTCTGAGTAGGATGAAAAGTACCTTAAATAGATTAATTCTGCAGAAGATCTCAGGCCATGTTTTCACCCATGAGAAAAGGTTATATTGTTCCACAAGTAATCCTTCTGCAAACTGCTGTTACACAGGAGAATGGGTTCTCTTGAAATGGCTAAGGGAAGCAAAATCAGCCCTTGTGCAGATAGCTAGTAAAAGCATTTAATTATATAAATCCCAAACATAAGGCTTCTGTTGTAAATTAATTGTAGGCATCATTAAATGCCTCTTGTATTGATTACCATTATTAGGAGATGCATAACTTTTTCTAAATGGTTAATAGGCAGGGATATATCTTGATCACAGAAAACATGATTATATGTGAATGTCAAGTGGCAATCATTGTAGGAAATCCCTGCTCTTACTCTCTGCCATTAATTATACTGTAGTACAACTGTATAATTTTCTTGCAATTTTTCCTGACCAGCTCACCGCAGGGAAGCAGTGTTTTCCATTGTCACAAGACAGAATTGCACTTACAGTTATTCTGAGTGCTTGAAATATGTGTTTCAATGCTGCAGGTTTTCCTTCTGAAATACTAATAAATATTAACTTAAAGAGAAAAGTGTTTCTACGTGCCTGAAAATACATTAAATATGTTATGGGGAAAAGCTGCAAGCACTGCAGAAATATTTTTCTTTATTTTGCATGCAACAGATGTCAAGAGAGCAGGTTTTATGTTTTCTATTGCACAAGTGTTTCAGCAGTGTAGTTTCACAACAATTGAGACTAACTGCAAATAATACTGGCAAAGAGCATAGAGCAGGAAAAGCATTTTGTAACTGCTAAGTTTAAAATTTTTGTTATGACTATGACTAAAAGCACATTCAACAGATCTCATTATATATTAAGTTTTTCTTTTGTGGGGTTTCAGTAGCAGAGATAGGAGAATTGCAGTTGTTCACAGAAATTGCCCTGACACTTCACAGCATAATTCAATGATGCATTGAGAACAAATAATGAATTACATTATAATAATGAATTAGGGCCCACTATTAACCTCTAAGTAGCTTGAAGTGATACCTGCCATCCATATATAAAATATATTCCTGGAGTCAGAAGTGACTGAATTGGGAGCTTAGCACTGGCAAGGAAATACAACAATAATTAGACCAAACCCGAGATCTCTTTCTCCCTTACTGGCCTTGCTCTTACGGTCATTTACCTTCCCTTTTGGTTTTGTGTTTGCAAATTACTAGAATAAACACTTTATTCCAAGTTTCATCTCCAAAGTGTGAAGACAGTGTTACACATTTGTTCAGCTTCTCTTAGGCTTAGTAGGATAAATTCACTTTTTTTATTCAGATCTATTCATGTAAGTGGAAGACCAGATGGATCTCATATACAAATAAAAAAATTCTTGGTAACTGAAAACTAAAATTATTAAGTGGCCTAAATGCTGAACATCTGTTTATGTAAATAACACGTCCCTGTTCAATGTTTTTGATGTTTCGTTCTCATATAAACCAGTGATGAAATTATGAATTGTGAAATAGGCTTTAAAAAAAAAATATTCTTCAGAACCAAAACTAGCTGAAATAATATCATCCTTTAACAGGTAATTAACAGAAGAGATGACTTTGTTACGTAGCTTATTTGCAGGAAACAAGTTTAAAAGTCCCCAAGGTTTTTGACATTATCCCTAATGAATGTTCTACAGAAGAGAGTTTTGCTGTATTTGTGTAAAGTAAAAAGGAGATGTCCTGAAATATAAATAAACATCAGATGGAAAATTCAGACTCAGTATCAGGACCCAGAAGTTACGTAAATCACATATATTGGTTGAGATTGTAGATACTGTCTTTGTGGGTATCCAGAAAGTCTTAAATTTGAATCGTTCACTTAAAACTTGAAGTATAAAGCCCGATGTGAAAATTTGCAGTCAATACTCCCAGGATCTGAAATAATATTATTATCAGTAGGTCATCATAGGATCATGGAGAGAATGGGGGGAAAAGTCCCTACTGGAAATACTGATGCAATAAAAGATGAAAATTAGGTATTGTTTCCTTTGGATGCCAATGGCAACATGCAACACATCAGTTAAAATTTTTTTACTGGCATAATGTTGCATTAATTCAGTAGGTTTGGGACTATGCGGCTCGTCCATGTGCTGTATCAAGAGCCCCAGTGCAACACTAATCAGCCTAAAGTACCCAGACGGCTCTGCCCGATGATCATTCTTTATCAGTATTACTCAGCGCTCTGCTCCTACCCTCCCTTTGGTAGCAAACTGCTAATCCTCCCATTTCCCCTTGACTTCACAGAGAGTTCCGAGTGCTCTTCAATTTACAGATGAGCTCAGCTTCTTGCAGAATCAGCACCTTGCTTTTGGGTGCTTAAAGACAGAGCAAGACCTAGCAAGGCATTTTCTATATCTCCTTTCCAATAGTCATTTAGAAATGTGCAAGTGTTAGAGAATGATTTTAGAAATGTTAATGGTGTTAAATAGTGTTCTTATTTTTGTGAGAGTTGTATATCCAAAGTTCATGCCAAAAAATTTATTTCAGGATATTGTGTGGATTGCCTACATATAAACTTCTTTGTATGTCACTGGCTTTTTATTCTTCATAAATATATTTTTTGTCTTTTCCCACCCCTAAGATGATGTTGGAGCAATTCCAATAAAGCATTTTCCAAAACATGTTGCAGATTTACATGCAAGTAATGGTTTTTCTGAAGAATTTGAGGTATGGCTTTATGACGTCATCTTTCTTCTTAGCATATACAAATAATGTTAAGTTTAAATGCCTGGAAACACAGAACTGGGCATTACATTCTGACTTGGTGACCAGTTTCATAAATGAGTGTGAATATAAGTACTGTGAGCCCGGTAAGGACTGCTTATGCGTAAAGGCTATGGAGATTTATAAAAGCTAACAGGACTGGGATGCAAATGGCAATGTTTATCACTGTGATAAAATAATAAATGAGTGTGTGAGTAAACTGTGCAAAGATAATGCAATCTGTGTGGTTGATCAGATACAGTTGTAGATCTAAAGCTTTTCCAACACTAATGCCAATTGAATTTTTCAGAAGCTACCCCCATTTGCATGTTCCATTTACAGAGAAAAAAAATGGAAGTATAATGAGTACACGTGGCAAGACTTCTGATTAACAGGGGAGCTAATGTAGTCTTCATATGTGGTAGTGAAAGCTTTACAGTTCCTTTTCTAAAGTATATGGTTCATAATAAGAGGTATTTCAAAATTTTGAAACATGCTCTCATCATATAATGTTACTGTCACCATATGTAACTAATGAACTTCATTGTTTTTCACATTCATATGCATTACAAGAAATTTGAAAATAGATCAATATATTGGTTCCTTGCAACGTTCTAACTTAAGCCACATAAAATAAACATTATAAACCCAAACTCTGTAATTAAAGCTGTGCTATTAAAAGCCTTCGCAAGTGATTTCTAACAAAATTAGTCATTTGAGATGGAAACAAACTTTTTAATTGAGCTCTGTTAATTTAAAATATGATTGTAATATTACTGCTGCAAAAACAAGAAGACTGAAAGTAAAAAAAAATCATAGTTTTACATCTTTTGGTTTTGTTTTTTTTTCCCCAGCCACTGTATTGTGATCTAATGGACCAAAAATACCATGTCATTCACCTAACCTTCCTCATCAGTATTTCTTCTCCAATTCATAGAACATTCAGAATATCCATCTGATTGTGGGACCAAACTTGTAAATACCTGTGAAAGTCCAGTACATGTTCATACGTTACATGTGCATACGCACTGACAGGCCTGGGCTCCAGCTAGACTGGCTGTTAATAAGAGCTGATGCTGAAGGACTGTGTGTAAATACAATGGTAACAAAGTTCTTTCACCATCAGTGAGGGCAGCGATACAGAAATCAAATTGTTCATGCTAAATTGTTCTTTTCCTGAATTTTTTTTTTTCCTAAATAGCAGCAGTGATCCAGAGACCAAATATAGTATACACCTGCACCATCTGAAACATTTCATGCTTGTTTTAACTATTAAGAAAACCTCAGTGTCCTCATCATTCCTTGGAGACCTGTTCAGCTTTACAGCCTACCCTAGAATTAGTGTCCTGATCTTTTCTCTACTGATAAAGAACTTAGAAGATACGGAAAAACTGAAATACAGTCATTGTCTTTGCAGAGTCCGCATATATTTGAAGTACAGGGGTGGTTCAAGTTTTTTATTTATATTGCTATGAAACAACTCATATTTGAAATTTTCAGACTGGTAACAACTTTTCATATATATTTTTAAATAGCTGAACGTGACTAATATTAAAATAAATCCTAAAAAGTCTTGGGAAACATTATTATTATTATTATAGTACTTTCAGTGATGGTAGCATATTTCCTCGTTAAGTAATGTGGACCTTATAAATGCTTCAGTTTCCCATCAGTTAATCAGTAAAATAAAATAAATTAACTTTGTGTGTCTTATAGACTTTGTGCCTGTCTTCTCAATCCTGTCTCTGTCTTTATAAAAACATTGGATTCATTGAGAAACTTCTGGCAGACTGAGGGCTGTAATGCTGTCCTTCACCAGAGCGCCATGAGTCTGTCTGAGCATCACACTGTCCTGCTCCAGTACAGGTTTTACAGCTGAATGCAAAGAGAGCAAAAGCATTCCCTAGAGAAGCTAATGCAATTATAAGGACCAATAACAAATCCAATGAACAGTTAAATATATAGATAATCTGGCTAAAGTCAGTGATGTTGCTCATATGTGTAAGCTTTTGCCAGCCTAAGGTGTGACATTAAAACTAAAGATAGGAAAACAGCTGTCAGTATTTTAACAGGAAAATCACCTCTTGTTTCCTTTAAGAGTTATTTCAAAATATTCAGCTTTGTTGTTATTATGGAGATATATATTGCATGACCATAACTGTTTTCCATATAGTAATTGTAATTTATATAAACACTTTTATCCATTTGTTCTGTGCTGTGGAATTTGATTTTTTTTACTTTTTTTGCATTCATTCCCTCATTAGACACTGAAAGAGTTTTATCAGGTAAGGAATTATTTCACTGCATATTTTTTTTTTAGCAATGAAGTAGTTGTAAAATGTCATAGATAATTGGGTGTAAGGTTGTGGTTCTTTTCATGCTGACTTACTGTATTTTAAGACATACTATGTATCTTAATACTTACTAAAGTATGACATACTACTTTTTTTTTTAGGAAATCCAGAGCTGTACTGTAGATCTAGGTATTACATCAGACAGCTCTAATCACCCTGACAACAAGAATAAGAATCGATACATAAACATCGTTGCTTGTAAGTAAATGCATCACTTGGTGTTCTTAGTTATTGGTAAGAAATAATTATAGACAAGTATGGATGTATATATTGTTATTAGAGGGGGAAAAAATTACCTCTACGCTGAAAGCTCTGGCTATTTTTCAGCAAAATGCTTGGTGAGGAGTAGCATGAGATTTCACATTTCTTCAAGGTAGTCCTGTGGCGTTCTGCTGCTTTGGTGAGCATGTGTTAGCAAGACATATTTGTGTCTCCTGTGATGACCCAAAGGGAGTTGGGAGATCTCATTATAATGCCATTATAAAGCCAAAGAAGCTGTGTTTTGATTGCCAAAATTAATCCATCTTTTATCCATCTTTTATCTGGAATAATGAAGATTTATCCTCTCTAGGAGCTTTACAATCCCTGGATATATTTACTGTCATGTATAAATGTAAATGTACTGAGTTTATGTTGTATTGTTCCCTGCCACAGTGATAGATATTAGCCAGGACACATTTTTCCATTGCATCTCCCTCCTTCACTGTGCCAGATTTTTCTTCTCTGAAGCATATCTATGCCGTTTCATTGATCTCTCTTTGCAGCTAATGCCTCTGGGCTTTTGATCACTTTGGTGGCTTAATATATTTTTCTTAACTCTCTAGTATTTCAGCTTTGTTCTGATAGGAAGAAGCTCTAAATTAAACATATGTGCAGTATTCGGTGTTCCTAGAACTTAATAGAAAAAGAGACAATATCAGCCTATCTGGCAGAAGACAATGTAAACCAGCAGCAAGAAACCCAATCCACCTGCCTGAAGATACCTCTAGAGGGATGGAGAGTCAGGGATTTTCCTCTGCCATGCTGTGTTTGTACCTGATCCTACAAAAGGTGCCAACCCAGCAGCTTTTTTGTCACAGGGCAGTGCACAAGCAGCTTAGGTAGCAAGAATTGTCCTGTGCAACCGAGTCACGTCCCTAGTCCTTATAATCAGTGCAGGCTACAGAAAGCTTCAGCTCCCCCTGAGGTATCTACTGCTGAGGCTCTTCAGCTGACCAGCTTCTCCAGGGTCCCTTTGCTCTCCAGTCTCTGCTCTTTAACTTGGAATTAATGTGCCTAAACACTGGTGCATACTGTCGTTTGAGACATCCCACTGTGCAGGCTTGGCAGTCGTGACAGAACTTACAGACCTGTGCCCCTCCACACGTAGCAGCTGGAGGCTGCAGGGAAATATGTCACAGTGCCTAAAATGACCCCAGGTGCTGCTGTTCAGGCAACTAGATTTTGAATCCCTTGAACCCTTGGATTCATTAGTTTATTTTACTGCAAACTAGAATTTTGAATCTGATTCATACCTAAGCACAAGATGTATGCATGTGTGATTGTCACTGTATTAGTCTTATGTATTGTAAAAATCCATTTCAGTATTTTTTTAAAGTTTTCTTATAGCAAGAATATAATTCTTGCAGAAAACTGTGTTTATTTTCTCCCTTGTTTTGCTACAGATGATCATACTAGGGTTAAATTAGCACAGCTTGCAGAAAAGGATGGAAAACTGACTGATTACATTAATGCCAACTACGTTGATGTAAGTGCCTTTTTCTGTCTGCCAGCCTCTTCATCCGTCAGTCTTTTCTGTAAAAAAGATGCATGAAGGTGAATAGACTTGATTAAAAACAAGTATCACAATATTACAGGCTTTATTAAAAAAAACTTTACTGATCTAAGTTAAGCCTACAAAGTGAAAGCACAGGTAAAACTCCAATTCTTTCTTGAATCCGTCTTGATATTGTAGCAGCTGCAGCTTAGTGAAGAGTTTTATGAAACAAAAAAAAATGTTTTGTCACATTTGAGTCATTTTAGCTTTTTGCATCTGAATGTTTGTTCTTTTGTACATTCCTGGTAAGTGGTTAATTCTTCTGTCTGAGATAATCTCATGAGAGAAAGATGCCATTTGGCTGAGAGCCTCACCAAGGTACCATTTATTCAGTTTTCATTACCTAGCAATTTACATGTGAATTATCTTGATTAAATTTTTAAACCACTATCATAACAGATGTTGCATAATCACTATCATGTCAACATTCTGCCAGAACACGGGCACTTGAACATACATCCTATTTGTTGGAATTACAAACATTGACATAACAGTTGCATTCATATGTCATCTGGTACCACAGGTTTTCTGTGATTTGGATAGTGATAAATTCAAAAGTACTTAAAAGCTTTTGAGGTGCTTTAAAAATAGATACATAAAATATCATGTACTCCTCCCAACCTCCTTTTGATTGTGGACTGTGATTTGACAAGTGTCATTTGTTATATTTCAATTTAGGGCTACAACAAGCCAAAAGCCTACATCGCAGCTCAAGGGCCACTAAAATCGACAGCAGAAGATTTCTGGAGAATGATTTGGGAACACAACGTAGAAGTTATTGTGATGATAACTAATCTTGTTGAGAAAGGAAGGGTATGAGTACCTTTGTCTATTACTTACTTCTCTGATGAAAGATCTGCCTCTAGCAGACTCCTTTCTCTCTTTTAAAAATTGGTTTAGGCATCTGTTGAGCAAAAAGCAACAGTTTGTAGTAGTTGCTTGTACTAGGATTGACTATAGAAGTAGAAAGTTGACAATTTGTAGTATGAAACTGAAGAAAACATTTGAACTCAATTGTCAACAACAGGTCTTGAAAGTGCCATGTTCTAACTACAAAAAAACTGTCTTTTACTGAAAAAAAAGACTGCTTGTATATATTTAGGACTAGCCAGGCTGTGGACCTTGTGCCACATTCTGCTAGCAATCTGCTCTCCATGAGAATTCTTTCTCAGGGGTGCCTTAGACCCTGGAAAGGAGAAGGCCATAGTTTGGGTGAATTTTTCTGGATATTCTCTGGTTGCTCCGTTAACATCTTGTGGGATCTACAGTTCCTTTCCTACTATGTGACTAGATACATGTTTGTCCAGTGAGACAAGAGGAGGTCAAACCCCATCACAGGATGTGTGTTTCTCGGGCTATGTGATGGGACTATGCATGTACCCTGGGGTCGCATGATGAGTCATTGCATCACACTTGCCACACACGGGCAGTAGTGCCTAAAATGCATGTAAATCTTGTCATATGGCCTGTTAAGTATCTATCAGATGATACAGACACAGCAGATGCAGATGAGGGCCACACTGGGAGTACCACTTTGTTTATAATACCATGCTATAAACATGTACTTTTGCGGTACTCCTAGAGAAGGCTCTATGGCTACCCAGACAAAAGGGTGGACATCACAGCTCTCTACTGTATATTCTGGCCACACACAAGCTCACTGTAACCCTCGCTGATCAGATACAAGTATACTCTGCCCATGCTATGAACTAACCAAAAGTCATATATGACTCCACTGACTTGAACGTATTCCTGTTTTTTCTATAGATTATGTGTTATTTCCTTTAGATTTTTAGAGTGCCCATAGAATGGCATGTTCCACAGTATTAGAACTCTTTAACTCTTATAGTATGATATAACCTCTCTTTTTTTGAGTTTACCAAATAAGAAGTACCTGTGCCCAACCATCTCTCTTTACAGCACAAAATGAATATACATTACCTGTTCTCTTGCACTGAAGCTCATGTCTATTATAAACTGGGTGTATTGAGAGTCCCTGTATGTTTTTTTGGTTGACTGTGTTCTTAAATTTGAACATTTCAGCTTGCTAGTTTCACATTTTGTTTTCTTTCCTTTTTTCACTGTTTGTCATTTCCTTTCTAACAGAGAAAATGTGACCAGTACTGGCCTGCCGAAGGTAGTGAAGAATATGGGAACTTCTTGGTTACTCAGAAGAGTGTTCATGTACTTGCCTATTATACCGTGAGGAATTTTACTCTTAGAAACACCAAGATCAAAAAGGTTCGTGTCATCCTGAAAACATAGTTGGGCAAAAAAAAGGCAAAAATTTTTCAGAGTATTTTTTAAGGCAGTTGGCAGCTCTTTTCTGTTGTATATGTAAAGCTGAATCCTTTAGGCCTCAGCCAGCCAAGATGCTTTTCAGTGTCAGTTAATTTGACCAGATCAACAAACTGAGAAGACACTGGCCTGTAGTGCTGGTGGGATGTAGGACCATCAGGGAAAAAGAAGTGATCACATTGGAGAGTTGATGTGGACTTTGCCTGCCTGGTAGGCAGGATACCTTTTCAGAAAGAGAGCAGCTAGTAGAAAATTTGGTATGAATGAAATGATCCACCTCATTTTCCTTTTTAACGACAGGTGAATCCACACCTTGTTTTATTGTAGTCAGAACCAGCATGCTGTCAGCTCGGCACTGTGACATTAGCTACTCGGGGGGGGATTCTGAAAGCCTGATTTATTTCAGCCACCTAAATGTTAGACATCTAGTCTCTCAGACTCGCATCACGTACAGCACTTGCTGTCAAGTGATGTATTCTGCCTGTTTGAGGAACCAGTCTTTGAATGAGCTGACCTGCCCTCTGAAGGTATCCATGCCTCTGAGTTGCCATTGAGGGAGGGAGCTTAGAAAAGCAGCCTACACAAGGCTACTGCCCTCGCAGATCACTAAAGCTGGGTGAGATGAATCCTATGCTTTCTGTCCACCTAATAAAGGAACAGAGTGGCAGAAATAGCTGGTGACTTTTAAGAGCAGCTGTAATTTGTTATCCCTCCAGTGCTCTTAACCTTCTGTATGGCTTTCTAAAGGACAGTACCAGGTCATTTTTTTTCATTCAGTGGGCAAGCTCGTGGGAAGGAGCACTGGCCCTTCCTGTTCTCTTTGAAAACTGGAATATTCAGAGCTAGGCGGTGTGCTGTTAACTAAATAGCGACAGTACTCACTCAAGAGCCATCAGGTATGGAAATAAAATTATGAAGAGTTGCTGTTCAGAGGTGGGCTGCTTACATACGGAATTATTTTTCTGTTGCAGGGTTCCCAGAAAGGGAGGTCTAGTGGACGTATAGTAACTCAGTACCATTATACCCAGTGGCCTGACATGGGTGTTCCAGAATACACACTGCCCGTCCTCACCTTCGTGCGGAAGGCATCGCATGCCAAGCGCCACGCTGTCGGGCCTATTGTGGTTCATTGCAGGTGTGGTTTTTACTGCCGTAAGGTTCATTCCACGTTTGTTTTGCAGAAAAAAGAATTTTTCAGTGGTGGGTTAAGCATAATTTCACATTTAGCAGTTCCTGATGTAATATGATTAATTTCTTAGCTGTTATTTCTGTCCTTGGTGAGGCCAACTAATCAACTGTCTGTGCCACTTCTGTAAATCTCTGTAAACAGATGCTGCTGCTCTGCACTGTGTTCTCTTTTTTTGCAAAAATGCTTTTCTTTTTACTTTTTTGCACATTTCTATACTATCTTGATTGCTTTGAGCTTACCAGATACATACACTAGAGCAATTGTTTCATTTCTGGAAATACATCGTTAGGATGGTTTTGGCTCGTGCTTTCTTTGGTGCAGGGATACTCTGTAATCCTGAGAGGAGTTCTGTCCACAAAAGAAGACTGACTCTATTCCTGGCTGAACTACAACTCTGCTGTTTTTAACATTGCTCTGTGCTCTAGCAGTCGTTTGCAATGGAGGAGCATTCTGGGGAACGGTTTGAGGTCTGCATGTGCAGCAGTGTGTAGGCAGGTGTTCTGTCAGTGCTCACTAAAACTGGGCAGCTCAGGGAAAATCGGTTAAAAAGGGCTTGTAGGGCCTGGAATGACTTCACAATGCCCATGAAGGACCGGGTTATTGTAAAATATAAGCAGGTTCTGGTTTTCCACTGTAGTACCTCACCTTTGATGGAACATTTGGAAAGAGAACCTCCTCATGAATTCTGTCCTTCTGGAGCTGACTCTGAGGAAGCCAACAGGTAAAGTCACCTCACAAATGTTGCAAATGAAGATATTTTATTTCTGGGATGATCTAATCTGACTGAAATCTGTTTTTAGCTTGGAAAATGAAAATTCCGTATTTTGGTTGTTCTGCTGCTATCTTCATCCTGCCTGCTTTTGGGAAGTTCAAAATAAGAGTTTCCCCAAAATGCCAAGTCTGAGATCTATGCCAGCGGGCTGAGAGATCGGCAATACATTATAAGTCAATTAAATTGAGTCTTTAAAAGTGAACAGTGGTAGGTTGTGTGGCTTCAGTCAGACCTCTCCACTGGGTCATAGGTGTAACTCATCTCTGTCTGTAGGCAGTTGTATTCAGCTTTTAGCTCACCGGTCCCCATGCACTATGGAATTTCAAAAGAGTCATCTCATGTTCGAAATGTAACTTTTATTTATCTTTACAGGCTACATGGAGGACACAGATGACAAACTTCCTGAAACTTTTTTTAGCTATTTTTGTTTTGGTACTTTTCATGTTTTGCCTTTCATAAAAACTGCAGGTGGTGTCTGGTAATCTTTATACTTTTTTGTGTCTAATAGTGTGTTAATAACCTGCAACTTTCAATTTTTTATCATGTTTATTTAGACAGTTTATTACAGCAATCTGAGCTCACACTATCAATGCTTTGCGCCACCTCTGTGGAAGAAATGAGATGACTGAATTAGCATGTACGGACTGAGCTTGGATCTGCCCATAAGATCATGCAGATCCAGCAGTGTTTACTGTCAAGTTACGTGCCAATACACATAACATTTCCTTGTAACCTAGAGGGGAATTACAACTGATTAATTCCCATATATGATTAGATAACAGAAAATGACCTTTTGACCTTATACTCCTACCCAGATATTTTGTGAAAGAAAGAGTTGGGTTTTAAGCTTATGATATAGCTGGTTTTATGCTAAATGAGCCAGAGTTCATAACAGGAGTGAGTTTATTAACCCTTTCTTCTGCATCTTCCCTATTTAAAAAGAGTTTCAACCATTGCTTGCTGTCTTAGCTGTATCGGAAGACCACTAAGCTGTTTCTTTTACAGATGTACCTTCAGCAGCTCTGCCACTTCTGGGTTTTTCTTCAGTCCGGTATCTTTGAAATCTCCTGTATCTGTAATGGGTGGCATAATGCAACTTTCTTTTTGAAGTGATGTGTGTTACAACATAAAAGAACTTGAGCACATTAACTGTGCCCAAATGCTGTCATATGCCACCCTTTCTAGGTATACTTGACAAAGTATCCTAAGGAATATCAGAAGCCTGAAAACTGCAGACCTGCAGGAGACCCCTTAGTTCCATTTCAATTGATACTTTAAAAATCATTTGAGAAAATAATCTTTAGATCTATTCTTGCACAAATAAAAAGATGAGTGGAAAAGATTTTTCTTCATTACCAGCCTTGAAGCTTTAGCAAAGTATATCATATAATAAAACAATCTGTAGAGGAAAATCTTCCCTACACACCAGTTTGTTGAAAAAGCTATGTATAAGAAACGTTCTTTTCATTATTGTTTTTACTTCAGGCTCAAGACTATTTTTTTGTTTTGTAGTGCTGGTGTTGGAAGGACAGGCACATACATAGTGTTAGACAGCATGCTGCAGCAAATTCAGCATGAAGGGACAGTCAACATATTTGGATTCTTAAAACATATACGTACCCAAAGGAACTACTTGGTGCAGACTGAGGTAAGAATAAAATATATATAGTGAGAGACGGCTACAGACTATTTCTGTTTGCAGGAGGAGGGATGATACAGTCCTCTTTTTGGTGCCATCAGACAAACTGGCCACTGGTCAGCAGACTGGACTTTCCCTTTTGCTTCCCTTGTTTTTATAGAGACATCCTTCTAGGCTTGCTTAGAGCAGTGCACCTGGAAATTATCTGTCTGTGGACTCTTGTCTGTTTATTAGGGAGAACTCAGAAGAGATAAAGTCTGTATGAATAATGCTTCCTGCAGTAGCACTTCCATGGCAGGGTATACATTTTTGTCTCAGGTTTTTTTCAGGAAGGACCATTGTCAGGTGTTAAGATCTTCACTGAACCTGATCAAACAGTTGATATTAGGCAACAAAAAGTATGAAAAAAAGCTGTTTCAGACAGAAGATTATCTACAGCTGCTTTAAACTGAAGATTATATACATAGAATAGTGAAAGACCAGAATAAAACAGTAAGGACAACAGCAGGGCATTTGAAAGTCTATTTCAGGTTTCAGGAACAGGTAGTTAGATTCCTCAGTGGCTTTCAGTAGGAAAAAAAGGTAATCAACAACAGCATGGTCACTTGTTCCAAAGGATGTGAGAGAGAAAATAGAGGATAGTAGTAGGAACTGGGAGTGATCACTTTTTTGCAAGAAAGACAGGGAGAGTCACGTAACAAGCTGACTTGAAAATTTGACTCAAGGCTATGCTTTCATTTTTAGCAGTGTTCTGTGAGCGTGAGATACCACAGGTGGTGGGGATTTGGTCTTATATCATACATACATTGCATGTGAAGTTCAATTATGCTTGTAAATGTGTGCTGTCACTGTGGAGGGACAGCCTTCACTATAGAGGAACCCTTTTGAGAAAATGCCTACAGCAGCACACTGTGAAGAAATACTGACCGCGCCAGAAGTGGCAGCTTAGCCAGAGGTGTCCAGGGGAGTGTGTAAATAATTAGAGCTCAGATGTCTGGTTTTATTTTACTAGGAGCAATACATCTTCATCCACGATGCATTGGTTGAAGCAATACTCAGTAAAGAAACAGAAGTCCTTGAGACTCACATTCATGCCTATGTTAATGCTCTCTTGATACCTGGACCAACAGGAAAGACCAGACTGGAGAAACAATTCAAGGTGAGCTCTCCAAGGTAGTAACTCTAAAAGCTTTAATCTTGCAAGCTTGAATGACTTAAAAGTAGGTAACTCAACACAACTTTCATTAACTTCCTCTATCTAAAACTCAAATTCTGAGCCTAAATTCAAAGCAAAAATGCATGCATTCAGTTGGGACAAAATAATTATTTGCTTAATCTTAAACAAGGAATAAAAAAAAAAAAATAACAAGAGCATGAGAAATAGGCCAGTAAGTAGATTGTGGAAAATCAAACTACATGCTTTTGCATGAAGGTCCTGAAGGTGAAACAACAGCGTCCAAAGATGTCATTCTGGCAAAAATGTCATGAGCTATATTGATCAATCAATATATTCCCCTCAGTGTACAGCACTGGCTAGAGGACAGACTTGACCTCAGCAGATGAGAAGTAAAGACTTTGGTGCTTGTGGATATGGAGATCAGTGTGTACATGCATGGGACTTTCAGTCACCCAGAGAAAAAGCAGACCCAGATGGCTAACAGAACCAAATTTATGAGAGAAACAGCTCATTGACTTATGGGGAGAATGGGAAGTCTAGCTCGCTCACTGGGTCACTTATAGTGGAAACACAGAAAATCCTACCTTGTCAAATGAATTGGAATCCAGAGAAGTAAATCACACAACTGTTTTCCAAATTATGTGGCAAAACAGAGTTTTCTCTCCCTAATTTAACATGAAATTAATATTAGAAGCTTTCTCTCTAAGGATTTTAATTCAAAGGAGGACTGTATCAGATAATGTGTATTCTTTCTCCAATTAGCTATTGGGTCCTAAGTAAAAAACTTAAGCAGATAAGTCTGTAGATACTGTCAGTACATAGCGAGGCTATGGTCACATAGGCACAGTAACTAGTATTTCTTCAAGATAATTAACAATTCAAAGCAACAGAATGGGAACAACATACCAAAGGAATTCAGAGTTTGCTGTTGTCCTGGCTTGAATGATCTGGCAGTGTCGCACTGGTTTTTCCTGGGGAGACGTAGGGACTCTTTATCTCAGCTATGATGTGCTTGGAGAAATAAGCATCCAATCTTTCCTGCACAGGTGAAAGAGTAAAACATAATCTTTACAAACAGAATGTGTAAATATATAAAAACACAGAGCATGCAGTGCAAATTGTGGAGCCATGTAGAGCTCCAATTTCAAGAGCTTAAATATTATCAGAAGGGGACATCTCTCATTCAATTTCATTTTCCTTTGCTAGCTAAAATTATTAGAATAATAACAAAAATTTGGAGTCTTGTCTCACTGAAGAACATTTTTAGATGAAAAAAGATTTTCTGTCTAATTCATTTTGATGGAACTTCCCTGGTTTGCTATCTGTTTTTCCAGAGCAAGTGGGTTATAAAAGCTACACATGCCTAGCCCAAAACATCAGAGAAAAATCTTCTGAATTCTTTTGAACATTCTGATTAATCGGGTTGATTTTTCTAGCAATCAAAAAAAACCCTAAAAACTAGGAAAAACCTGCTTTGCAAACTTATTTTATGCTTAAGCAGTATATATACATCATTGTAGTGTATATATAGATAAACTCGTTCCTTCTCATACTCTTGTCTATTTGAATTGTATTAATTGAAACAAGTAAGTCAATGAGACACACATCCCCCCTCAGATCGGTCTTATTTTCCTCTCACAGGTTTGGAGAGAAAATCAGAAAGCTCCTAACTGTGCTATCTAGAGATGCCTCCCATCAGGAGCTATACTGTCTGTATAACAGTGCAGATTTTTCTGCACAGACATTTACTATTTTCCAAAACTATTTAAAGCTGCACAGACAGCTGTGCAGGCAAAATGGAAGTGACACCAGGGTGGCAACAAGCACTGGGGGTCTGGGTATAGAACAACATAAAGTGGCATTTCCTTCAAAGACCTGCTTATCAATCTAGGGCTGAGGAATCATTTGAACTGATAAAACAGTGAAGAAAGATTCTGATGACTTGCTAAGTAGTTTAGCTAGATAACTAGATACCTACAGTTAAGAGAGAAAGCTAACCTGCAATACTTGCACCTTTGTTTAATGCAGCTAAGAAGGAAAGGCTTTTGTGCAGTTACCTGATCTTTTTTAACTTCGTTGTTTCAGTTACTGAGCCAGTCTAACACACAGCAGTGTGATTATTCAACTGCACTCAAACAGTGTAACAGAGAAAAGAACCGAACTTCATCCATCATTCCTGGTAAGCTTGTTCAAATCGGCTTCTCTGGGTGGGAAAATGTTTTTGAACTGTGTGTGTCAAACCATTAATCTTTCCTCAGCAAGAATTGAGCACATCTGCATTGGTGTGGAGCAATGTTCTGTAAAGTACTTTTAGTGAAGAAATGGCTTAAGTACTACACATAGGAAAAGAAAACAGATGGCCAAACAGCACTTTTTCCTGACTGATGGAGCTTAATGTTGTCATTGCTATGAGACATGTGAGATAATTGCTGTAATGTATGAGTCATTGCAACATACGTACTAGTTCATTACTTCTTTTTACAGTGGAAAGATCTAGAGTGGGTATCTCATCGCTGTCTGGTGAAGGGACAGACTACATCAACGCTTCCTATATTATGGTAAGTCAGTTAACTGTATTGATGAAAAACAATCTCCCATTGTATAGCTGTTTCGGAGCTGCCGTGTGTCTGAAGGCGGGTGGCACAGTCCTGATTTTGAAAGCTCCTTTCTTCCATTATTCACTCTGCCTGAAAGTTACTTCCCCTGGGCAGTATTATTACTATTATTAGGTTTTGAAGTTTGGTTAAGTGGATTGCATTTTAACAATCTGTAGAATCAGAAATCCCATCAGGGTTTTAAAAACTGTAATGCTAAACGCCACCTATGGAAGGATCTTTTGAGATGAACTAAAAGTGTTAGCTAAGAAGTTAGTTTTTAATGGCTGTAGTGTGGTTTGCCTTCCTATCTGCTCATCTGACAGAGCTTTTGCAACTGGCATAGCCCAAGGCACCACAGCTCATCAGCCTTCTGTTATCTTTTTCTTCCCTGGGTTTTCTTCAACTCTTCTGTACTTCATTAGCTGAGAGGGAGGAGTAAATGTTTCATAGACATTCAGGAAAGAGATGGGAAAGCTCCCTGCAGTGCTGTGTATGCATGATCCTTCATCAGGTGCATTAGTGCAAAGGAACTGTCTTTTGTGGTAAGAAGTTGATCTGGGACATCTGTACAAGAGACTGGGATTTTTGCAGATCTTTCAAGTATTCTTTTATTTGTTTCAGGTTGCCAGCTCCTCGGGAATTCTGGCTAATGCAGAACAATGTGCATGTGTGTAGGAGTTCATGTATTTTCATTCTGAGTTGGCTGTTCAAGTTTCCACTGATTTATCTTTTTTTTTTAATCAAATTTTTTGAAGTTTCAAAAAATATTTCAGTGTAATTGAATTTATTCTTTTAATCTGGAAAATACTGCAATAGAAGTTCTATATTGTTCTATATTTGCAGGAAGACAAAGGAAGCACAGGTCTGCAATTTATTTTCTAGGCTTCTGGCTCTAGAAGCTTCCTTTAAATGTTAGTAGTTGGGTATCAATTCTGAGTCTGTTGATTATTTTTTTTTTGCAGGGTTATTATCAAAGTAATGAATTTATTATTACCCAGCATCCCTTACTACACACTATCAAGGATTTCTGGAGAATGATATGGGACCATAATGCTCAGCTAATAGTCATGCTTCCTGACAGCCAGAATATGGTAAGTTTTGTGGCTGATTGTTACAGGTCTATCTATGAATTTTCTTAGTATTAGCATTTTGAAATATGCAGGACATGAGACAATATCTTGGATGTTGCAAAAAACGATTAAAAATTAATAATACTGTACTTAAGTGTAAAATCCTCAGGTCATGTAGTGGAAATCTGAAGACCCTTTTCTGGGCAGATTGCAATTGGCATGAGAAAGTATTGGGTCATTCCTGTACAGTTACAAAAGAAGACAGACAGCAAAAGTAACTGTTAGGGAAGGTCGGCTTTCGCTCCAGGACTTTTACTTTAGTTGTGATATGGCTTCTTCCACACTTAGTAGGTCAGGGGAGAAATATGAGGTAGTTTCTCGTGCAACAGCAGCTGGCGGGACCTGGGCAAGGGCCAGAGCATGACGGGCAAGCCCCCCCACACGACAGAAGGCGACCTAGGGAGCGCGAGCCACCAGGAGCAGTGCCACCAGGGCGGGCAAACAGGGCCTGGCATGGCAGCCAGGGCCCAGCGCAGCAGTTTGCACAGCAGGGTGCGCAGGAAGGGCGCTGGAGCCTGTGGTGTCCACCTGGCAGAAAGCCCTGGACCCTCTCAGCTCTGCACCCACCACGGCTGACGCAGCTGCCCAGGCAGAGCGCCGGTGGGACACGCAGCCACCCCGGCGCCGGGCTGCCAGCCATGCCCTGCTCCTACAGCCGTGCCGGGCGGCAGCAGTGGGCACACCTGTGGGAGGGGAGCCCAGGGAGAGGAGCACCTCCACTTAGCCACAGAGCTCTGGGAGGAGATGTGTAGGTTGCGGAGTTATCAGGGAGTGTAAGGGAGAGACAGGCTACTGGAATCACACCCCGCCTTCCCTGGGACAGGCCCAACAGGCAGGGATGATGCGTGACGGGGGGTTTCCTACCCTCTCTCCACCTGCCTGAACACAGTGACTTAAGGGCTAAGGGACAATGTCGACACGTTCCTGCCAGGTGCTGCAGGTGCACTGGGTAAAAAGCTGGCTGGATGGCCAAGCCCAAAAAGTGGTGGTGAATGGAGTTGCATCCAGTTGATGGCCGGTCATAAGTGGTGTTCTCCAGAGCTCGGTACTGGGGACACTTCTGTTTAATATCTTTGTCAGTGATCTGGACAAGGGGATCAAGTGCACCCTCACTAAGTTTACAGATGACACCAGGTTGGTGGGGGAAGTGTTGATCTGCTGCAGGGCAGGAAAGCTCTGCAGGGGGATCTGGGCAGGCTGGACCGATGGGCCAAGGCCAATTGTATAAGATTCAACAAGGAGAAATGCCAGATCCTGCACTTGGGTCACAACAACCCCATGCAACGTGACAGGCCTGGGTAAAAGGACCTGGGGATGCTGGTTGACAGCTGGCTGAACATGAGCCAGCAGTGTGCCCAGGTGGCCAAGAAGGCCAACAGCATCCGGGCTTGTGTCAGAGATAGTGTGGCCAGCAGGACAGGGGAAGTGATCCATTGTACTCAGCACTGGTGAGGTTGCACCTCGAATACGGTGTTCCGTTTTGGGCCCCCCGCTACAAGAGGGAGCAGAGGGGCTGCAGCGTGTCCAGAGACGGGCAACGGGGCTGGGGAAGGGTCTGGAGCACAAGTCTCATGAGGAGCGGCTGAGGGAACTGGGGGTGTTTAGCCTGGAGAAAAGGAGGGACCTTATCATTCTCTACAACTACCTGAAAGGAGGTTGTAGCCGGGTAGGTGTCTGTCTCTTCTCCCAAGTAGCAAGTGACAGAATGAGAGGAAATGGCCTCAAGTTGCGCCAGGGGAGGTTTAACTGGATAGTAGGAAAACATTCTTACTGAAAGGGTGTTGGAGCACTGGAACAGGCTGCCCAGGGAGGTGGTGGAATCACCATCCCTGGAAGTGTTTTAGTGATGGACATGGCAGTGCTGGGTTAACAGTTGGACTCGATGACCTTAAAGGTCTTTTCCAACCTAAACAATTCTGTGATTCTGTGATTTTCTTGCTTATACAAACAAATGTTTACCAGGGATTTAACTGACTCCTAAACAGCAAAGGAGGCTAGCATGTTCATCCTGCATGTGTAATTTAATAACAAATGAATATGTTTTTCAGTTATTAGAAGCGCAGGAATATCTGAGAACTTTTAGGCTGGTACTTAGAGAAATTCTGAGGTGTGAGAGCGCATCATTTTTGGTAATGAGTTTGGAAGAAAACCATGCAAATGCTTTAGGGAGTTTTGCATGATTGGTAAAACATGTACAACCAAGACAGTATTTGTTTTTTTCTTGTCATCAAATGTTTTGTGAATGTTACACTAACTATAAAACAGATTTTTTAAGTTAGCCGTTTTAATAAGGGAGGTTTTTTTGCCCGGAGATGCTGGTTCATTATGAATCCAGTAAGAAAGGCATGCAGACTCTCTAAAGTACTTGCTTTATTAGAGCTAACACCATAAAGGAGAGGGTAGTCCAGATGATCTTACATCCCATTAGATAGATGCTGGGAACCTCGAGTTGTGCAGCACTGAATGGTTCTCTGATCAAGGTACATCACACCGTGCAGCTCCTGTCCATGGAAGGGTTACCCACATTTTGATCATTCAAACCATCACAGGATTTTCTTAAAACAACTCTGTTCATCATTTCTGCTGTCAAACAGAAAGGATGTTCTCATGAGGACATCTTCCTGTACTTTTAGAGAATCCCAAGCCACGTGTACAGAATGGGAGCTGCCTGCAGCTCCTATCTTACTATCTGCCCGCTGAGTTTATCCTGTGGCCACAGGCTGTGGGCAGCCCAACACACCCCGAAGGCCAGGCTGGACAGGTGGCACAGTGCAGCACGGCACGTGTTGACTGTTATGTGGGTTGGTATCTCCACAGGGTAGAGTGGTCTTCTGCTCAGTATCACCACAGAAGTGTCTGAAAATCATCACTTGTGATGTCTGTAACCCTCCTGAAATCTTGATTTGTTGGTTTCGATCTAGCTGGCTGCATTAATTACATACATAACACATTGTTTATTATGTTATATTAACTTTTATTTTAAGAGCTCAGCATTACTTACTTTTATGGCTTCTTTTTTTTTTCCTGGAGGCTGAAGATGAATTTGTATACTGGCCAAACAAAGATGAGCCTATAAATTGTGAGAGTTTCAAAGTGACTATGATTGCTGAAGAGCAGAAGTGTCTGTCCAATGAGGAGAAGCTCATAATCCAAGACTTTATTTTAGAAGCTACACAGGTAACGCTATCATAAACATGTAACTCAGGGACTTGATTTGCTAAAGGTAATGCCTACATTTTGTTACATTTTCTATGGTCTATGAGTGATAAAATTCCCTGCCCTTGAAACACCCAGGGAGGGAGTAACCTCTGTAGGTAACATGGTGACATGGGGAATAGGGTAGTCCAGCCTCCACTGCAGTAGGATGCTGTGTCTGGAGACTGGAGCTGGACTGGAACAGAGTTAAGGATAAGAATAAGGACAGTCAATCTTTTACCAAATTGATTTATGTTGTTTTCACTCCTTTAGGATGACTATGTACTTGAAGTGAGGCATTTTCAGTGTCCAAAATGGCCAAATCCTGATAGTCCTATTAGTAAAACTTTTGAACTGATCAGCATCATCAAAGAGGAAACTTCCAACCGTGATGGACCTATGATTGTACATGATGAGTAAGAACTGCAGCTTTCAGTTTGTTCTGATGTTTCTCTGTAGAACCATCCTTTCATCTCATTTAGGGTGAAAGTCACTGAAACAAGGCACAAAGTATGCACCTAACAGTAGTGTTGCGGCTTCTGTTTTAGCCGCTTCAGCAGGAGAAACACTTTTATTTTATCACATTTCAGTGTTCTCTTTTCAATTCTTTCATTTTGATACTCTGCACGATTGTCGAGTAGGGCACTGGAGAGGAAATCAATCAAGGCTTCATTGTTTATTATTGAAAGAAGTAAGACTATTTAGATGAGGCAGCTTATCCTTCTCCAGCCGTTTAATAATGGGCCAAAATATTGACACGTTGTATTACAGAAGTACCTGAGGCCTTCATTTGGTTTGTAGAGGATTGTAGGGGCTGGCTTTTAAAGTTGTAGTGAGGTACTGTGAAGGTTGTGTAAGGCACTGCTGGGCAGGCCTGCTTCAGAAAGTGTAAAGATCACATGACAGAAATTCATATTATCAGTTTGTCCTGCATTTTCTATTTTCTCCAGCTGTAGAAACTTGATCCAGTTTCTAGACACTTTTTTTTTTTTGTCTTTTGTGTTCTGTTTGGTTTTTGTTTGTTTTGGTTTTTTTACTTTACAAAGGCATGGAGGGGTGACAGCAGGCACTTTCTGTGCATTAACAACTTTGATGCATCAACTGGAAAATGAGAATTCAGTCGATGTTTACCAGGTAGCGAAGATGATAAATTTGATGAGGCCTGGAGTCTTTACAGACATTGTAAGTAATAAGCAAAATGCATGCTTTTTTTTTTCCCCTATGTATGAAATTATTAGCATGCTTAGATCTTAGGGCAACATTACTGAACGACTGGCATCTTAATTTCTGCAGGAGTTAATCAAAACTGTCTTCCAGAGGTGCTGTAGTGGACCTGCTGCTTATTCCAAAACAAAAGTATTTCCCATGAAAACCTGTTATGGGGTTATCAAGTTGTCATATTCAAAATGTGTGGAGCTGCCACCATCATCATAAAATCTGTGCTGTCATATAAATGAAGGTTTTAGTTCAGCAGGAGTAAATTTGTAGTCCAAGTAGACCGTGAAGTAGTTACCCTAGTTTTCCATTTCATTTTTCTTTGATCTTTCATGATCCATTGGATGGTCACTTGACACCATTGTCACTGTGCTTACTGAAAGAAAAATACATTAAAAATGTAACAAATGAGAACTACTTCTTAAATCAGTGTCCTACAAATGAAAAGGTATCACAAATTAAAAACTACGAACCTGCTCCTTTGGTCATACCACCAGAAATATGACTGCTGCAGAACTATGATGAGTGTAATAAGGAGACCACCTTAAGAGTGAAACATGAGGGTTGGCGTTATCACATTTTTGACAGCAAAACCAGGACATGACACAGGATTGACAGATGTGTCCACCCCTTGCCCTGCCCAGCTAGCCCAGACTGAGGAGTCTGGTGGACAATGGAGTGAAAATGGGAACTCTTCCCACCTCAGCAGGACTATCAGGACCTTCACTCCTCTTGTCCCAGGAGCCTCCAGCAAATACCTGAACCCTTTATCTCACATTTCCGGTTTCCCATCCTCCTACTGCAGATTTCCAAATCTGTTGCTCTTTCTACCCCGTGTCTCTTAGTCCAGCCTAATAGTCCAGAGCCCAAACCCCACTGTGTTAAGTCTTACTGCACTTCACTCCTTCCATCACAGAAATTATTTATCTTCATATATCCAGCTTAGAACCCCACATATTCCTCTGCCCTTTCAGAGCATCCGCTGTTACCCAATGCAGTGCAGCCTTCACTGTGCCGGCTCTCCCCGCACAGAGCATCCCGCTGTCCCCTCCTTTCCAGCCCACGCCGCAGTCTAGCTGGCTTCTGGCACTCCCCACTGAGACCCTCCACTCCCTCTAGGCAGCGGCCTCCTCGCTGAACCTTCCCACAAGGTCTTGTCTCTTCTTCCTACCTCCTCTCCCTGGCAGGATCTTCAAAAACAGTACCTGCAAGTACTAAAAAAGAAAAACCAAAAAACACAAACACAAAAAAACCTGCTTGGATAGAATTCAGAGGACAAAAAAGGAAAACGCATTCAAGGGGGAAAAAGCCAACAAACAGTAGCCCAACCCCCTTCAGTCAGTGGGAGCTTTGCTGACTTTAACTGACTTTAACAAGGATCGGATTCAGCACGCAATATTTCTTTTAATAGTTTTCTCCTCTACCTATACTGTGTTCCTTTATGTTGTGCTTTATATTGTGTACAGGGGGAGCCATTAGTCAGAAAATTAATAAAGCTGCTGAGTAACACAATAAATTATGGAGCACAGTACATTAACAGACTGACCCATGAGCTGTTAATTAATTTTGAATAACGGTGTTACAGGATAATCTAGTGGTGTTATTTCTGACAACACGCTGACTGTGGGCTCTCTTCTTCTGCAGGAGCAGTACCAGTTTCTGTACAAAGCTATTCTCAGCCTCGTCAGCACAAGGCAGGAAGAAAACCCTTCAGCATCTATGGACAGTAATGGCTCAGCTTTACCCGATGGAAATGCAGCTGAAAGTTTAGAATCTTTGGTTTAATTAACACATCAAATTACACACACACATACCTACACCACACCAGTCACACCTGGAGTTTACCATTATTCTTTTCAGTTTTATGCTTTGTGGGGGAAAGAATCTGTCCAGTGAATACATATATATAATCAGATCCCAACCACTGCTCAAACAAACAGTCATTTCTGTTACCTGTTACTTTACTGTGGAACTTTCATCATTAACAATGTGTGCCTTTTCTTGAAAAATTTCTTGTAATATGTTGTTACGTCTGGACTAACTTGATTGACTTTTACAGTGTTTCTAAGAATTGAATTGTGGTATGTTTTTTCAGTATTAGTTTCTGATTTATCTGGCTTTACTTTTAACTTAAAATTATCATATTTATAGACGATAGGGAATTCTCAATTACAAACATGTCATGGGTTTAGTATTTGGTTTATTTGCTGTATTTATAACAATTTACATTTGCTAGAAATATAACTTTTAATATAGTAGAATGTAAATAAAATACTGTTCTCCATAACATTCAACATTTTAAGACTTCAATTAGACATTTAGAATCGTAATCTGATACTTACTGTAAATACTGCTACTTCTGTAGTGATCCATGGACCAAATTTATATTTATAATTGTAGATTTTTATATTTTACTACAGAGTCAGTTTTCTAGTTCTGTGTAATTGCCTTGTTAAAATGATGTAGTCCAGTATGTTTTTATTTTAACAAAGTCTTCTGATATATAATTGTGCATCTTAAGCAATTAACCTTCATATAGCTGCATGTGATTTTAACTTTTTGTGGGAAATAGAAATCATTTGTTTTGAAATGAGAAGTTTTTATGAGAATAACACCTGTACTTGGCATTGTTAAATTGTTTTTACCTATGACATTGCAAAAATAAATATAAACATTCCAGTCTGTGCTTAGCAGTCTTCCATGTCCAGTAAACAGTCGTCACTGTCCTGTGGAGAGCTTTTACTCACAAGGATACGGATTCAAGGCTGACCTGCAGACAGCCGCTCTTCCTGTGGAATCTACAAGTTCAGAAGACAGTTTTGGAAAACTTTTTTGTTATTTAATCTCTGCTCCATTTCCACCTGTACCGTAGTGTCCCTGGTATCTCTGGTTTTAGCCTCTCCTTGCTTATCTCCCAGCCTGGTCGCCCACAGGCTAACGGGCTCGCCCAGGCCTCCAAATTGCCTTAATTGCCCCCTCACAAGACTTCTCCGTGCTGGCTTTGCTTCATTCCACTGCTGAGCTCTTTGCTGCTTCCTTTGGCAAAGCAAAAGCCAAACTCTGAGATGCCATGAGTCAAGTACTCTCTGCAAGAACAAAAGCACCTTGGCCGCTGTAGAGGAATGAAGCTGGGTTAGTTATCGTTGATAACATACAGCTGTGGGCTGGCTTCAGGGGTGGGGGTTGGCTGATGTAGGCAAGGTGCAGCTGTGGCTGGTTCTGTTAAGGGGCTGGGCAGCCGGTGAAGAGAGAGCAGCCGAGGAAGAGAGAGGAGGAAGAAGCAGAGAGTGAGCGTGCCCTGGGTGAGGAGAGGCTAAGAGAAGGCGGCAGAGGGACTGCCATGAAGAGTGTCATGGTATGTGATGGTAAAAGACCTTGTTGCAGCTGGCTAGCTTGGAGAGTGCTGCGACAGGCCACTGTTATTTTTCTGTAACCTTCTGAACTGATTGTGTTGAAGGCTACCACACTGAGGAGGGTGGAGGACCTTGGAGCAGAATAGATCTTGGTTTAAAACTAACACAGGCTGTGAGAATTAACTATTTTCTCACTTTGGTACATTCAGTTGCTATGTAGAAATCTTGAGAGCAGAGATACTGTTCTGGACTAGAATGCCACAGAAACTAATGGACACGATCTTAAATGAAGACTAAGGGTAGGAGAAGATGGACCTGATGTGGGCTTGGAGATTTTAGTCAACTGCTTCATAAGGCAAGGATGTGTGAGGGATCTTGGTGTGTCGAGCAGATAGATCTAAACCCCTTCAGCAGTGTGGGCTTGAGAATAGGTGGAGCTGAAACAAAGCCAAAATAAATCTAGGTTTAGAGGAATCTAAAAAGTAGAAACTTCAAAAAAATCCTCATACTGTTGATACATGAAATGGGTGTGAATGTGCTAGACCAAGAGACAGAATGGTACGGAAAGACAGAATAGCTAGAAGTAAAGCAGATTTTTTCCTGCTGTTGTCCTCTTTTAAAAAATGTTCACGTAGGCAACGTAATCAAAACAATGCAACGTATGGTTTGTTTTGTAAAACTGTGTTAACATGTTTATGCGCTTGAATTTCCTTTTGCACTTGAACACTTGTTACAACCGCAGCTTCGCAGTCCCTGAGGTTACGGAGTGGCTGGACCCACGGGGCTCGGGGCCCTGGGGTTTTCCCTTCCCTGCCCACCAGTGCCGAATGCAGGATCATTCTTCTGTCTCAGCCCAACTCCCCTTTGCGGGTCCAGCCAGGGACCACAGGGAGATGACACACACACAGATTCATCACACAGAGAACGGGATTTAAGAAGGCGGCAGGACAGAGGGCAGCGCTCAGGCACAGGGCGCGGAAGGGCAAGGGTGCTGCCCAGCAGCCGGCTTACCGGCAGGCAGCCCCTTCTACCCCTCTTCTCTCCATTTTCCCTATCCACCTTGGTCCCTACATTTCTCCACCCTGGTCTTCCCATCTCTTTGCAGGTAAAACATCCTAATTACCTTTCCTTCAGTGGCCTCAGTTTTGTTGCAGCCATACCCAAATACGAAACCTCTGGTGCTGACACTTGGATCATCTCAGCCATGCGCGGCATTAACAGTTACCTGGGCATTTCTGGCCTTGCAAGCTTTTCCTTCCAAAAGGTCTCCACCATTCTGGCCTCCCCTCGCAAAACTCCCCGTGAACAGACTGTGAAAGGCAGCCAGGCGTCATGGCACTCTTTGTAGCATCTCTCGGCTGCTCACTCTCGCTTTCTGCAGCAGCTTCCCCTCTTGTCCGTCCCTAGCAGTTCCTCAGGACCTGAAAGCAGGCAGCTCAGCCTCGGGCCAGGGGTGCCAGCCATGTGCCTGCAGCTACTAGCACTTTCCTCTTTAGTTCGAAGCCATAACTAGTTGATTGAATAATTCAGAAATGAGGGAAGCTACTTCTTGGAGCCAAGACATCTTTATTCAGGTTTTCCACCTCCCCCCATGGTCTTTGTCATACCTGCGTATTTGCAAACTCTCAAATCTGGGAAGAACAGGACTGAGATACAACATCTGAGTCCGAGCCAATGTCCGATGCATCCCTAGCAAAGTTAAATGCCTTTGAAGAATAGGATCTAGATGATATTTTTTTCATATTATATTTGTGTTGTTTTGGGGGTGATGAGTTACGAAGCTACAGGTGAACTCATTGTCCCAAATGATGCACGTTTTTGTAACGCTGTTGAATTACACATACACATTCTTCACAGCTTTGATGCACAAAGTTGGTGTATACAAAGGTGTGTAAGAGTTGCTCTTTCAGGAAAGGATTATGTGGGGTTTTTTGGAGGGTTTCTTATTACTTCCTCTAAAGAACTCAAGTTGACCAACAACCTCCATTTGCACATCTAGGCTAACGAGGACAGCATATAATTCCTCCCTTCTCATTCCAAAAATACAGAAACGTATTTCCTTTCTTAATATGTATGAGAGAGGTAAATTGTCATCTTATGGCCATTTGCAAACCATATTCCATAATCTTCACAGCATATACTTCGGCACTTCGCCACGTTAACACACAAGAGAAACTATAATGCTCATGCTATTTCTCCAGCCTGAAACTATAATGCTCATGCTATTTCTCCAGCCTGAAACTATAATGCTCATGCTATTTCTCCAGCCTTTTCTTTAGGGAAACTGGCTTCTAGCCTCACACAACTTCAAGCCTTTTATTTTGATATCTTCTGTTAGTGTATTTACAGTATCATATAGTTCTATATACAAAGTCTTTTTCAGGCCAATTAATTCTACTATGTTTTTCAAGTCTCTATGGACCAAAGGTGGAAAAGGAATCTCCCGTTCTAAAATCCCATCTTGATATAACTGCTCCTTTCAACCTAAATGTTTTGCAGACATTTCAAAATGATAATCCAAAGAATCGGCTGTCATTCAAGGTTTCTTCTAGAGATGTTTGTAATCACATTCATCATCTTAGCATGCTGACAAGTTGTTTAAAACATAAGTGCTTAGGATAATCTCTTTACTCACACATATTGGTTCTGATCTAGAAAAAAATAAGAATCATAAAAAAAAAATCTTCTGTAATCTTCAGCCGTGATGGATTACAGATTTTAATAAATGCGTGTCAGTTCCTTTCTCAGACAAAGGCCATATTCTAATTAATTTTTTCTTGTAATCCAAGCTACAGACTCAAAAGACATATAGCCTGCCCTTTCAAACTGGGTCAAGTGTGGAAAAGATGTCCTGTATCTCCTGCAAGAAGTAGGGTATTAATAAACAATGTCAGTTTAAGATATTTATTTTTTTTTTACAAAGCTGTAAGTCATGCGTGCCAAGGAAAACTTGATTAGTGAGCTTCCTGAGAAATCACAGGCGAGTAGACTTAAAAAGAAAAGTAATTTACCAACATCACCAACTTTTCAGTGATTGTGGTGTTGAGATTTAATACCTATGGAAAAGCTTTACGGAAGTCAGTAATGATGCATAGATGTCGAACTCGTAGTTGTCAGTACAACAGTGTATTAGCTAAAGACCTTAGTATGGACTTTGAAAATCAGTTGACTAAACTGGTTGGCAACGTTTCATCACAGTGCTTTGCCTGGCACAGTTCGTTGTGATGTCCTAGGGTAACGCGTAATTTCAGATGGCTTGACATTTCCGGTGGTAAATGCTTACTTCAGCGTGGGTTTAGCGAAGTTAAACTCGTTTCTCTCCCTAATTGTTCTGAAGCATAAGCAAAGCAGGGCTGGGGAGGAGGAGAGCAATACTGGCTTGTTGAGGCTAAAAACAGAGACCCAAGTACCACGGCAAGCCTGAGGCATCCTAGGTTACAGTCTTGGCTTTCTCTGCTTCCCTGCAGCAAGGCCAAGGTCCAGCCACCTGTTGCTGTTCCACAGGTTTGTGCCTTGGTGGGTTAGGGACTTCCACAGGGATAAGTGGGAAGCGAAGTCTGTCTCGGGGCATTTAGGCACATTACCTCAGGTTCCCCTGTTTCCAAATTGCATTCTCTCCTTTCAAAGCCAAAAAAAAGCGGGGGGGGGGGGGGGGGGGGGAAACCCTTCTGGCTTATTATGGAATTAATGATCTTGTTTCAGGGCAGTCACAACCTGTGCACTATAATTTAGTCAGTGTATTTGATTGAGATGGTGTGATGTGCCTTGATAAATTCTCTGGACATTCAAAACTGAATTTCTCCCCCCCACACCCCCTTCCCATCTTGTTAGCTTTCCAGCTTAATCACAACCACTGTACCCCATATTCTTTTGCCCTGAACTATTGTACTATGAGTTTACACCCTTTGTCTGGCAGCCACACTTTTGTGCTCCAGTCCCTGAGAGGGATGCAATTCTTGTCTATAGGAATATCCAGGGCTCAAACAGCATGAAACACTGAGGCAAGAAAGGCAGTCTTTGAGTGTAACAGGACTCAAGCAGCTCCATCTCGGGGAAAAAAAAATGGGGTATTAGCTGTCATGGAGAGCAGACACTAGAATAAATTTCAAAATGAAAAAATGAGAGAGAGAGACAGTGACAAACAATCTGTTCCTTGCAGCCTGATACGAACACACAGCTAAAGAGCCTTTCAACCCAGGCAGTGACAGCAGAAACCAAACCACATATTCAGCCGAGCAAGGCCCTCAAGCTGAGACAGGCAGTGAGACACAAGCTTTCATGGGCATGGGGAGACATTATCCATCTATTGTTCTGTAGCTTTCCACTTAAGCAGTCACCCTTGTGCCCAAGCACAAAACGTGCTAAAAAAATTGTAGCTGGAGATGGTGTCTAGATACAGACAGATACAGACATAGATACCTATGTAAATATATAGATGGGTGTTAGATGTAGATGCTTAAACAATCCTTGCAGTCTTCTCTTGTGAGTCTGGCAAGAAGCATGGAGAGGTGTTTCATGTACGTAGGTGTAGACACCCTTTCAATGTAACCATCTATGTAAAAAAACACATCCCATTCATATACAACTCATTAGACTGTAAAGATGACATGACAACAAAACAGGATTTCAGATATATTTTTCAAGCAATCTTGTGCATAAGATACAATTATCTTTCCAATAATATGCAAAGAGAAGTCTAATCTTCATACAAAAAGCTGAGAAATAACATCATTTAAGTCTACACTTAGAAAACAAAAAGCAGCATTGCACTGGGAAACAGATTCCGATACAAAACGTTTCAAAAATAGTAGCAGTGTTTCTTGAAAACACTCTGTGGTGCTTTCTTTTAGTGCTCTAAAGAGATCACATACTTGTAAAAAATACCGGTTTTCTTTGCATACTGCATTTCCTAGCAGAAAAGCAAGCAAGGTGCCCGCATATATATATATACAGTCACAACTCCATGGTTGTGGAGGAAGGAACTGAGAATTCTCAAGTGAAATCCTGGTCTCACCAAGCACTGGACTGGAAGGGACCAGCAGATACAAGTCTAATTTTAATCCTTAGTTGTAGGCCTTTGATCTACCAGGGGAAGGAGAAGGTATCGGAGAGCAAAACGGTCACTGCAGGCTCCATCCTTAACCCAGCTGCACGTACCAGCCACGCACAGACCAACGGCTTGTACGGTCAGCAGGAGGCAAAGCAACTTAGCGGAGCCAGGATTTCATCTGATACTCAGAACACACATGGCACTGTAACAGAATCCAAATTTGACAGTACAAAAGAATTCAGTGGTTCAGTATAAAAAGCCCTCCTCTGACAATAATACTCTGCCCTTCATTCTTCCTTCTCCCTTTGGCTCCTTTCACCCTCCTCTTTGTTGCAGTTGCTACTTCGTTACATCTACACAAAGAAAATCCAAGTCCTGAGTAGCAAGACTTGAAGATCAAAACTTCAGCTATTGTTACGGCTGCTGTTCCTACCAGGCAGAACAACACTGGGAATTCCAGCCCCTCAGAACTGCATCAATAGCACTGTGCTTCTCGGGAGGTAAGAGGCTGTGCGTGTATCAGCAAAGTGCGCTTGTGAGCAAAGTTGAAAGCAGACAGCTTCCAGCATCAGTATTCAGCTTTAAAAAAGGGGAGCTCCAGGCCGCTGCGCAGGTACCACTGCGAATGGCACCTGCCCAAAGCATTACACCTCCCAGACCTAACTGGGAAGTCTAAGCCATGCTTGCATTGCAAGGTGGTGCAGAGATCCCTGAGCAAAAGCCACAGAAGCAGCCCTGAGCTGGAAGGAGGCAACTGCTGTTTTGTCAGAGGGAAGCTGCGCTCAGGCTGAAGTTCAGTCCTGGGCTGATGTGGCTAAACTGCCACTAGAGCGGGGCAGGCGTGTCTGTGCAGCGCAGCACTCGGCATCCAATGAGCTGGGACGCTGGCAGGCTCTCATCAGTCTAAAGTGGCCCTGTACTGAGCAGGATGGATAGGCTCCCAAATGAACGCTTCAAAAGCACGCTAGCAAAAGGACAGAAGCTAACTCAAAAGGTAGTGATTTAAACCTCTAAGCCTACTGCATTTCAAAGCTGCTTATGCTACACAGTCTATTCCCTTTTGTAACAGTACTTAACCTGGATGAGGCACACAGTGTAAGTGGAAAGAGTAAACATGGCATCTGGAGCAGCTTCTAAGCACATTAACTGTGTCGTATTTCAGAATGCCCTTCCCAGCCGCAGAGCTGAATGCTAGCGTGCTCTCTTGGTAGCACAAGGCAACAGGTAACAGCAGGCATTTCAACACACCGCAGCCAGCTTCCACCGTCACGGGAAAGGGTCTGGGGGGACGCCTGCTTTAAATTCCTCCCACCTCCAATTAATCGAAGTTTACATTCATATGAGATTTAAAAAATATTAAGATCTAGTTTTCAAATATTTAGCAACTGAACATTTTCAAGATTTAACAGGATCTCATTTGCTAGTAGTGCAGAATTTCTAAACTATTTCTTGCATATTGTTATTGTGAAAACATTCACAAATACTGTTAAAGGGAAAGGGGCAACAAGACTTAAAATTTAAGTATCCCTTTCATCTCTGTTATTCTGATAAATTATTCTTACCACACAAACAATCAAACTTAATCAATAGAATTCATTAACCAGACTTTTCCACCACAAAAGAATCCACCAATAGATTTTTCTTTCAGCTTAAATTTGTCTCAGTAATAACCCTATACACTTAGAAAATAAACTCTATTAACCAAAAAAAAAAAAAAACCACCCCAAGATATTTTAGGAAAGATACAAAGGAAAGATCTGATCGATGCTGAAACATGTACATGAAAGCATAACAGATTTCAGAGGAAAATACCACAATTCATGCATATGGGTATCTACAATCTACAGTTTCTACACGAAAGTCGGGCAACTGGTTTTATGGAAGGCACCGTTTGTGTGTGAAACGGCAGGTGCTGCCTTTAACTGATCCAAACCGAGATTCTTAAAGGTGGAGGAGAAAACTAAACAAGGCCAAAACCCGAGTCAATCCACTGCTTCCAGTTACTGTTTGATAACACTGTGCGTACTGTACACAATGCCTTCTGCCCGGACACGTTCAAGTATTGGTCTATAAACGTTCTTCGTCAATGGTATAACCATGCCTTTGGTGTCTATTTCACCTGAAATAAAGGGGGGGGGGGGGGGGGGGGAGGGAACAAAAAGTGTTAAGTGCTCTGCTGGGTTTACTCGACAAGGCTTTGGTTGCAGGGGGGCTTCTGTGAGGAGAGGCTGGGGCTGCCCCGTGTCGGACATGGCTGGTTCCAGCCTGCTGTAACCACAAGGCACGGCCGAGCCCCTCGCCGTGGATGGGGTGCCACAGGGGACATGTATTTAAGAAAGGGCAAAATGCTGCACAGCCATGAGGAGTGAGGAAAAAAGTGTGAGAAACAGTCCTGAGACATCAGTGGCAGAAAAGGAAATTGAGAAGGTGCTCCAGGCACCGGAGCAGAGATTCCCCTGCAGCCTGCGGTGAAGATCACACTGGAGGAGGGGAAAAGCATGAGAAGGAAGGAGCAGCAGAGAGGAGCTGTTATGGACTGACCACTACCCCCATCTCCCATAGCCCTGCACCGCTCTGGGCAGAGCAAAGAGGCTGAGGAATCAGGAATGGAGACGTGAATTTGAACTCAGGAAAACGAAGGGGTGTAGGGAGGAAGGGGTGTGGGTTTTTTAGTTAGTTAGTTTGTTTTTTGGCACCATCCAAACCTATTTTCATTTGCACTGAATTAAATTAATTTTTCCCCACATTGAGCCTGTTTTGCCTGTGACAGTAACTGGTAAGTGATCTCCCTGTCTTTTATCTCAATGCATGAGCTTTTTCATCTTGTTTTCTCCCTGTCCTGCTGAGGAGAAGGAGTAAGGAAGCAGCTGG
The DNA here is from genome assembly GCF_015220075.1 of Falco rusticolus. NCBI lineage: Eukaryota > Metazoa > Chordata > Aves > Falconiformes > Falconidae > Falco > Falco rusticolus. The sequence continues at coordinate 9,692,676 of NC_051191.1, read as the reverse complement.
GTGGGCATCTGGCAGCCAGCCAAGGTCAACCCAACACAAATGCAAATATCAATTTTCAGTTATATATGTTTCTAACTTTGTAATTTTTACATATATATATATATGCAGATTTATCAATCTGGCATTGTGTTCTCACACAGCATCAGGATTGTACCAAAGAATAAGGGAAAAAAAGTTTTGAAGACATAGTAGCATACACAACTTGAATTTAATTCATAGAGCTGTGAAACTTCGGTTAGGAAAAAAAGCTTCTAAACTTCAAAAGTTTGGGTGGTTGTTTTTTTAAATAACAACAAAAAACCCCAACACAGTTTCTGCTTATTTCAGTTAGCCAGGAGAAGAACGAAGTTCTAAAGATTAAAAGCAAGCAAGGAGAAATCACACTATTTCCTTAAACATGGTGATTATTAATAGGCAAAGCCTGCCTGCTAATAGATGCACAACATGATCAGGTAACGTGCCCCAAGCCCCACATTTCATTGATCCAGAAAGCAGCGGTGGAAGGAACTAGTTTGTTCAGCACAGGTCTATGTTAGCCTGCTTCACTGTGGCAGAATCAATTTTAATTTACCATGCTAAAGGTCTCCTCTACACAAGTGAAACATTTAAGATTAAATGACTAAAAATCTCTATAGATTAAGTAATAAATTAAGAGTTGTCACTGAAACAGCCAAACATGCAGATTAAAAATTCCTGTAAAGAAGACAGGAAAAGTTTGATACCTTTCCAAAAAAAAAAAAAAAAAGTACATTTCAGAAACACTATACATCTTTCTACAGGCAGGAAGATACAGAAGGTTGAAATACTGTTACTGAAGTCTGAACAACCACTTACCATCTAGAACCATCTTAGCAGCAATAGCTGTGGGATACCCTACTGTTTTAGCCATCGCGGAGTATCCTTTGTTGTCACCATAGACAACCAGATCGATAAATTTGTCTTCCAAATGACCAGAAGGATGTCTGAGACCTATTTCATTTCTCATAACAATCATGTCTCTCTCTCCAGCGCCTAAGAGAAAACCACAGAAACTAATTTGTTACGTTTATTTCAGTCATATCAAGATAAGGGTCCTGATGAGCAAGGTACTATGCACATAGAGCATGTATATCAGGGAACTGATTTAAAATAGGGACTATAAAGGAGGACAGAATATTAAGATGAAAATAAAAATGTAACAGGGAAATAAAAAGATAAACTGGGGGAATAGAGAACATCACATGACATTAAAAAACCTAACATGAAGGTTTGTTAATGAAAGCGAACACACTATCCAATTAAGGCTGGTAAGAGACATGGACTTGCTGCACTGAAAGCCATGAAAAGGAAGAGTTTCTCACATACCAAAGGGCAGCTTCTTCTCCATGTGCTTTGCAAGAGCCCCCACAATAGAATCTGCTGCTGGAACTGGTTCATCTCCCAATAAACCTAGCCTGACAGAAGAAATGAGACAGACTTATATCACTGTCTATCAACAGCATAATCACAGTTTTGTAATTTCCAGCTCGTACAGCATATCAGTTTAACAATCTCAACATGGACCAAAATGGCTAGAATTGCAAACCTTTTTCTTTAAAAACAAACAAACAAACAAACCCTTTTAAAAAAACAATCACTGGTACGTTTTACCATTCCACTGCCTCCAGCTGACGTTTGTCCTTTTCCAGTTTGCTAAATACAGCTTCCTTAAGAACATGGTACTCAGCAGATGGCTTAATTCCAATTAGTTTGCACATGAGCTCTTTCTGTATTAAAAGAAAAGAAAAAAGTTCCTGAAGGCCTGACATCTGTCCCCGCTCCTTTTCAGACAGTTCAGAGAACCGACTGCTCCACTAAGCTCAGTTAATATCCAGGACTTCAAGAAGACAGATCATGTGTACAGGGAAAATGAGGTATTTTGACATTTTTAATCGCAACGAGTGAGAATAGGAGTCATTTTTCCTAAAACAATTTGTACCCTACTACTCAGCTGCTTCCCCATACTTTCTAGTCTTATTCCTTCCTCTGACAATGAAGAAAGAACATAGAAATCTATATACACAAGGAACACTGGGAGGATGTTAGGGTGAAAGAGAAGCCACCTGGAGACAGCCACAGAGCCAGGAACTTTCAGCTGGTCTAGAGATGGAGAACGTTCCTTTCAAAAGGAAGGAAACAGATCTATGAGATGAACAAGGCTCTGGCAATCCCAGGAATATTACCAAAAAGCTTTTTCATATTTTTTTTCCTTTTTTGAGCATATCTGAAGGCCATTTTGTGCTATATAGATGCTAATTACTGCTTTCTTCATTCACAGCAAGACAGATAATAAATAAATGGAGCTATGAAAAAGAAATGAAGCAAGCAAGAACTGCAAAGTCTGTTTAGAAGCTCAGTATAGTCTCTCTCCTCTGCTTCCCAGGCAGAGTAGATAAAGGGAAAGTACTAAGACGTAACAACATTGCCGAGACAAGGTTTGCAGCGAGACTAATTTGTTTACAGTTATTTTCACAGATCACATGACACTATACTTCTTCACTGAGGCTCGAAGGACTGGAAATTCTATCCATCTTTGCATAGAAAACTTGAAGATACCAACCGTAAAATTGAAAGTGGACAAAAGTATTCTCAAAAAAAAAAAATTCCCATACGGCAGCCCCAAAACTCCTCAAGTTTGGGAAGTATGTGCTGTATTTCAGTCAGAGACATTTTGAAGAACTTTATGAACTCAAGAGGTATATTTGGTATTTTTAAGCTTAAGCACTCATCGGTAGGAATTAATCTGACCAGTTCTTCCATAATACTTTTGATGTCATACACTTTGTGTATGCTTCATACGTAAGTCGGAGTCATACATACTGAAGTTACACCCTTCGCTTTGTGAAGACTCTCACTTCTCTCTGGGAAACCTGTTCCAGCACTGTACTACATTCCTGCTGAAGAAAAGCTTCCTAATTTCCAGGAACAAAAAGCAAAGACGACCAGGATGCAATACAAGATTCCCATTGCTAAGCACACCCGAGCCTAGCAATAAGACAAACACACTAATAAAACAGGAAAGGCGGCACAGTAATCAGAGTAACTCACCCAGGTTAGAGGTGGTGAGGTTGAGCTTAGCAAAGGATAAGGGTCAGGGTTAATTAATCCTAGTTTTACAAAGCCTCCCATAGTTTTGGAGTATCCCTGAAATAAAAGAATAACAGTTAAAAATAATAATCACTTGAAACCGAGGTGTTTCTCTTTGGTTTGAATATAGGTGGTAGACACAGCCATGGTAGTGTTGAGCATCATTTTCATGGGAACGCAGCCACAGTAACGTGACACCAGTGGGGTTACTGCTACAAAGCAGCACCTTCCCCAGCCCCCCTCCACCCCTCCCTCTACTTTTTCAATACGCTCTTTAATTACTTATTCTGCCATCAATACTTCCCTGGCAAGTAGCATTGGTTCATGAGATCAAAGGGCTAAGCTGGCCAGCACTAGCTCCAACTCCAGCACGTCATTACAGATGGGGTTATATCAGCCAGCTGGCCCATAAATAAACTAGTGAGTACAGAGGGCCCCACACTGAGCTCAGCTCACCCCAGTTTTACACCAGTGTGATTGTACGGACATCAGATAAACTGATTTTAAAGATAAGAATTCAGTGTGTTTGTAGCTTTCCTTCAGGAATACCAGAGACACAACCAGGACAGCAGTGGAACAGCAGTTCAAAGGAACAAAGGCTGCAATAGGCTGCACAATAGAAGAAGTCTCAGCTGGTTTCTGCTTATTTTTGTTTGTATCCCCTTAACGCTCCCACACAGCTGCTGGATACCTGAAAACACACAAGTGACTATAAGCACTGTAAAAAAGCAGAATGGTGGAAATAAAGGACACTGAAAGAAGGCAAATTATAATTAGAAGCCACCTCCACCAGCGCTGTTATCAGCTCAGATGGCCTTGCAGTGAGATCCTTCTATGACACCTCTTTTTAAACTGACTCCATTAGCGACCTGAACTTACTTTAGAAATGAGTGCCTGTACAGAAGGCACTCCGAGGAGATGTTAGCCTGCACACCGAATGGATTGTTTCTGCACTGCACCACAGCAGTATGTGCAAAAGGCCAACATTAACTTCTGCCCCGCTCAGCATTACACTCTGGCGTGTAGGTACCACACAGGTATGGCTCTTCCACACAACCCTACCAAAAATCACCCCAACCCAAAGCGATGGGCCTTTGGGGGTGAAGAAAACAACACTAACGACAGAAACATCATTCTTGCAACACGCTGATAACAACTCTTCATGTCACCCTGACATTTTTGGTTTTCCTTGTGCTAACACTTATACAAAAGAAGAAAATTTTACCAGGCACCAAATGGAAGAGTAGATACTGTCATATTAAGACTTCATGGTGAGATAAATGCCTTCAACATATATTTAGCTTCTGAACAAGAGATCGTATCTAGACCGACAAAAAGAGAACTACTGCAATTTGTAACCCTTTATTCCCCCACATTGGCCTTCCATCTTCTTTTGTTGAGCAAGTCTCCCTCTCAGAAATAAAGAAAAAATCCTGTCTTACTGCAAGAGAAGAATTAAGAAGGGCATACACATTCCTCAAGCTCTGTACAAAACAACAATAACTTAAACCTTGACATGAACCTTAATTCAATAGATGTATCATGAGGTCCATACAAGCTTTTTCAAACCTTCAATATGGTTTTAGGTTTATTCCTTCTTAATGTTTATTGACCAACAAAATAATTTTTAAAAGAAATCTGGCAGAAAAATACTATGTTTCAATTCTGCTTTGTACACCTAATAAATGAAAGGAAAAGAGTCTATCAGTAAGAAGGAAAACATATTTTAGTTGGCTAATGAAAACATTAAAAACCACTTAAATTCAAGATTTCCAGTTACTTAATGAAAAACTTTCTCAGTTTGATGGGAGACCATACTTTTCTGTAAGATTTTTACATTATGTTTTTCATAGAAATATAAGCAACAAACTCTAAGTTCAGATTTTTATCAACTGTAAAAGAATAGATCAATTCTTTAACATATATAATGGCAACACACATCACACAAATCGGTCAGATGTAATTTTTTTTTAATCTTCTATTGCTCTGACACCAAAAAGAGCACAAAAGAAACAGATACAGACTATGCAAGCCAACTGACCAGTTCCCTAAACCAAGTAAAACACTTTTTCTAGTTTGCAACAAACACCTGTTTAAACAAACCAAGTAAAGCTACATTTAAAAAAAAAATTAAGAGTAGTGCTTTCAGTTATGACTCAATTGGGATAGTGGAGATCTCATAAGTAGCAAATACAGAGCTATAAAAAGCTGACTTCTAAATACACAGTTTTCTTGAAATGGCAACATTAATCTCTTGAGGAAAACAATAACTATTAACAACAACAACTTACTTTGTATCTTAAGGTGCCTCTCAACAAAGTATGAGCTGTCTGAATACCATATGGCTCAGCATATTTGGTACTATCTCTGTTAGGAAAACCTTCAAGGTTTAATCCTGGGAAAAAATCCATCGGAGTAACAGAATCAAGTAACGCTCCTCCAGCTGGAATATTGATAATCTAAATTTTGTGAAAGAACAGCAATATTACTTCAATGCAGTGTTACTTATTTTACAACAGAAAAGATGAAGTATGCTCAAAATAGGAACAATACACTTAGTTTTTCTGATACAAACAAAGACTCAATCTAAATAAAACAGTTGCACAAGCCATTTAACATACCCTTTTCTGATATATTTAAAAAGCATGGAGGAGCAGGCACTTTGTCAGCCATTACTAATCAAAGGGCTAAACCAAGCCACATTCTTCTCACACACATTGATAATTCCTGCTGCACCTATATAAAGGTGGCAGGTTCCCATTTCACTTACATTACTGTAATTTTGGAGCATCTCCGCAAACTACACCAGTGTGAAGGGAGATTCTGCCCATAGGCTCCCTGCTTTTTGGTCGATTTTTTTTATGGAGGAGGTAAAGGCAAATGTAAAGAGAAGAATGGGGTTGTTTTTTCTTTTCTTAAGATTAAAACAGATTAGGTGGTATCAATAAAACTGCTGCCCATGTGTATCTTGCAGCAACAAAGCACAGAGAGAATGAACCATTGAAGGAAAACAAAATAAGGTTGACTATTTCTATTGCTACTCCCAATCAAAGCCTTGAACCCTGCTTCCTTCAAGCAGCTGATGCATAGATCTACTATGCAGCATCAATACAAACTCATTTTATGACTTCTGAACAAAGGGGCAAGGTTTCCCTCTATAATAAAGACTAAAGCAATGAAGTCTGCAGCAATGTTGAAAGTGTTTGTTAGGCAAGACATGACACTACTGTGGAAGAATCCTGCACAACAGTCAAAGACTGTGGCAAGGAGGAAAAACTGCACAATTTACCGACAAGTTCACATAGTGCTCTCATAATGAATCATTCATATGCATGACCTTATTTTTCCTAGCAGTGGGTGAACCAGGTCAGAATTAAATAAGAAACGTTTTCACATCCTCCAAGAGACCCTTCATCTGAAACTTGTAACTATGTGTTGTTGCTTTTAAAATAGCGATGCAGTGTACAATCCCTGAATTCCTCCTTTCTTACTGCAATAAGAACATTAGAGCACCAAAATGTCATGATAAAACATCTCAAAAGACTTCTCAGTTTTGCAGATTAAAAAGTTTAGATAATTAGCTAAACTTTACCGTGGTTATACAAGGCAGTCTCCTTGACATTTGAAGAGCCCCTGCTCAGTAACTACTCTGAGCAAGTTAGAGTGATCAAACAAATAGGACTGGAAAGCAGAAATGTGATGATGGCTTGCAAGAGCTTTGCACAAATCTGTTATGATCTTTCCATAAAACAGATGCAGTGACTTTTGCTAAGTTGTCTACTCTAATGACTCCTGCACAAACAGCAAAATAGAGCTTATATAAAACACATTAAAAAGCACTGTACACTGTCACAAAACCCATTCAGTGAGCTATTGGTATTACAGATCGTACCGAAAGAAAAAGAAATCAAGAGTTCTGCTATACTCTGTGCAAGTACAGAATGAAGCTGTTTGGTTTACAACCATGACTAGACAAGAAAAGCATGCAGAAGGATGCACTCTCATCTTTGTTTCACAGAGCCAAAGATAGGGCAATCAAGTGACAAAAGCAACACACAACAGGGATAGAAGCTGGACCCCGAACACCAACCTCAATCCACTGTCATTAGAACGTGCTCCTTCAGTTTCCATATAGTAATTCAGAATTAAGCTGGCAGCAGCCAGGCACTGTCACAGACCAAACATATGATTAAGTGATGTATGCAACTGGCTTCGGCAACTGAGTCTCACTGGCTTGAAAGTAAACCCAGTACCTTACAAATCCCAGTTCCCTCCTTAGCCCAATCCCACCTTCTTTGTCTAGCTTTAAATGGAAATGTTAGGATTACTTCACCTCTCCATTTTTTAAATACGTAGCAGACTGAACTGTATTCAGTAACACTCCTTGTGGGCTCCAGCTGAACTTGTATCTCAGAGGATTGTCAGAGTGCTCTGGAGCTGGCAGGCCACCGCAGAAAGAAGTGTAAGATACAACCTGTCAGATTTATCCACAGGAAAGAAACAATGAAGAGAAGACAGACCAGGATGCAAACAGTACAGAGCTACCCTGAAGAATCCCCATTAGTTCATAAAGTCGTTTCTGTTGACGTTATCCCCCAAATGGGCCAAATCAGAAGATCTACAGTGGACAGGGAAAATAAAAAGAATTTCACTGAGAAACAGCGTCAAGCCGTCACTGCAGGCACTGTCCATAAAGGAGAGGAAATCAAAACACACACTGAGGCAAGGCCATCTTAGTTGACAGCCTCACCAATCAGATTAGTTGGCACCAAATTCCAAGCATCAGGAAAAGTGAAGTCTCCAGAGTCCATTACACATCAGTGATGTGCCCAAAAACTGGGTGGTGTTAAAGGAACAACTTCGCTAATAAAATCTTGGCAGAACTATGCACTACCTGCCAACCTTACCGTAGCACCAACTTCTTTTGCCTTGTCAATACATTCCATTGCCAACATATGGTCAAGACCAGGATCCAAACCCATTTCGCTGATAACTGTAATACCAGCAGCTTCTACGCTAAAAGTAACAGAAATGCAGAGCTGTCAGAATATTCACTATTACTGTCCTTTTATTCAGGAAATCTGTCCAACTGAGGCTCAGTGAACTTTCCCCAACACAGTAAATTCTGGGCTCTGTCTGCAGCTTGTGGAAAAAAACCAAAAGCAGATGTTAAAACCTGAAAAGCGACAACTGGCTAACAGTCATTTTAGCCTTGGTTTCTCTTACTTTGCTGCAACATCTAGGGGGTTGCTGGAAAAAGAAATTCCTACCAGCAACTCCATATCCCACATTCTCCTGGACAGTGCAATAACGCAGGAAGGTGGTAACGCAGAGGACAGCGCAGACCTCGTCATAATTGCCCTAAACAGCACCTGCAGGGCAGAGAGACTGAAAGGCCTCCTTTCCCAAGCCACAAGCATTTGGGTTTTCTTTTATTAACAGTTGCCTACGCTCCCAGAGCAGCTCACTTATCACCCCAAACTGAGGTAATTTATTTTATTTTGAAAATCACTTTGTGTTTTGACAAATGAGAAGTGTCTTTTTGTTTGTTTGGGTTTTTTTGGTTTTTTAGAGTGTGATATGACCTCTTGGCACCACAGCAAGAAGGGGGAGAGGCCTCTAAATCTCCCTCATTGTCTGCAACACTGGTTCTCTACCTGTCCAGCTTTCTCTGTTTTACCTCTGGTACAGGCACAGCATGCACAATTCTCATCTCATTCACTTGAATTCAATTCAGTGTTTCTGGTAGCATGTCTGAGAGGAGTGTCTAGATGAAACTCCACGCTCAAAACAACTTCCACTCATATAATAAGTAGGACAACAGAAACATTAGAATTGTCACCAATTTGAGACTAATATAGTGGGCCTGTCCAAAAGAAGGCGGCATGAAGGAGGATATTACTGTAGATACAATAAGCCAAGAATGAGTTTTTGTCAGGATGCAAAGGATGATAAACAAGCTTGCTGTCACTGGTAGAACAGGAGAGCGCAGCTGCTCAGCTTGAGTATGAGCCCAGCTTAAACATCCTAACAGGTCTGAGGAGGGTGGGGAAGGCACACTATCATGGAATAAGATGGTGCATGCAAAAGAGCATGTTCCAGTGTTCAGAGCAGTAGTCTGACCAGGTTGGGGTATGCACTCATTTCTCCGCTGTGCCACAGCCTCCACATGCAACTTTGGGGAAAGGTACTTGATCCTCCATCATAGTAAGAGGAGGAGAAAGAATGCAGAAAACAGTAATTCACAATAAGCATTGCAGGTGTAACAGACCGCAAAATATTCAGATAATGCACTGAAGAAGAAAGCAACACCAGGGAGATACTACTCTTATACCTACCTCTCCTGGAGTTCCTTCATAGATGGTGTTAAGTAGCTGGCTGTTACCAAGTTCACTTTGCTGTCAATACATTTCTTAGCAACCAAAGGATGTGCTGAATAAGGCAGCAAACTACAAATGAAGGAGAATTATGCAACATCAAAACCCAACCAGTTACTTATGTTGTTACTGGAAAACAAGAAATATTTTTTTATGTCTACAAAACAGCTCAAGGAAATGCAACGGTCACACCTGCCTTGCCCTGAGCAGTTTCATACCTACATGACTGAAATGCTACCCTATCGAAGGGCATTGTATGCACTCTAAAGGGTGCAGGACAATAGGGGAGTCATTCTTTAGACAGCATCTTTTGTCACGCTTTTCTTTGTAAAAAACAAACCACTGACCTCTTTTCAAGGCCACCTTCTAAACAGGCATGCTGGAAGTTTAGAAGATGCAAAACTGTAAAACCATCCTTGAGAAAGCTTGCATGACAACAGTCTTACTGAAGTACTTTGTGAAAAGCATGCTCTATGTGGAAAGGAAACAATACTCACAACATCCATAGCAAAAGGGACAAAATGGCAAAGACTATGAAGTCATTTCCTCCTGTTTCAATACCAGGAACAAGATTTTTCTTAATGGGATATTCAGGAGAAATGCCCAAGATGCCAGAATTTTGCCTCCTCTTGCAAACCTGCACATTTGATCCCAGGAACACACACACTGGTGGACACAACTGACCCCTCAGGCTAAGAAGGCTGTCCATGTGATTGGCGAACACTTCTAAAGAGGTGCTGCAGGCAAAGCCCCTTTGAAAGTCCCAGTGCCCTGCTATGTGAGAAATCAGTGGCCAGTTACAACCATTTACATACACAAATATAATCCCAGTTCTTGGGCATTCAAAAAAAAAAAAAAGTTACCGTATTGATTTAAGTCAGTGAACTAGGAGAAAGAAGCAGCACGACTTAGGGTTGAGCCTATCATGTTTTACACAGAATTCTGACCTGATGACAAGCTCATGTTTCTTCACCAAAGAGGAGAGCTTTTCCTCATCCTTAATGACATCCATATGAACTGAAGTAACGTTGCTGTATTTTTTTGTCAATTGTTCAAGTTGTTCCTTCATGACGGATGCTGTTTTAAAAGCAAAACACATCAACTGTTACCTAAAGATAAAGGTAAGTCCAAAGCACTCCCATGTATAATTATGCTTTACACACACTTCCTCATTCCTAAAGAGAAACACTTTAATGGATCCAATTAGCAACTTTGTGGGTGTACTTAAAAGTTTTAACTGCAGTTTTGCTATCAGCAGACTAGGTCAACAGAAATTATTTACACAAAACTAGAAGTCATCTCCCTTATTTTCCACTCTATGATGAAGTGGGTCTGAAACATGACATAAAGGACTGTTAAACCTGTCCTTGTGCAATAGGACACCCCAGAACCCACTGGCTCCCTTGCATCATGTGCATGTGTCCTTCCATCACGGTTTTCTACAGCAACACTGTCTACATTTGCCAGGTAACTGGGCATCCACACGGTGGGAAAACAGATAAACTAAACAGAAAGAAGCACACATTCACACCTAAGTGGGTTTTTTTAGAGAGAGGGAAAAAAGTCTGCTGAATGAATGCATGTCCTGCAGAAATGTGTCTCAAGTGTTGTTAACTAGTTGCGTAAAGCCAACACTTTTATTATAGTCTACCCAGGGTTGTGATACACCCCAAAAGCATACTCCTATGTCTTTAACTCTGACCCCTAAAAAAGCACCTGTGGCAAGGTATATTCTAGATTTTAAAACACATACATACTGGAGGTTCAGTGTTTTCTGTCTTAAATGAACACCTGCCACTCCTCGGTAAGTGTCAAAACATACTGAAAAAGACATTAAAGTTTTCAAAGAACAAGTGAACAAACCACTGATAGAGGGATAAAAGCAGATTCTTTTGGAATCCTTAAAAATGCACTGTTATCTTGGATCTAGAAGCAGACCAGTTAAAGAAAGTGTTTGAGGGTGAAGAATGCAAATAACAGTCACACAGGTGCCTGAATGTGTACGTTCAGGCTTAAGGGAAGTTTTAGAGAAAGATCAGAAGAAAGCCACAAGAGCCGTAGTAAACACTTCTATTGATATAGGAGAAGGTAGCTCACCTGAACTAGAACAACAATCCTACCATGCAATGTCTAGGAAAAATAAAATAAAGATGACCAGCAGAAAAATTTAACAACAGCTCTATTATGCCCAGTCAAAATACCACTATCACATTCAGAGAGACCAGTATTTTAATTTTTTGGGGGGAGACAAGAGTATTATTGGAAAAATTCTTAGGGGTAGGGAGTCAAAAGGATCAGACAAATGAAAAACTTAAAAAAAGGAGAGAAAGAGAACCAAAGTTAGGGTGACAAGTAGGAACTCACTGACATCCCACATGCAGCACTAAGAAACCAAGCAGCAATTTCTTTTCCTTATTGATTTGGTGGACAATCAGAGAATCACACAATAGACTTGATCTTCATGCTCTGATCTGGGGGGGACATCACCCCTTGGGTCTACCAGCCCTTACTTAAATGAGTCATCCAGTGGCCTGCTTGGCAGAACAATGTGTAGGAGAAAACCAGAATGCCAGAAAACTCACACCATGGTCCTAGATGTATTAAATACTATTGGCATTCATGAGCTCATCAATTTGTGGGAGAAGCACTGCATAACTAGAACGGTAAGGGGGGAAAAAATAATAATTGCCTACCCCAAGAAGGGCCTTTCCTTGCAGGTTTACAACCTCAAGTCAAACAGAATAATTAAATAGCATTGAAACAGGAAGGGGTTTTGTTCTAGCTTTGCCTTTCACACAGAAATACAGAAAAGGCATGCCTGGTGTTTCTTATTTCATGAAATACTCAATTGCACAAACTCTTGAGAGAAGATTGCAATGGAAAAATTGTATGCTCAATGTGTTTCAAAGTTTTGGCTTAGCATCATCCTGCTGAAAAACAACCATTTTCAAGTAGTGCAACGATTTATCTTGAGGCACTAAAATATCTAAAGTATTTCAGGTCACTATGCAGTACATATTCTCTCCTGGTTTTAAAAATGGTCATTTATCTTACCTAGCCAAATAAATGCAGAGGTGAAGTATTCAATCAGTTTTTGACAGTAGTAGCCATTTCTGCAAAAGCACAGACTACTTCACTGAAAAGCAAGAAGCTAACTGGAAGTCCAGGATTGGAAAAAGTCCAAAAAGGAAAACTTGGTTTTCTTCTTCAGGCTATGCTGGGTTTAAGTGAGACAGCAAAACCTTAACTAGTTTTATGGTCTTGATGAACATGCAGGCTCAAAACAGCTACTTAACAGATTCAGTAAACAAGCATGTGTCCAGGAAAGCTTACTCCATCCCTCATTCCACACAGCCACACATTTATAGGTAAATCTGGTTAAAAAAGGAATCTTTCAAAACTCTGTTCCAGTACATTTTAACAGAATCCTTATTTATAGATTATATATATTTTCTTTTATATATAGATATAGATAAATATATATGCTAATAGATATATACCTAAAAGAACAACTTAATAGCTTAAAACAAAAATAATTCACATCATTTGCCATTTTTAACATAGCAAAGATAAAAACATTAAGCTTTTGCTTAGGCCAAATATGACTAAAAAGCCTAGATTCAATCTGACTAGTTTCAATATTTACCTATGGCTTAGTCCTACCAATCCTGCACATGCTCATAATTATCACTAAAAGAGAGAAATCCATCCAGTCTCTGCCTGCCTCTGCTTGTTCCTTCCGACTGTCAGCACTTACCATTATAAGGAAAGCAGAACTGAGAGATCAAGGTTAAGGCAAGAAGTATTTGCTGCACCTAACTGAAAGTCAGTTGGTTCTTGTCCCAGCTCACCATGCTGCCAGCACAAGGATGGCAATGCAAACACAGCCGGGAGAAAGGAATAAGCAGTGAAGGCAGCAGGTGGGCACAGGCTTACGGAGAATTAAAAGCATCTGTGCCTCTGACTTGGGGCCTTATTTCCTTATGGCCTTTCCAAAGTCAATGGGAAATAAACATTGTCAGAGGATGATCCTCCATACGCTACTAATCAACTTGTGCTGCAAGAAAAGAGGTAAGCAAAATCATCTACAAATTCAAACCAAAAAAAGTTGATTACACGAAGGTTTCCCAATTAAGATTTTTGTTGTTTGGACTTAAAATGGTGCAGCTTAACAGTAGGGAAATAAGTATGGCACCGCCACATGTATTTTATGCTTTCTTCACCTACCTGCCTACTGTCAAGTATTAAAGTAACATCTTTGTATCTCCTTCCTTCTGAGGTTTTTTTTTTGGGTGTGCTGTAGAAACTAGGTGGTTTTAAGCTATCCAGATAAGAGGCACCTATGTTTGCTCAGCACTTGGCAAAACAAATCTTCCAGTTCACCTGGTTTCCCTTACTGCTACTGTATCGCAGAATCAGATACAGCCTCTGTACCCATGAGAAGATGGACACTGCACATTGCTGTAATGCTTCCCTGTTCACTGCATCAGGCAGTGCTAACAATAAGGTTGCAGCTTCCTTGAGAGTTCCCCTCTTCTTCCTAGTAAATTTTTTCCCAGGGATTAAAAATACTATGGTTATCACTGCAAAGGGTAGCAAAAGCAGCCACATATGAAAGCATTATGAAGAGAACAAACAAATAAAAGCAACAACAATAACAACCAAGATCAACACAAATACAACAGCAAGTTCTAAAGAAAACCACTTCCCAGCAAAGTTATCTTTCAGGCAATACAGCCTGAGTTTTAAATCTGAAATCAGAGAATCAGGGTAAAGTCATCACTGAGGGTACAGAAAAGTGTTTCTGCAATTCCCAGCCTGAAATATGCTACAGATAAAACCAGAAGAGAGGAATAAACAAGTAGGCGTGTGAGGCTTAGGAATAAACAAGTAGGGTAGGTTTGGGTCTGAAGGTTTACCACCACAGTACTGGTTATAACAACAGCAGAGCATTCACTCACACAGATGTCTATTAGAGCAATTTCATCTTCTTGTTGTGTGAGGCTGAAAACACAGCCTAGCACCAACAAAAGTGACTGACTAGCTATAAAACCAATCCCAAGCCTAAAGCAAATACTTCTAATTTCCCTACAGGTTACACATGCAAACAGTAAACTTTTAATGTGGCTATGTCATTTTCAAATGAATTACACAAACGCAAAATGATCACAAAGATACAGAATCCTTTTCTGCTGTGCACAATAACAAAGATTTTCTTTATCGGTTCTTAGAACCAGATCCATTTATTACTTATGAGAAAAACCTGCTAGTGTGACAGAACCTAAATAAGACAAAATTTTTCAATGAAAAACAAGCAAAGTCTTACATACCAACTGTGATGCCAACACTGGAATCTCTAGTGAGATATTCAAGTACGGGGCCAGAAACATAGCCGGATCCGAGCAATAAAACCCTCTTCTTATTACCCATCTTCAGTGACTGAGCGTGTTCCCTATGAGGTGTTACAGGCAAAATTAAAAACCACACAGAAGAAGGAAACTGTAAGCTGCTAAAGCTTACAGAATAAGTATGTTTTACTAAGACAACAAACCAAGAACTCTATTCAGACCAAGAGTCAAGTTCCTGGCTATCTAACCCAAGACTGTTTAGTACTGCTTCCATCATGCTTCACTTCTGCTGCCTAACTTCTAGTTTCTTTCCTCTAATATAAACATCATCAAAGCCATCAACATCTCCACTGCTTCTCCAGTTGCTACTGGCTGTTAAATAAATTCTTCCTCAGTTGTCACTCTCATTTCTCCCCATGGCCAAATTACTGTAACCTGATCACTTGAGGACCACCAAGCTGACTCTCATGCTGGGCTGTGAAAAAGGGATTCCAGGTTCTGCCTCGCTCCCTTTGCATCACAGGTACTGTTACAGTACGCAACACCATGCTGGTGAAAGCGCATTTTAGGTAAGCTATACTAGGTTCATGTTAGTCCATCATACAAATATGACAGTCAATAAAAGTCAAATAAAAGTAAATGCCCAATTAAAAAATCCTGTTTGCAGGTAAGAACTCAGATTTGAAAACCATCACTGAGTATTTCAACCCAGCCTCTACTACTCTCGGAAATAAATTTAAGCAGCTCTCCTGTTGACTTTCAATATAAAATGTATTCACATCAGATTTTGCATTTCTTTTTGCCAACCAGAAAAACGTAGTTCAGCAGTTGTTTAAATCTGCTTTCATAAATGCATAAAGTATAGTAGAAAACCACATTTTGGTTGTTTACAATTATTTTTCCTTTTAGCTTAAATTTGCATTAAGTTGTAAAATCAGGATTGTAAAACTCTTTGTCTAAAATATCACCATTGTGCAGATAAAAACTAATTTCTTAAAGCACTTTTTATTGTTGAAGGAAAGGATGCTGGTCATTGCCCTGTTGTTTAACCTAATTAATGGAGAACGAGGTTTGGCTTTTTCTTATCCCATAACCTGAAAACAGATTTCAATAAATAGGCAGGACCTTCAAAGATACAGATTTATCACGCATCAGCAAGTTCCTCAATTTCCCCTTTATCTACTAAGCCTATCTACAGGCACACACTGCAGTGTGGATTAAGCCAAAGAAAGAATCCTGACCTCTAGCTGCAAGCTCCAGGTCCACTTTACTTAAAGCTATAGTCCTTAGAAGAGGACTAACCATATGTCTACTAAATAATGTTTGGTTCAGACCTTTTGGGGGCTCCACATGGCATCCATAAGTCAATTTTTGGTTGCATTTTTTCAGTTCAAAACCAGCCATAATAATGAAGGATGGTGTTGCAGCCTGCCAGAGCAATACCTAACAGCATGACAAGAGTGGTACTGTATGACCTGAAGCATGGCATGAAGTACCTGAGTACCATAAGTACGAAACAAGGCCTCAAACAATAGCCTTGAAAGACTACTCTGAGTGAAGAGAGTTAAATCAGTACCATATACATCTGTATCATCTGCCTGAAGCACGTTCCAGCCTACTAACTGTGTCTAAGTATTTGTAAAGCTTAAATAACTCTCCACAATTCCAGATATTCCATCCTCCCTTCCTCTACTTGCAGGCTTAATTATTTTTTTTTAAAGTCATTAATTTCAGTTCATTAAATCTGAAGGACGTTCCAATGTATCACCACTAATATATCTAAATTATTGCTATAGATTACGGCACATTTTGACCTTTGTACAAGTTTTACAGATTTGATTTTTTAAAAAAAGTTAAATCATTATTTAATCTATTCACAGAAAGCCTCCTAAGCCCATCATATCCTTTCACATGACAAACCCAAGGACCCTACTACTACTACTACTACTACTATCAATTCTAATAAAGCATCTTCCACAGCTACACCCTTATGGCCAAGGGAAAAGAAAGAACTCCTCTCCATCCTTTACTTATAGGGAGCAGTAGTGGTATGCAGGAGCTTGGAGCAACAGTGTTGATGAAGAGACTTCCTATATGAAAGAAAGGTGGATTTTACAATCAAACTTGTATTTATTAAAAACTTTTCCAGTCTCCAGAATGAGGTCACACTTGGATCAAACACAGCATGTCTGCTCTAGAAGAGGGACAAACATGAGCTACCAAATAACCCTACAAGAGGGGGAACAGAATCTACACAGTCCCAGAAAAGAACATTTCAGATTATGCCTCTTCTCTACATACAAGTTTAGATTAACATAACTGAATCATTTATGAACAAATAACAGTAATACTTAGAGGCCCACATTGTTAATGGAAGTGGGGATGAGAAACTGGTAGCAGGTTTGAAGCAAGTAAAGGTGAAAAGATGGAAAAAAACCTCAGTAAATCAAACTGCTCCTGCATTCTAATGGCGCTCAGGACAGTTCAGCTCATGCAGTCTGGCTATCCTATGCCTGAAATGCTCACAAACTTCCAAAGGGTAAGCAATTAGTCTAAATAGAGCCCTCAGAAACTAAACTAGACACAGCATAATGCTTTGTTAGAGTAATAACACAAGCCATGTAATTCCTACAGAGTCTAAAGAAGAGCCTATCTCTAGCTAAATCATCGCAACTTAAGCAGTGCTTTCATTTGCACTATCTCCAAAGCCTGCAAAGGGTATTGTTAGCAGGTCTTGCTGTTCTGACAGCTAAGTAAGCAACACCAATGAACAACTGAACATCACATGCAACACAGGTATGCAGAAATATCAAAAATCTACCCAGAAAAAACCCTTTGGGAATGAAGTCTCCAGCTTCTCAGGGTAGTTCACACAAAACCATGAAAAAAGAAAAAAACCCAACCAGATTATCGTGCTGTGTAAGAATTACAAAAATTTGTTACTGAGACAGCCTCTTGAGGTTGTGTACCAAACAGCACATGACAAAAATCACTGTGAGCTGAAATCTTGGAGAGGCAAACAGCATGTTACTTTGGGTGGAAAACACATCTATAGTTCATCATGCACAAATTCATAACCAGAACTCCCAAAGGAAACTGGAGAAGTTTAGCATGCAGAAGTCAACACACTATGCTTTCAGTGCATAGTGCATGCAGTACTTGTGGTCAGACCGATTTCAACTTTTATATGATGTACAGCGCAGCTGGCATGGACCATGAACATGCAACCAGAGGTACCCACATATTGTCAAATCAATACTTTTCATAGGTGAACAGTAGGTGTTTGCTAACAATAGGGAACAAGGGGAAGAGAAGGGATATCCAGGTTATTTATGCTTCTGTCAGCTTAATCCACTCAACTTCTTTCATGTTACCACTGGCGGATAACTACTGAGACAGGGTACAGATGAAGTGGTAGCTAAAGCTGTAGCTACAGGAACATAATGAAAAGTCTGAGAGTCTCACAGAGGCTCCTGAATACATCCAGTCACAGAACAATGCTATACAGCACAGCACTTGAGCCATACCCGAGGAAACTAGGTTCAAGGTATACTAGAGAGCCTTTTCCTTTCAGCCATACCTTTCAAAGGACTGTATGTTACATTCGTTTTACAAGGGCAAGGAGTAACAGAATAATACTGGCACGTGGCTGTTTTCTGCCTCTGGTAAAACAGTCTTCATAACTTAAGAAAGAGAAAAATGACCACTTTCTCAACTTCAATATAAGTTACTAACACGTTAATTATTTAGGCAATGTGCATGAAGAAGGAAGTCATCAAGCTAGGAGACATTTAGACACAGTGCAACATAGCAGTATTCCACCAAAACACAACAGTACATAACTGCAAAAGGGGAGATAGAATACAGACAAGTTTTTTAAAATCCTGAACCAAATAAACTCTAAGAAGCTATACATTTACCTGCTCTCCCTCAGTTTCTGGATATATTCGTACTTAGCTGTCAGCGAGCCATTGGATGCAATCACTGCCTAGAAATAAATGAAACAAATTTTGAGGGGGTTTTGTACATGTACATTTTAAAGCAGAGGAAGACAAGCAGAGTGCCAAATTGCAAAACTTACATCTCGAACAACAGATGAGTAATTCTGGCTTTCAAGAGGTTCTGAGCCTTCTGATAACAGCTACGGAAATAAGTTATTTCAAATTAGGTCATTTTATTTCCCGTATTTTTTTTCAGAGTAAACCATCAAGATTTTAAGCAACATTCAAATGCATGCAACAATACCAATATCTTGTAGATCTGAAATTCTCCTGGCCCCGATCAGTGGCATTTGACTTTTATGAAAATGCAGGAATGCAAACAGCAGTCTGATTGTGCGTAACTGCCGAGTGCCCCAAGAAAATCAGATTTAGACATCTACTGCAGGGTCCAGGAAACACGAACTACCTGCCAGAGCCTGTTTCCTGCCTACAGAAAGTGTTCTTGACAAATCCCCAAGACATTCAGGTCACTAGTGTCTCATTCACGTGTTGCTCTTGTTTGTATGGCCTCAAGGCTTAGAAAGCTTTTTTTTTTTTTTCAGAAGTACAAAGTCAGTTATGTTCTACAGCAGATTCCTTTTGAATGTATACAGGAGACCAGAAAAGCACCAAACAAGCAGACCAAAGTCCGAGCCTTTTACCTTCTTGTTGGACACATAAGACCTTACCATCTCTTCAATATATGGGAAAAGCATATCGCCAAAGTACTCTGTTGCTTCTATAGGAAGCTGAGCTGGCAGATTGTCGATGGAACACATCAGAATCCCAGAGCCTTCAACACTGAAAAAGAGATCACAGCTCTTCTAAACTACTCCTGGTACCTGAAAGTGTACCACCTTTCAGAAGTGTTTTAAAAGCACATTTTTTCAGTATAATGTTTCACTGTAGAAATTAGAGAGGAAAGCAATAAAAACTAAAGGCTCTCCCACCTGTCATGAATAATATGCTGGTCAGCATCATACATACAAAATGGACTGTCAATTGTTGTACACTCCGTCATAAATTCTATAGATCCTCCAGTGTCTGCTGAAATGTCACATATTGCCAGAAGTCTAAAGTGATTAAGCAAAAGAGACAAAGGAATAGAGCATTATCCAAATTACTAAGAAACATAGGTATAAAAGATCACAAGTGAACAGGAAATAAAAGAAACATGAGATCTATGAGACTTGTAGTTTCACTCATCTTAACCAATTCAGAAGTCAACACAACACAAACAATGACATCCAGAAACATAATGGCAATCTGGCCCTACTGGAGTCGTAAGATTTCCATTTGCATCAACAGGATCCATATTTCATGTGTAACTTCTCTAAGACCAGGAGAATCCACAGATCCACCATTTTTTCTCTGTACTCGATGTCCTGTCAACACCTCCCATTCATTATCCATCTACCAATTCCCCCAAGCTGTCACTAGGCTGTCCTGCACTAGAATAACTTTACTGTCATAAAGGGAAACCTAAAGAAATGGCTGCCTCATTTCAGTTCACAGATAGCTGGTGCAGGTGGAGCATTCATAGCCTAACTCACAACCTCTAGCTCCACTCAAGGTTAACACTTAAATTCTTTATTTGTCATGTGATGCTGCCACGTGATGGTGAAAGGTGTCAAGAGTTGGCAGATAAGAGACAATGGCCTGCTTCCTCACCAGAAAACATTGCCATATCCTCCGCAAATCCATTCCCAGGCCAATCTCCCAGAGAACTACTACACAGGGCTATTAGAGAACGGGTAGCTCTCACCCACACTGAAAGGAGACATGCACCCCATTTTCCATCCTTAAAGCTATACAGGGTTGTGAAGCTTTTCCACTACCTGCTGCAGAAATCAGAGGTATTAAGGAACAGTGATTGAAATTGTACAAGCCAAATGACAGGGTAGGAAGAACTTAACCAATAAACTCTTATTCCGGCATAGAAACTTAAAAGAGTGCAGTAGGTACGTTTCCCAGATGCCATGCTGTTTATATTGGATTCCACACAAGGACCAATGGCAGAACTACCTTTGCAGAAAGACAGCTGACACTTGTCAATAATTTGTACTGTGATGTTTCCAAAAACTCCAAACTGTAAAAAAACCAGTGCAAAGCGCAGAAGAACAAAAGCAAAATCAATGGGGCATTGTGCAACATGCAAGAGGAACAATGTAAGAAACAGAATCCTTTGGTAGATACTGTGATGAAACTGCCTAACACTACAACTTAATCATGGTGCTGCAGAATGGTTACAAGTGAACTGAGGTCTCTTACTTGTGTGGCAACTCAGGACAACCCTCTGTTGAACCAGTAGCAGATCTAACTGGCACCAGAAGCTTCTGAGCATCCTGTCGGCTTAACAAGCGAGGAGTATGTTGTTCCCAGTATATGCCATTAATTAAACAAGTTGTGTAGGGTGCAATCTGCAAAGAAAGTTAAGATGCTTGATGTAACTAAGCACTTAAGAAGCTGAAAGCACCTGGTCTAGTGTTGTAAATGAATGCTCTCTTAACTGATGAATATGCAAAGGTGTAGTGAATACCAACACTGTAGAAAACCTTTCAAATAAGAACAGAAGAGATGCTCACATCAGTGTTAAAGCGAGAAGTGTACAGTTCTGGATGTTTATCATAATCTACAGGATCATATAGTCCATCACGTTTCCTTACAAGATGATGGTGACGACTTAACACTGTCCCATAGACTTTTCTGAGGTCTGAGGTAAAAAAAAAAAATAATCAAATATAGCTGTTATACTTGGACAAAAAGGGTTCCAGCGTTTTCAGTAACTTTATTGTCACACCATACCTCCAGATCTGGAAACTTCCTTTAACTCATGTGGCTCCACAAACTCACATGGGAGAGCATTGAACATTTCTTGAGCACCCTGCAAACCATGAAGCAGGATTCAGAATGAGCAGAGAATACAAAGGTAGTGTAACACTGCTCATTTGGTGTGTGAAAACAAATACAAAAATGCCACATTTTGACAGTCCTGGCAGAGAACTTACTCAAGAGATGTACAAACTGTTTCACACATACCCCCACTTAGCCAAAACAATTCCCCATTACTGCAGTATGCCTAAGCCCCAGTCCAATGCCTAGTTTATATTTCTAAAGGCAGAGCTGGAAGGCCTCAGCTCAGCCACAACAGATGGTTTTGCTGCCACTCTGAGGAGCAGTTTCTCTTTAGGGAAGAACCCTGAAGCCACCTCTCACCAACCAGGCTGTTCTAAAGGCAAAGAACTTCAAGATGACTTTCCCAATGAGCCGTGATCATAGAACACAAGCCTTTCAGACATGCCATCCTTTTGTCCAAAAAGCACATGTTTACACAGTCAGTGATTTCACTTTCTATCTGGAGCCTAGTTAACTCATCTTTGTTGCCAAAACCAGGAGTAAGCCTTTCCCCTATGTCATAGAAATAGCTCTCAAGTCTAGTACGTGTAAACCAAGTCAGTGCTACAAAAACAGATAGAAAAACTCAGTGAGTATTAGAAAATAAAACTATTTCCCCATCCTTTAATGGGGTGATTCAACATACTTTGTGAGCCCAGAGTCAACAGAGGGGAGAGAGGGAGACAAAAATCATGCTGGTGGGAAAAGAGAGAGGAGCAGTAAGACTTAAGCCATCTTTCATAATAAGAAGTTAGCATGGTCAGCCTTGTCAGGCATGATCTCACCTTAAAGGCATTAGTTTAGGGTACTTAAAAACTCTTAGTGGCAAAGGAAAATCTGAAGTCCAAACAAAATGAACCCATCAACCAATTTAACCTGATATATATTAAACGCCAAGAATTTCTATCAAAAATAATATAGCGTTTTATCTTGAAGACATAACGCCTACCTTAGAAACATTACCAGTGCCTGTAAATACAAATGTTAAGGGCCCAACTGACTTTGGCATCAATCCCAGTGAAATTTCATATCCAGCATCCCGTACTGCCTGCACAGCCTGGCTGCTATTCCTGTAGTTATGTGCCATCCCAATGTGCTGAAATCAAAGGCACAGACATCAAGACGTTTTCTATATTCAAATACAGATAATTAGCAGATGCCCAAATGTCATTTTGCTAAAGAAAATACATACACATATACTCTTACCATGAAGGGAGTGTTATGTCCCAGGGCTAAAAATCGTAATCCTAATCCATGTAGGATGTTGATCATTCCTATTGATAAAAAAAAAAAAAAGTAAAATCAGACCATCAGTATTAATTATGAATATGCACAGCTAAAAACCACAGAGACTGACTGAAGTCTAAAATCATCCTAGATACTTTGCTCATCTTTTAATATTAATACTTTACTTCTAAAGAAAGTCTACATAAAACCAGGGAAGGAGAAATTCAATAGAAGGTCACGACCTTAAACTTCCTCTTGGCCCACATTATGCATTTCTGCACTATTTATTACTCAGATATCCTTTTACGAGATGCATCCACATCACCAGATTCCAAAGAAGGACATAATAAGAAGAGTCTTCTGAAGAAACAGAACAGAAATTCAGTAGAAAGGTGTGAGAACCATGCCTCACAAAAATCAGTGTAAATGAGTAACAGAGTGACAAACATGTTCAAACTCGCAGGACTGACAGCAGCCATTTCTTTCAAAAGCCTATTCAGTTGATCTCCTGATATTTAGTCCACCTCAGGTTAGTTGAAGAGACAGATGGGACTTCAAGACAACATAAATTAATAGATTTGCCACGAATCCACAGGACTATTTGACATGTAGTGTCATCAAAAGTAGGGAGCACAAAACAGAATGGAAAAAAGCACTTAAAAGCAAGAGTTAAAAATGCAGTTAAAAATGCATTTGGAGCCTCAACTTTCAGGAAACGTAGACAACCAGAAGTATTACAAAAAGTTACTCGTTGCAAGCCTGCCTTTACTTTGTGCACTATACCTGCTACACCAGCCCACTTTCCAAAGGCCACAACTCGCATTCCTTTATGATCAACCATTTTTTCATAGTCAAACAGTCGAATTTCCTGAAAATACATAGCAAACTGAGTATTAAAATTTTCAGTGAATGCAGTCAGTGGCACGTTGCTCCCCTAGGAACTACCTTTTCGTATGCCTTTGTCATCCTTTGTGATAGAGGCTGCTGGGCGTATAAGAGAAATTCGTAACAAGATTTAAGTGTAAAAATAAAACCCGAAAATTTGCACTGAATTCTTGTTTTAAAGAGTCTCTGCACCACCTGCGCACTCTTGGCACAAAGCTCCCCAACATGCCACTCCAGCTGCTGCAGACCCATTCACACACATCCTCTGCCAAGAGGCTGCTCATTTCTGAGTGAACTGGCTGCCTCCCTCTGTAACAACGAACACATGCTCTAACTTCATAACTTTCCAACAAGCCTTCATGCTCATCCAGCATGAAACTCTCTTAAGCACACACCATGCTCGCAACTCACCTGCCTCACACACATAAACAGAGTAGCACTGCATACACGAGATCCGCTGAGCAAGAAATAGTCAGCTCCAGAAAAGGATACTGAAAACAGTCCTCACTAGCTGTCTACAAATATGCATGCTGCAAGTAACCATACCAAGCAGCAAGCTTCTGATCACACTTCAGCATTATATGCAGTTTCCACCCCATGCTAACAGCCAATTGCCTTCACTACGACTTAATTTACCTGTCTCAGAATCTCATCCAAAAGGGGCATGTTTGCCTCTTGGGCTTTAATAGTGTGAGAGAAGAAGGCATAGTTCTTTTTAGGGATTAGTTTGTCCTCTGGAGGTCTCTTCACACCTACTATCAGAGAAGCCTCGGAAATATCTTCTTGAATAATGCCACCTGCTTTGACATAATCCTATGAAACAGAAAAATCAAAGTAAATTTTTCTGTGGTTTTTTTCATATTCAGATCTCAGCACATAAGCAACTAAAACAGAGCACAAACAGATAATCCTACAAAGCAGACACAAGTTACTGCATGTGATAGATTCATAAACCTCTTTATCAAAAGGAGTGTCAAATATCAAATTGAATTTCCATGCTCATACCCTATTGTACAAGACCAAAACAAATCACGTGTTAGTAAAATCCTTCACTGACTACAAAAGGGACATTTTACTACATTTAAAGTATCTTATAGTATTGCAATAAACAGTCCTCTGTAATGTGTTGAAATACTTCAAAATAAGTTTAGAGAAGTCTGACAAACTAATCTGAAGACTGATGACATGTGATTTTATAAAATTGTGTAAAACTAAGTCCAAGCTGAAGAGCAACTTCTAAAAGATTCTTTTTCCAGATCGAAATTTATTTTTGTTCTCCCTTACCTCAAAAACATATTAAAATTCCAGCTTCAATATCATAGTTGTGTACCTAGTGTGATATGTACTTCAGTGAAAACCAGCTCTGTGCCTTCATTAAAAGGTGATATCTACACGCGATCACTAATCCCCTACTTACATTTCAATTTTATGTTGGCTCAGATACCTTACAGCAGAGTATTACACCTGCTATAAGAACTGTAAAAGCTCTTAGTTCTGAACCTCACAGCATTAAAGAAAAAAACCCTCTCTTCTCATTTTACATGAGGAACAGGATTGAAGCAGGAATGGGATTCACCAGATTTGTTCTTTCTCCTGGTTTTTTAAATATGCTTATTTTTTTGTGTTGCCTCCATACAAACAGAAGACAAACCCACCAATGTTAAATGAATTCCCAAGTTCCTACTTCAAGAGCACCTAGAACTTCTTCAGACACAGATGAAATGGCAAGAAATCAATTAAAACAACTCCAAAAACCCAGCAGTGTGCCAACATTACATTAAAAGGCTAAACAAACTACTCCTCCTTCTCTCCACTAGGACACGACGGCTCCTCATTTCATGACAACATTAACAATATGTTTTCTCATGTATAAACTTTGAATATTATTTTTCCTGTACTATGGTTAATAACTGAACTATGGTTTTGCTTATCTAACTCAAAATGGGACCTTACCTTTTCATGGATGGCTCTCCGGTTTGATGGCTGCACCAAGACCTTGTACCCCATCTGTGTCAATTCCTTAACATGCTTTGGTGCTAGAGGTGCTCTTCTTTCCCACGCATTAACATCTTCTCTCCTGATTGCCAGCACAGACTTACGATGATGCCAACGCTTAGAAGCATGATGAAACACACACCTACCATCTGTGTGACTAAAGGCTCGAAGCATGGTAAAGCCTGATGACAGCAAAGACAAAGTAGTAAAATAATGCATGTATATGTACGATTCAAACCTTGTTTGTGCAAAACTTCTGGTCTCCTTTAACATCTGCTGTAAAACACAAACCAGATACTTTATACTCTAGTTACAGCCTACTTTTGAGAGACAAGAATTTACTTTCAGCTTACTTTGTTGCATCTCAGTCTGGTGGGATGTCATTACAGAAACAAATTGTTGGTACTACTGTAAAGGAAGGCTTTTAATATGTTCAATGTACAAAAATTTGCTGGAATCTTAAAGACGTCAATTAAATTCATTTGCCAACATAAACATGCAAAGACCAAGCACTTATCAAAGCTTGCATCAAAAACAGTAAGAAGTAACAAGCACACAGAAAGTAAGCAGAACACAGGCTATAATGCAAGGAGTTGATTAAAAGAGAAAGCCCAATACATAAGACTAATGTTAAGTATTTTTATATAGCTAATTCTTACACACACTGAAGATGGAAGATAAGGACCAGACTCTTAACTACCACTTGGCAGTCAAGCATATATGCGGCCAGGAGCGACAGGTTTTCTTCCTATTAAAAATTTTATCCAAACTGGAAAAGTTTCATTAGGACAACCCCAATGCAGAGGATGATCCCTTTACTTCCTCTTTCCTCTTCACTCCCAGTGAAGCATATACGCCACTGCTCAGCTCTGCTGTGAATGGCAAGGGCTCTGCACAGGTCCAGCAGCAAATACCTAGGAGCCTAAGGACTTCAGATATTTATGCGATTGAAAGATGTGGAACTCAAAGACAGACAGAGGCTTCAAAGATATGAACTTTGTTTCCAAAGATATTTTAATTGATAATTACAAGAATCCCTGTATCTGACTTATTTGGAAAATCCTGTTTGTCTTCATGTCTTAGTCTTGTAAAACCCCTATACAACTAAAACCTTAAGAGGTCCTAGTTAACTCCAGGCTTCCGTAACAGAAAGAGGAAGGCACAAATAGAAGCACACAGTCAGTCCTCTGTGTTAGCTCCAAGTGTGACCTTCCTACCATCGCTAGATTTGTCCACCAGCAGAAGTTACCATACAGAAGTTGGAGTTACAACACTGCACTTCAGCATGCTAAAAGGATCCTCAGTATCTCTCAAAAACACAGGCAGTCTTGTCACACATTGTCACTATTACCGCATGCTAAAACGTAACGATGACAGCAGTTCACACCAATGCACCGCACCTCATACCCAGGCCTGCAGTGAAGCAAATTTCCCTCTCACAGAGGAGTCCTACACGACAAAAAATGCTGCTTTCAGGAGGCACCAGGCTGCCCTGCACTTCCAGCATGGGAAGGGGGGAAGGAGGGCAGTCAGCAAACATTCCCCGTGACCTCTGACAGGCCAGAAGTTCATTCCCCTGCCTCCCTGTGTGTGCTCAGGCTTAGCCACAGAGATACTGATAACTCTGTTGCAGAGGTGAAAGTAACTTTAGAATGCCAAGCCCGTGGAGCCAGCGAGCCCCCGGGCCCGCTCAGCACGTCGGCCGCCCGAGGGAGCCGAGCGCACCGCGGCTCCGTCACCCGCGCTGGGGGGCTCTTCCCCACACCTCCCGGTCTCACCGAGGCTAAAACTGCGCTGGGCAACACAGCAAAGGCAGAACCGGGTAACAGCAACGCACCTGGCTGCGGCACACCGCCTGGTCGTGCTGCTGTCCCAAGCGAGCCCGATACGCTCACACTGCCCACCTGTGCCTCCGCGTACTGCCTGAGACCCAGCCGAACCACAGCGCCCGGCGCTGCCTGCGCGTTTCGCGCCCCAGAGCCGGCGGCCGCGGCCCCCTCAGCCCCCCCCAGCCCCCCGCCTGGAGGGGCGACGCGTGGAAGAAAAGTCCCCGCAAGCGAGGCCGGGAGGCGCAGGCAGCGGGCCTGAGGGAGAAGCGCAGCGAGCGGGAGGCACCGGCCGCGGCAGGCCGGGGCGGAGCGGCCGCCTGGCCGGCAAAGGCTGCCCGCGGGGACGGCACCAGGCCGGGCGGCGCAGCGGGGCGGCGGGCAGCGCGGCACCTACCTCAGGGCGAGCGGGGCGGCGGGGCAGGCTGGGCCCTCCGCCCGCCTCCCTCCTCCGGCCGACGAGCAGCCGGAGACACGACACGCCCAGGGCGGCAGCCAACCGCGAGGCGCCCTCCGGCTACACCCTCCGCTGCCCGCCAATCGGGAGGGCCCCGGCCGCGGCGTCACGGCGGGCGCCGGCACGGCCCCTCACCGCCCCCAGTTCCTGGAAGGCTGCGGGGCCCCCTCCCCCCCACCCCCCGCTCCGCCGGCGGCGGCCCGGGCAGGGGGCAGCGGGCGGCGGCGCGGCCTGCGCAGCCCCTGCGCCGCGGGCAGCCCCACGCGTGGCCCGGCAGGGCCCCCCCACCGGCACCACGGGCCCTCACAGCGCCCCGCGGGTGCAGCTGGCCCCGCCGCGCCCCGCACCGGGCCTGCCCCGCACCGGGCCTGCCCCGCGCCGTGCCCGGGGCGAGGCCGCGCACAGGCCGCGCCTGACCCGCCACAGCCCTGCCCGGGCCCCTCGCCACCTGCTCGCCCTCCCGCACACCGCCTCCTGCACACCGCCTCAAAGCATTGACGTGTGCGCAGTCACCATGTGCTTTCGGGTGTCTGTAAGGTAGCACAGGAAACTGGTTTTGCCCACCGGATAGATGCGACACTTGAGTTGTTACTTACACTGGTGCCATTGTTCAGCTGGAACTCGGCCCTCGATTTAGGTCCTTTGTGATGCACTTCCACTGCTAAGTTTGCTTCTCATAAATAATAATGGGGTGTCATAGCTGTAAATCACGAGATTTATTAGATCTAAGAAACGAAAGCAAAACCAGAGTCACATAGGTTTGTGGGGTGAAGAAGAGCTTTCCTGTCAGAGAAAGGCAGGCTGCACACTGCGGAAAGTACACCTCCGCGAGCCTCCGAGGCGGAGATGGAGCTGCTGTTACCAGCCTCTGTTAGCAGATGTGAGGACATGGCTACAGCGTGCGAGAACATGAGGCATCCTGACTGAACCCAGCAGAAGCCACAAGGACTAAAGGGTCTGAGGAGAATTTGTCTACACCCAACTTTGCCACAGCAAGTTCTTGCTGTGATGAGGAAGAAGTCGGAGCCGTGGTGCACCCTGCGCCACCTGTACTAGCCACTACCACTTGACCTCTTAAAAGACAGTTGAATTTTGACAATACTGCCACTACATGCTTTAGAGGTCCTTCTTCATAGATTACTTTCCCCTTATAGTTACCTCACTTTTCCTTAAAACGTGCCCTTTTTTTTCATTTTATGACCATGAACTTTTCCCTCACCTCGTCCTCCTGCTTCTGGAGGCAACATTCAACTGACAATGATAATCTGACTTCAGTTCCCTGGATTAGATCCAAGTAGTTTCCTAACTCACCAGGGCAGGACAGGAGAGCTGGCAAACAGCAGCAAGGCTTAAGCTGCAGTTCGGGTTTGCTACTATAATACAAATGATATGGGGAGGTGAGTGTTAGGGAATGAGACCTGGAATGGATCAGCAGAGATTTGGGGGTGAAAGGAAGTAAAAACTGAAGGGGAAGACCTGGGCTGTATCATTTCAGAGACTGGGAGGTGAACATTAGGGAGTGAAACCTGGAATGGATCAGCAGGTTTTGAGGGTTCAAGGCCTCAGCAGAATGGACAGAATCAGTGTGGTTTAGGGGTACTGTAGAAGCGCAAAGTCTCTCTCCGCTCACTAACCCCTGCTTTTCCCTGCCAGACCTCAATGTCCAGAACCTTCTACAATCTCCCTCATCTTCCTGCAGGATCTTCATCACTTTCCATGTCAGAGAAGAAGTCGTCAGTTACCTCCTCCACCTAACTCCTGGACCTGTTTTTTCCCCATCTGTCTGAGATATGAGGTCTACAGCACACCCAGCCCTGCAGAAGCTCTTGTCCATCCTTCTGCTCTTCTTGGGAAGATGTTCATTACAACACATAGGGGCTGGGGCCATAGGTGAGAAGAAGTGATGGGGGAGAGCTGGCTAGAAGGACTTGAAGAGCACTGGATTTGGGAATCCTTCTGCCATGGGAACAAGGGCAGCAACTGCTCTTGGTTTCCAACCAAGTAGAAATAAATTAAAAAGCTGTAACAACAGCAACAACAAAAAAAACTTTCTAGGTCAGAAGACAGGTTATTAAGACACAGTCTGTAAATGTACCATGGATTTCAAACTGCCCCCTTGCTAGGGGTCAGGGGAAGAAAACATACCTCTCAGCCATCCTACAAAGGTCAGCTTCGGCAGGAAGCTAAGGCTCCAAAACCAGCTCCTACATATTATTAAAACATATGAATTAGTTCCATCTGAATACTGAGGATCCAAAAGGATTGGGATAGATCTGTCTGTCAAGCACTAAGAGACATGAAGCATCTTATGTTCCCTGTGGGCCCAAGAAACAGTGAGACACAATGGGCTTTTTGCTTGGCCCCAAGGATTTTACTCTAGGAAATATTGCTATTGCACAAAGGCATTTTGTATATGCCCCCAGTGTACAATTTCCACTTTGTGGGCTTAATAGAGCAAATATACTTCCATAAATTACATGCATAGAGTGTAAATATATCCATGGCTTTTAGAAATTGTATCTTTTTTTCTGTTTTCTTGACAAAATTTGCCAAAACTGCTTCATTGGAGGCAAATACAGTGGAACTGCAGAAGGGGTAAATGAAATAGAAAATTATAAGAATTCTGCCATTCTTCACACCTTGCATGCAATGATTCTAAATTACTCACAAGAAGCAATTTTCCAGGGTTTTTTTCATTTTATGATTAAATGCAAAAATGGACAAATATGGCAAGGGTGGAATTGTTGGTATGTGCGAAGTTGATTGTTCTTTACTAATTCACAAAATTCAACCAAAATATGACCATTCCTCTTGCAAAAGCAAAATTATTTAGTAGTTGTAGAATTTAATTCCACCATGACGCAGAAAAAGACACAATACTGATCGTCCCTCATATTTTTGTGTCATTTCATCATGTTGATTACTTCATATTGTAAACTAGTGGAAAGTACATGGCTGAATCCATCATTACACTCCTGCATAGCCTGTCTTTGATTAAATTAATGAAAATTCTAGGAACTGCTTTGTTTATTAAATGAATTGGAAACCAAACCATGTTGAATTTATTGCAGTAAGTAGACCTCACCAAATCTACTTGAAGGGGTATTTTTAATATTATTTTCTAAGTTTTTGATTTTTTTGGAAGTTCTTTCTTTGAATAAGATGTTATCTCAGGACTGTCTGCAATAGTTTCTTGTAGATTTAGTGCCTAATTATGTCTTGGTACTCTTCTAACTTTTGCAGATAGGATTCTAAACCCAAAGAAATGAAGGATGAAACCCATAACACGCTCTGTCTTGCATGGGAGTACCCAGGGCTGAGCTGGGAGCTCAGCCTTTGTTCTCAAGGAAATGCATGGAGAAAGGTATTTATAGAAACTGAGCAAGAACCATCCTCACACATGGCAGAGCATGCTAGGAGGAGGCACCATGCCTGAAGGCACCTTCTGCTGCTCAGAAAGGAGCTGACTTCTTTTGCCAAAAGCTGTGAGCTGTGAGCTCTTCCCAGGAGCTGAGCACCTTTGCCAGGCCACATCTGCCTTTCCAACGGAAATGTTACACAGATACCCTCCCTTGTCCTGTGTGCTCCAGTTTGGCCACTAGCCAGATACTTAGAGCACTCTACTAGGAAGCTGAGGGCTGATTTCAAAGTTGCAGTGTCATTCAAAACGTTGACTTAAAAGCATAAGTCTGTACCATAAGCAGTAGAAAACTGGGGTTTCTAAGGTAAGCCTCTTCCAGCTTTTTACATTGGAAGATACTCTGTGTAAATGACTACTTATAACTCACATCTGATTCAACAGTGAATGTGCTGACTACTGTGATGGTAATGAAAAACTTTTTACAAGTTCCCGCTGTCCTTTGTGTCAACCATGACATGATCTAAACACTACTGGATTGGCTCCTGTAGATGAGGAGGGTAGGCTGACTCCTAGTTTGAGAGTTTTGCTTGGATATATGCAGGAATGAAGCTCCAGTCAGCTCTGCAGACACAAAACTGGATTTTAAAAAAGGGTGACTAAAACCTTTTCTGTAACACCAAAGCATTTCACTTTCAAAGCATTTCTGTTTTAAAGAACTTTTTATTTGGAGATTCTTTCACGTGTATATAAAAGAGGCTTCACTTCTAGCTAAAAATCTCTATATGCCACTTCCCTTGGGGTCAAAGTATTCTTTGTATGACTTGAAATTATTGGAGTTTGTATATTATAGTTTACTGAACCTTTTAGAATGTTATTCTAGGGAAACGAAGTTCCAGGCTGGGCCAAAACAGCAAACCAATGATCCATCCATCTGTATTCACAGATATACACTTGGTGAGTCTGGTTGTATCCAGCAGCAGAATTTTTAGTGCAAGTTGGGGAAGCAGAACAAGCAAGGATGCGAATGAGATACTCTGCCAGAAAGCTTCATGGAAAGTTTATTTCTGCTACAGATTTGCCATCTCTCTGAAGAGAGATTGAGAATTTTATCAGCAGAATTTAAGTGTCTTCCTGCATCTAAAACAGACCGGGTGAACTGCACTCCGAAAGTGCTTGTTGCGTTCCATAGAGAAAAAGGCAGCCTAAGTAACCAGTGTGGTGGACTCATGCTGTGACAGAATAAAGCCAGGTAAGATGAATCCTACCTGCACTGTACTGTGTTCCGGACAGAGAAGGCAGAATTTCTTAAACAGAATAAAACAAATCCAGAATTCAGGTTTTACAAAACATGCCAATATGGAATCGGAGCTGTTTTCTGTAATAAATACCTCCTGTTTGGGGTTGACTGTGATTCCATCTGTCTAAGAATCCCTAATTATAAGGTCTAATTCCTGCCCAGCTGGAATGCTTTTTACTTAGCACTGTGGGGGGAGTGCTGACTTCCATTATGGTAACAATAAACCCCCAGAGCACCTAGAGAGAGGTGGACTTCATAGATTTTATTCTTAGAATACCGAGGATAAATCTTGAATCCATTGAAGCCAATGAAAACTCACACTAACTTCTGCTGGGCTAGGGTTTCTCCCTAGGTCTCAAATGAACAGGGGAATTAGCATCCTGAAGAGATTTTTACAAACTGTATATCTACCTGTCAAACTCTTTCTCATTTAATTCTGATTTTGTACTGCAGAGATCAAGAAGTTCCAAGAATCTTTCAGGCTTTCAGTCAGAATGGGGCTATTGAAAAACATGACCTTTTATTCAAAAGCCACTACCTGCAGTGGCTGTTGACTGCCACTGTGAATACTGACCTCACAGCAGAGTACTAGACATCACTGAACAGCACAGAGGGTTGTGTTCTCTACAATCATGTAGAGAATATATTTACACTCCTGTTGCCCAGTAGGGGAAATTGCCATCTCTCACAGGGCTTACAGCACCTCCAATGAAAGACCTTCTACTTTTAGTAACACCTGAGACGTAGGGTATATCAGCTCGCATTTGTACACAGAATTCACAATAGCATCATGTCCACATTCACTGTAAAACTTGGTACTTGTGCATTTTCAGTGCATATTCAGACTGCTGCATCAAATTGAGATGCTCTTTTAAGTCATTCTCATAATTCTTAAGACCCCACAAAAGTATCTTAAAATTGCAAATAAACCTAAATGCAGCAAATTACAGCCTGTGATATCGTGTTAGTGAATTGACTCATTAGAAGGCAAGTACTAGGTTCATTGCAAGAAACTGCAGCAGCTCAGCTAAAATAATCAGTCTGAAATATACTTCCATAAGAATCTTCATTGAGTCTATTAATTAGTCTTAACGATGCTCACACTAGTAGGTCTTTCAAGTCAATAACAATCTAACACTAAAGATGGATCCATAGTGTGAATAAAATCAAAACTGGGGCCTTCTTTTTAGAGAATCGGGGTTTAGTGCTTAAAGAGTCCATTAAAGCAATTATGCCATAGCTGCATTAAAAGTGCAACCTTGTTTTGAGGCTCCTTCAGCAAAAAATGGTTGCCCCTGCCTTAGCTCCTCCAACAGTGGTTTATCTCTGTCAGAAAGCACTGACCTTCTGAAAAAAATCACAACAAAACCCAACAGCTTTTTGTGTTTATATAGCACTTTCCATTTTTGTATTGCTGATGTCTTTATTAATTTGGCGGTAGAGGAATGTGTTATTATTCACATTTTAAAGCTGGGAAAAATGACACAAAAATTATGGTTCAGCCCACAATTCACATCCAGATCAATGTCAGGACAGAAGTTTGGGACTTCTTGACTAATGCTTTTTGCAAGCTTTCTTGATTCTTTACAGGTCTTTAAAATCAGAGATTTAAAATTTATTTCAAAAAATTGAAAATAGTAGGAAGTATGTAACATGTATAGTGACAGGTTCTAGACCAGCGCAACTATCTCTGTAGCCATGTAGTAAAACAGAACAGAGCTGGCTAAAAAAAATTGCTAATTTTTTTATGAGGATACTTCTCATTGTCCAGTACAACTTGGCACACTCAAACAACCGAAGGTGTGGGCAGGCATGGGAACAAAGTGGGACAGGGTTGGGAGGAGGGGGAGAAGATGTCTGCTTAAGCCATGGTTGCTGATGAAAAAGAAATGCATGTGAGACTATTGCCTCAATACGCTGAGTTCGGCTTCTGTTGAGAAGCACATGTTGGAGCAGGTCCTGAAGCACAGGGTGTAACCAAAATTATACCCAAGAATAACAACCAGCTGTCCCTAACTTGGTCCCCAGTGTGGTCCTGGGTGTAATCAGGGTGGCAGTACATCCAGGGGCCAGCCTGCTTTCAAATGACACGTGATTACTGGGTGTCATAACAAGGCGATTCTGGAACTTCTTTGGAAAAGATTAGTCCAAACATTTCTTTGAAGCATTTCTACTTTGACCCAATTTATGTACATACTGAAACACAGAAATTGCTATTTAAATCTGGTTTTCCGTTTTGTTCAGTGGTTCAGCCATAAATTGGACTATGGTTAAATTAGAAGGGAAATTCTTACATCATCAGAAGTTCTGGGTAAAAATCAGGGCATGATCTAATGAGTCTTTGGCATTCCTAATTTCTGTGGTGCACTAAAAAAAAAAAAAAGGCAAGGATGCAAATGGATGAAAAGAGGCATACCATGAATTATCATGCTTCTGTTGTTTCCTTTGTCTAGTAAGAAAAATACCAAGGTGCAGAAAAAGTTTACCTGTTTGATTATACATGTAAATAAAAAAAAAATCAGTTGTCAGCCTGTAGGTAGAGAAGCTAGTATTGACCTCAGAACTAGATAAAGAAAATGTGCAAATCACTTTATACAATATGTCCTGTGTATTAAATGGAAGTCACTGGTTATGGTTTATGGCAGCCCACCAAAATGTAAAGTTGTATCATATATAAATGACTGGGTTTATTTTAGCTAGTCTATAATGTTATTGGAAAATGGAGATGAGGATCCAGTTGCCACCTGATTTTCCCATACTCTGGTCAGAATTCTTCTTTAAGACCAAAAGCAGTTAAAATTGAACCTACTGAGACTTCCCATCACATATAATTTGGATTACCCTCATCTCTTCAAGAGAAGAGGCCACTTGGACGCTTCCCCTCAGTTTTGGAGTTGCAGCTTCCCCGTAGCATGAGAAGCACTACTATAAAAGGAAATTTCTTTATGGTTGTCTACGGTTGTTTAAATTCAAAACTGTTCCTCAAAACATAACATGCAGATTATTCATGCAAAGGTGCATAGCAAGCACAGATGGGTTACTGTCGTGGTTTAACCCCGGCTGGCAACCAAGCATCACACAGCTGCTTGCTCGCTCCCTCCTCTTCTAGAGGGACAGGGAGGAGAACCGGAAAGGAATGTCAAACTCAGGGGTTGAGATAAGAATAATTTCACAGGGAAAGCAAAAGCTACACACGCAAGCAAAGCAAAGCAAGGAATTCATCATCGCTTCCCACGGGCAGGCAGGTGTTCGGCCATCCCCAGGACAACGGGGATCCATCATGCGTAACTGTTACTTGGGAAGACAAATGCCATAATCGGGAAGACAAACGCCATAGTGCCAGATGTCCCCCCACCTTCTTCTTCCCCCAGTTTATATACTCAGCTTGCCATCATATGGTATGGAATACCTCTTTGGCTAGTTCGGGTCACCCGTCCTGGCTGTGTCCCCTCCCAACTTCCCATGCCCCTCCAGCCCTCTCACTGGCAGGGCCCAAGAAACTGGAAAGTCCTTGACTTGGTATAAACGTCACCCAGCAATAACTAAAACCACCAGTGTGCTATCGACATTGTTCTCACATCAGAGCCAAAACACAGCCCTGCACCGGCTACTAAGAAGAAAATTAACTCTGTCCCAGCTGAAACCAGGACAGTCCTAAAAGTAATGAAATCTCATCCTCATTCCTACGTTTCCCTCCTGTTTACAAAAAGAAACCACACCAAAATGAGTAAAGGAAGTGCAGAGAGTTTTAACCTCTCTGTCATGGGCAGAGCATAATTGCAGTATTTTTACTGGAATCACCTTCCTGATAGACTTACAGAGAGCAAAACTCCACTGTAGTGTCATTATAACTACTTTACCAACTTTGCACTTTTAAAGGGTTTGAGCACTTTTCAGCATGACCCACAGGCTGTTTCTATGACTGGATGAAAATACATTCATGTATGTTGTGGTGATTCCTGAGACAGATTCAGAGGAGCTAGCTAGAGCTTCTTTGTATCCACAAGATGAAACCAGGAATTCAGAAAGTCCTTCAGAAGAGTGGAATACTCCTTGAAGCCGGCCTGCAAGTCCATCTTTGCACCTTTTTAAGATCAGACATAGAAAGATACCATGCTTTTTGCCCAGTTGCAAGTCTGTCAGTATCTCAGCTGTTCCACCAGTGGCAACTTGTAGCCCTGCACTTTCTGCAAATAGGCAGAACATTGCAGCCCCACCTTTCCCCAGCACGGACGCCCTCACAAAAAGTGTCAGACACCTGCTGTGTCACTGCCCTGAATAACAAGATGCATGGCAGCTGGCTCCCCTTTGGTGAGTACTGGGAACCGGTCAATTCACTTGCCCTGTTTCTGTTGTTATATCTATAAAACTAAAGCCTTACCGAGACAGGTAGATAACAAAACTGCCTACACCCAGCATTACCAAAATTTCCTTCTCTGTAGTCAGTGCTTTTAAAAAAAGCAAGTGATGGACATTTGGGACGTATGTACATACTGAACTGGAAGGTGACCTTCAGGAAGCTGAGTATTTCCCTGTCTTTGGCTTGTTCAAAAATCACATTTTCAGACTACCAGCATGAGGGCCTTCCAAAGTGCCTGGTATTTGTGTCACCAGATTAACTAGGGTACTGTCTCTCCACCCTTTCCCCATCACGCAGTTAGGACTATATTGCATTTTCATCTAGCTTTTACCCCTTGGTCTTAATTTTCATTTCATTGGTTTGTTCCCACCATCACACTGCTTCTCTTTAAGTTTCAGCCACTTGGAATAGCAGATTTTCTGACTCAAGCAAGAGGGTCTTTTTTGCTGTGTTGGAGTTTAGTTTAAGGCAAACTCCCAGAAGACAGGGCCAGCTACTGTGTTCCACCAGCTTACTACTACAGTTGCTTGCAATATCTTCCTCTTCTGCTATCACAGGCTAGTGTGTCCTCTTGCCTACTACTTCTTGCCAGCAAGCTTTGGTCTTTGTCCTGATCTGGTGTGATTTCCCGCTTGCTCACCTCAATAGAGCAGAATGAGTACTTGAACCTTGTTTATATTTTTTGAGTACAGCCTCTGTTTCTTCACATGTCCACACAGACTGCATCTCCTAATTTGCCTTTTCTGTGTGGTCTCTCTCTCTCCAGAGGGATCCCAACTGTCTTTGCTGGTTTGGGCAGTACTTCCTTTTCCCTGAAGTTCTTTGTCTCAGGCCTGAGAACCTACAGCCTACAACCACTGAAGTGCAAGTTTCATAAGAGCTCGCACACAGATACACTGAAAGACATCCACACACACTCCCTCTCAAGCTCACAGCTCAGGGAACAGGCTTTGCTTTCCAATTAATAGCTCCTCCATTATTCCCTGAAGGCTCTTAGTGTTTTTCCCTGGTAAGATTGTATCCCTGACATTATGTTGTTTCCTCCTTGCTTTGCCTTAAATCTACTTTTATTTATCAGAGTGGTATTTTCAAGCTGAGGTAGGTACCAACATAAATTAATAAATAAATCATACTGATCTCATTTTCTTTCTTCACAATGTGAACTTTCCTGCCTAAAATTTGTTAGCTGATGAAGTCTGTGCTGAAATCTTTTCTTCCCTTGTTCTTCTCCAAAATAGGAAGCATTCTTACATGATCATTGACTGTAAACTGTGGTACGTTAGGGTAAAAGCCAGAACATTCTTGTGAGTGGGACAAAGGCTGCTCTGCCTTCCCGTCCATGTAACTATGGAGATTCCTTTCACTCCACCACCTGGAACAGTGCAGTGCAGATGGAAAACAACTCTCCACAGAGGGAATATGAGGGCCACGAACAGGACCTACACTAAAAAACCTAATGCCGTGAAGATTTTCCCATCTTTTTAACCCCTCTATTTTGCTATGTGAATTTTATGACCAAGTTCCTTTTCCCTTTCAGCTGATTCCACCTGCCCAGGAATCTGCCTAGGTGCCTGACACATAAAATGCTTCTTTTGTGCTACACTTTAAAAAATACCTTTGTGTTCCATAAATACCTCACAAAACATCATACCATTAACCAAGGCACATTATCTTTCTATGTGATTTCCAATATTTAGATTTTAAATTTGGTATGTTTA
The DNA here is from genome assembly GCF_015220075.1 of Falco rusticolus. Taxonomy (NCBI): domain Eukaryota; kingdom Metazoa; phylum Chordata; class Aves; order Falconiformes; family Falconidae; genus Falco; species Falco rusticolus. Next base: position 9,653,845 of record NC_051191.1, on the reverse strand, counting down.
AAAACACTATAAAAAAAATTATAGACCCACCATGTAAATATATGTGAACATGTTTATATGCACATACCATACACACACACACATACAACCACACGTGTGTATGCATACTTGTGCTCTTCATGTCTTTATCTTCTTCAGGAAAGCATTTAAAATACATCTAGTGCACACATTTGGAGAACAAAAAAGTATACTGAAAACTAGTTTGCCACATAAAGTGTTCAGTAAGAGTGAAAGGATTAAAAGCTTTGTATTGTGTTTATGAAATTGAATCTTTGTGTCCCTGCTCTGTGCATCCCATGTGATAAGATAATGAATAGTTCCATAGCAACAAGTCTACCACTAAACCATTACCTTGATTTCAATTCTTGGACAGAAAGAACACAAAAAACAGAAATACTAACCCTGAACTTGGGATAATAACAATGATTTAAATAGGCTGGTTCAGAATGACTCCTTTAATCAGAAAATTAAAATGTTTATCATTTTACCATTGAAAAGAAGGACATTAGAATGAATCAAGGCTGCCTTTGAGTTTACAAATTAAATATTGTTTACACAATTATAAAGTCTTTGAGCCATCTCAGCATTTTTCAGTGATCAGGATATTGCTTTAACACTGATGGAGATGTGAAATTACTAATGGCTCTGATACTATTCAGCAAAACACCAGAAAAGGTCCACCTATTGGGGAGATCAAGATGGAGCAGCATGTATTAACTGACTAAAAATCAAATGGTTTTGCTACTAAAAGAGATTCTAACAATCAAAATCAAGGCAAGGGATGCAACTCTATTTGTCAGTGGCCAATAACTAAGAAAAATACTCACGTTTTTCAAAGTGATTATAAAACCATTTTCTCTCTCCCAAATACTAGAAACAAAATCACATTTCCAAAGAATTAAACAACAAACTCCCTGTTCTTTTTAACAAGAGTACACTGTTCTTCTGATGTGAGGTCTTACAGTTTACAAATTAGTTTCCATATGCGTAAAAAACTACTACATGCTTTCCTCACAGCAATATCCCTGGAGATTCAAGACATACAACACTGAAAGCGAAGATCTATAATAAATACGTAGTTAAATATACTTAATATGAGATCCTTGAAGCATTTGGCTGTGTTCTATCTGCTCTTTCTCCTAAAACACCCATGTGTGTATTGTAATTAGTCTTGCCTCCAGGTACAACATTCAAAAATGCTTAAGTAGATTAGTATTTCAAGTATGGTCATACTATTCCCTTGAGATCCAAAGGGCCTGATTCGCAGTTGTATTTATATCCTTTTCACTACTTTGCAATGTTGTGGGCTTCTAAAACCCTTCAAATGTGTATAAACAGCCACTCTGAGAATAACCTTTGGCTGAGTTTCTTTTTCTGGTACTGTACTGGGACGGTGCTCCAGAGCATCCCTCTTCCCAGAGCACTGTGCCAGGAGACAGGGCAGGAGGTGGTAGGTGGCACAGGAGCATGCCGGAAGGATATTTGGCATTTGCTGATCTAGAACTATGCTCTGGTTTCCAGGCCTCTTGCAGAGCGCTTTATGCATTTACAGCGTCCTTAACGATTGCTGAGAAAAAAAGCAGGAGTCGAACTATACAGTGACAAAAGCATCAGTGATATTTTATTAACAAGTTGGACCCTTTCACTATGTGCCCGAGGGGATGAAAACAAGGCAGTGACATGGCAGAATTTTTCCTATCCCAGCTACTTTCTGGAGCAGAGTGTAATGTAGTATTTCAGTCTAAATCTGACTGAATATTATAATGCTTCAGCATAGTACTTCGCCAGAGATGCCAAACCATGGAAATTATTTTTTTTTATAAATACATACATATGTGTGTAGATATATAATGTGTGCATGCATGTGTTTATATACAAAGAACATCTTCTGAATTTTATTAAAGTAATACACTCTACCAATTTTGCTTTCGTAGAAGAAAATGCAGTAGTTGATCATAGAATCATAGAATCTTTTAGGTTGGAAAAGCCCCTGAAGATCATCAAGTCCAACCATTACATTATGCTTTATATCTGATAACTGATGGCAAGAGTGATCTCCATGAATATAACAGAATCAACATACTTTGGTGTAATAACAGTTCACAAATTGAAGGAGAAAAAAAAATTAGAAGTGATCAAAGTTAAGTGTTTTTCCACTATTTCACTTAACAAAAGAGTTCAAACATTTTGATCATTAAGTTCAAACTGAAGGATCTTGGTTCAGCAAAATTGAAACTTCTTTTATTTTGAATTATTATTAAGATTCAAAAATAATATTGTTTCAGTTTATAAATAAAGGTTTTTAAAATAATAAATATCTAAATGTTTGGTTTTAAAACAGTTGGGGTAACCGTGGAAAAACCCAGCAGATATATCATAGAGTCCTGACTTATTTAGGTTAATCCAAATGTCTTGATATTTAAAAAGAAGACTCCAGAGGGCAGGAAATATATTTCTTAAGTGGCACAGGTCTCTCAAACCTATGACTATTCTTTCTGTTGAGCTGAAGTTTATCCTGTGCAAATCCTCCCTAACATAAAGCCAAGGGATCTGAGCAACATTCAGCGAACAAGCAACTTAGGCAGTGTCCAGCATTACCCATCTCCAAGAGATGTTACACTCTGCCAGTTCCAGCGTGAAAGTAGGGTCCTTCCAGAGCAGACGTGAAACACTCAGGCTTCTTAGACCACTGCAAGGGCACTTGCCACAGCAAGTTTCCCTCCTGTCAGATGATGCTGCATTAAAAAAAAAAAAAAAAAAAAAAAAAGTCTCTGCCGTGAGAAATTTGGAAATGCAAAGGAATGTGACTTATACTCCGTGTACACTGGAACAAATGCAACACAGAGCATTGACTGCTGCCTGGCTCTACAGAAGAGCTCCCTCAGAGGGACTGCTGTGCTCTGGAACAGGGATCTGGCAATAGGCAACGTTCCTGCTGGGAGCACACTGCCTTGTCACCAGTAGGGAAATCACAAAACCGGAGAGGAATAGGCTTTAGTGACAGCAATAAATGTGAATTGTCAAAAACCAAGAGACTTTTGCCATATGTAAGAGGAGAGGATGTTAGTTCCTAAAACAGGCAAACAGGTGGAATTTCTTGCCAATTTTAGACTCGTATGTAATGTGTATGATGGGGAAAACATTTCCACTGCAGCAGTTTAAAGTGCTGCTACAGCTAATGGAAACCATGCACTGCCACTTGCCAGCTCTCCTCAGCAATACAGAATATTTCCACTTGATGGCACCAAATTTTTTTTTTTTTAAACCTCAACTGAAAACAAGTATCTAACAAAAGAGACGCTCAATTCCAAAGACATAATCAGAAAAAAAACCATGTTTTTCTGGTCACATTTCATTTCTTACAAATCTGGAGTTCTTTATAAGGAATGCAGTGAATTTATTACAGCGGCTTTGGCTCTTCTATTTGACCATGACCAGGTACGCATTTGAATTGCCTTGTTCCCCCCCTCCCCTGCTTAGGGAGTATCTCTCTTCAGTGAAATAAAGGTTGTGTTATCATATTATTACAAGTCAGCTCATGAATGTGCATGAATCATGCATCTTAAGATAAATTTGGGTTCTAGCCCCATCCTTGAAACTCATCATGCATTCGCTTGTTTTAAAAATGAAAGGTGCCCATACAGATCATAGCAAAATAACAAGCAATTTTTAAGGGTTGAGTATCACGTTTGATTCTTACTCTAAACTACCTGTTGCTCATAGTACTAATTACAGACTACTAATTCTCCAATAGCCTTAACTACTTTAAAACAACTTTTAAACCTTGCTTGTATGTCCTATTTAGACACTAAAAGTGCCTAAATACAAGCAAAACTGTAGTTTAAATAGTTGTCCAGTTCTTAGAGATTTCACAAGCTTTAGACAATGGTCAGCATCATGTACAACATACCAGATAATAATAGATTTTGAACTGGATAATATTAGATTACAGTAAATAACCATTTATTGTTTCTCATCTCCTTTTGCAGAAATAAGCCGAGTAAGGCAGGGCTGAGTCCTGTGTCTGTGCGGTACTTGCACAGGGGAGGGAGGATGACCCAGCTCATGACCAAGCCTCCCAAATACTACAGTGACACAGATGATGTACGGAACTATCTGTTGAGGTTCTACAACTGCAAACTAGCATTTTAGCCACGTATGAGGAGATCTGTCATGTTTCTGTCCACAAAACAGAGAATGCAGTGCAGCATTGGGGTTTGGAAGGATGAAGAGGGTAGTCCTGGACAGGGAGAGGACTGGGAGACAGGCACAGAGCAGTTCTGTGTGTGCCCTCATCCAAAATCACGGTACCAGTTAAGGGTTTTGAAGGCAAAAGACAATACCAGCTGCCAAAGACCTTATTTTTACCTGGGCTGTGTAGAAGTAGTCTCTGCAATGCATGTTCCACACAGACATTGTGCATATGTGCGATAGACAAGGACTTAGGATGCGCTGTATTTATTGTGCAGGTGCAAATCAACTGTTTAGTATGTGCAAAGCAGGGCTGACACTTCCCAGATATGTCACATTTACTGTGTGTCCATGACAGAGCTTCTGCGGGCATGCACATGCACTGTCACTCGGGTGTTCAGATACGCAGCATGGTTGGAGCTACTGTCACTTCCATGACCAGGCTGCTAGGTGTCCAAAAGTCTCACTCAGCTTACAGGAAAGAGGACTTCTTTGGAACTCCTACATATAGGTTGCTTTCATACACACATCACCCTCACCTCTGGCCTCCTGCTATCTTTTACTGCCCTCAAGGTCCAAACTTCCCAGCGGAGTCCCGAGTCCATCTCTAAAGGACTCCTCCGATCCCTAAGTTTTAAAGGATTATCTAATGCAACCTGCTCATCTACCTGCAGTTCACAAATCTGTGATCAGAAGATGACTTCTTCAGAAGTATCTTTCAACTGTAATTTCCACAAGATTTCACTCTCTTCTGTTAGAAAGTAAGCCACTTGCCCAGTCCTGGTTCCTCATCAGGAAGTTTTTCACACAATCTTAGTGCTATTTGAGACCTACTCTTGAGATCAAACCTCTCCCTGAGGATGTGAACATTTCAGGTAGCTGGGGCTCTTGGACCGGGAGCTGAGCTCAGTCACTGAGATCAGTGTCTCTCACAGGCTGGCTTTCCTCCATCCCTCTTTAGAAGAACAGCTTGGGAAAAAGCCCGGTCCTACAAACGTGTAAGGACAGCGCTACGCATTGAAATTCAGTTACTGTTTTAAACAAGTAATCTTTCATCATTTCTGTCTAATAACATCACTCGTTGCAACTATCAGGAAAAAGAAAAAGGCTTTCCATTTGACTTTATGCTCTTTTGTCCTTTCTTCCCTGCCATTCAATTACTACATGACATTTATGGTGTTTCATTTTCTGTTAGAAGCTGAAAAGAAACGGTGAGGAAATCCAAGAGCCTGTGAAAAGATCATGAGCCTTCTTTCTGGCTTTGGAAAATACAAAGAGCAATCATTACTAGCCAGAGCTTTATCGCAGACGAGGAATAGCAGCTGGGAGCAATATTTGGCTTTTCCTCACACAGAGGAAGAAAATTCCTGGCACCACAGCGTCTTCCCAAGCCACTTCAGCTGCCTAGAGTCCAGCCTGAAGCTGCTTCTCTGGGAGCAGAGATCCTGCCAAGGCCCGTCAGCCCCAGCACACCCTCCGCTGCTGCCATTCTGCTGAACTATGTGGAGTTTAATTAACAGATGTACCCCCCCTCGGACAGAGGTCTGACAGCCAAACTCATTTTTCATGGACAAGTTAATCTCACTTAAACCCTTAATTTTCCCTGTTTACTAGAGGTTGGTCATGTTAGTGTTAACTCACAATTAAACCAGACTTTGCTAACAAAAAAACCCCAGCCCTCTTTAATTACCCTTTCCCCTCCCATATTCTAACAAGTACTTTTGCCTAAGTGGTATCCTGACAACATACCCATGATTTAGCTCTCACTTACTGTTCATTTAGCAATCATTTGCTGCTTTTCCACTCAGATTCTGTATCCCTTTGCTTTTATTACTGAAAATTATTTTGAATTAGAAATAGAGTCATGGATCAAAGATAAAAGAAACATGCCAATAGTAAGTAATTCTGCAAGCATTCTACCCCTATACTTTTGCCTGGGTTTTTTTTCTGTCACATGGGCATTGTGTTTAATTATTGTTGATATTATGATGTTGTTAGTCTCTGTGCTTAGATTCTGTATGACGGGCTGTAAGATACTGCTCTCTTCAATTTCAATTTAAGGGTATTTCTGACATGGTTTTAGTAGCCACCCTCAAGTCTAGGTGCCACACGCTAGCCCAAGTTTTCAGGGACAGTGGTCCAGCCCATTTTGCATCCATAATAATTACAGTAGAAGAGCTCCAGCATGACACAGGACTCCCACATATTTTACCTTTCCCAGGTGGGAAGCCAGCTGACCATCTCCCAGGCAGGTGTAGAAGATGCCTAACCTGTGGGCAGTAGTGATAAACTGGGACTTTGGGCTCCAGTAAGAGTTTAAGCCCTGAGGTAACATGACAGACGCGAGCCAGGGTACAAGAATATATATTCAAATTGCTATTTATTCACAGGCCTTTCACTGCATCCGTCTACAGCTCTCCGTTGCCGTAAGCAGTCTCACCAGGATGATATAGAATCAGCAGAAAAAAAATTCACTGACTGTGGCTGTTGTGCAGTCTAATGCTGAAGAGATCTGAACTAAGTGGAAGGAGTTAATGGTATTAATCTGTGCAGGATCTGAAGCGACTAAGTGGTCTACAATCCAGGAAGCTGCTCATTTCCGAATAGTATTGGGAAAAAAGACAGAGATGTATCAGCAGAGCAAGAGTCTCACATGGCAAGCTCACTGAAGCAGAGAGGGGAAAAAATCAGATAGGTTGTTTATGCCGTTTGAGTCTTACTGTTTTGTCAAGAAAAAGACCCTTCATACAAAGAAGTGTTTTCTGTGAGAGAAATGAGGAATCCACAGAGGCAGCTAGCGAGGGGGTAACCCATTTATACCTATTAATACAAGACAGCTATATCACTGATAAATGTGACATGACGATGATAAAGATCACAAGAGGATGGCAATCAGAAGAAATACAAAAGAAATCACTAACATAGGACAACTTTAAATTAGAAAAAAAAAAATCATTAGAAAGGCAGAACAAGATATTCAGAAGAGCAGAGAGGAATATGCACTAGCACCAGTGACATACGTAATATAAAACAGAGAGGTAGTACTAGAAAATAATTACACACACAAAAAATGCAACAGTATGGCACCAGACACTCCAGATTAGAAACAGAAGCATATAGCAAAGTCAAAGATGTTACAAGATTTTAGCAGATGTGGATTATATCATGCAGGAAACAAATGTGTATCATTAGAGTAGCTATGTACAAAGTCACAGAAAGCAAAGCATCTTATATTAGCATCCTGCACAGGCAAACAGAAGAAGCAGGTCACACAGGGCACACAACTGAAGAACATCTCCCAAAAAAGTAATGTAGCAGCAGTGAAACTATGTTCCTTTTGAGTACTATACAAACTAAGAACTGCGTTGCGGTAACGTATATGCAAATATCTAAACAGATTCACAAAAAAAATGATGACATCTGAAATGGATGTTGAAATGTAAATAAGCTGCATTTCTTGAGAAAAAGAAGTTAGAGTCCAGCCCATACCATAAGACTATTAGCTTTTGGGAAGTATGATTAACAGGGTGTACAACGCAGAAGGCACAAAGAGAAAATGCTAAAGTCACCACCAAGGAAAATGCATCGGTCTGGTTTTCCATGCAAGAGGACATGCCTGCAAATAGAGCACATGGAGGCTGATAAGTTTGCTAAAACTTCTGCTGGTAAGCAACATCTCAGTGCTGAGGAAGTGAAAAAATAAATGTTGGCAACAGAGGGTATTGCTGTTATTAGGAAGAATAATTAGTCATGGCATTTCTGAAAGCCATCTACTTTCTGAAGAATGCATAGTATGTGGGTGGAATTAGGTAACTGGTGCATGTGACCACGTGCCTACCAGAAAGGTATGGGAGGGTGTTCCTCAGCCAAATTAGCACTGGGTGCTTACCACTGTCAGCATATACCCCAAGCTGATCATCACTGCTCCTTCTGTACTCGGGGGGGCGGGGGGGGGGGAGGGAATCAACAAAAAAAAGCACATCTAAAGCACAGTTCATGCAACCAGTTTTAGAGGAGATGGATCATGCTCCAGAAATGCTTATTTCTCTCCAGTGTATCTCCAGGCTGGACAGGTAGATCAGCAGTAGACAATTAGACTGTGAACACTTTCTATCAGGGAAGATTAATGTCAGACAAAGACCCAAAAGAAAATTTTTCCAATGATTCTCTGCATCTGTTGGACAGAATTCCAGAAAAAAAATGCATGTATTTTGAAGTCTTGCATGTAATACTTTGAGTATTTCTAGGTCATTTTCCCTTGCTTTGAGCAGTTTGACCCAGGACAGTATGTGAAGTCAGGGTCATCACTTTTTATAGAATCGGTAACACTAAATACTGGAAAGCGGAAACATTGTGAGTATAGAAAAATATATATAACAACCTTCTAAATGATGCTTCCGGCCTGTGTCACCACACCAGACAGCCCCAAAAACATGGTGCCATGTCTGAGTGGACCATATGGTTGAAGAAGCCCTGGAAGCTTCTTAAAGCTTCTTGAAGTTTTCAGTCCAGTCCTCCTCCTCAGAAAATGAGAGAGCAGACTGCTGGCTTGGACATCCTCTGTATGTCCAGCACAGATTTTTTTTCCTGTAGATATGCAATCAATCCAGCCTTCCATAGAAGCACCACCTGAACTGCATAAGCACAAACACACACAATAGCTGCCTCTGTATTAGTAAACAAAACATACATTGGACTGGTTTGCAGGGATTTAACCTAGCTGGCACAAAACCAACCTGTATCTATATTATTTGACTTTCTTACTCTCCAAAAACAGAGTGGCTGCATCCACCCTGCCCAGTGGGAATGATCTCTGGCCAATACTAACCCCTTAACTGGGCCTGGGAATTGTTTTGGCTGGCCCACACTAAACCGTGACAATGACTGAACTAACTAGTCCGATAGCATGGACAACTCCATTCCAGTGCCCAAGAGGGTTTCACAGCTCTATTTAATCAATTATCTTGGAATTACCCAATACCACCAGCCACATGGTTGTGTGGCAGGACCTGTACAGCTTTCCTTTTGCTGAAGCAGAGTCGATGTCTCCACGATGGCATCATTTACAAGCAGTTTCCATTCTGATGCTGCATTGAACAGGAGGATTCCATGCAAGCCAAACATGTATGCGCAGTGTCCCTGACAGAATCAGGGATTCAAGCTGGGATGGTAAGCCACAGGTACCTGCTCTCCGCAGGAATTTGTCCAGCCCCAGACACAAAATGAGTATACGGTTACAGGTTTGAATGTGTATACATAAAGTATTTTTTCCCTCTGCCTTTGTGTGTGAGGGAGAGAGAGGGGTGGGGAGAAAGAATTAACTACTTATGCAAAAGGAAATTATGGGAAAACAAGTTTCTAATCTTGGGTTTTCCCAAAAACCTCCCACTGAATTTCCGTTGTTTGCTTTCAATTACCAGTCACAGAAAACAATCGCTTAGATCTCTGCCCTTCACAGCTGAATCATCAAGCAAAGATTTAATTCAATTGGATTTCACAGAGATGACAGGATCTGTCAGTGACTTCAGCAGTGAAGATTTTCTCCTATGTCTGGTTTTACATGCCAGCCTTATTTGTGCTTAGCTACAGTCTTAGACATGATCAGTGTGATTCCAGTGCAAAAACCTAAGTCAGACTGTTTCTTCAGAGCAGGGAGGGATCTGTTACGTATTACAGAGTTTTACAGCCAGAACAGATGCTCTAGTCATCTACTTCATCATCATGAGGAGCATGCTCCTCTTAATTAAAAGAGTATATCATTCAAGGATATCTTGTTATGACCCACTTTTTTCTTTAATATGGATAAATATAAAATTATGGCATTAGATGTCAGATTGGGGGTTAAAAAAGACCCCACCATTTTGAATTCCATCTGTCTTCCTTGACAACAGGTTCCTTCACTGGTGTCGTGAAGATTCAGGACAGAGAGAGCCAATAACAAAACACCTTCTTAACTTGTAGATACTGAACCCTCGCATCTTTCAATATGGCAAAGACAAGGAAAATCTCCTAGCTTGGGAAAACCAACAACAAAGCAAATGGACATCATGGTACTTCCTCACAAGGATCTCACGAGAGCTCAGTCTTGACTGTGCCCACCAAAAAGCCTGAATATCAAGAGTTCTATCCACAGAAAGCTCAAAGAAGAGCCAAGTTAGAGCCCTAAGCCATCAAATCATATTTGCAACCTACTCTCTTTTACTGGATAATAGCTTATACAATATATCACAAGAAAATTAGCAATCCCTTTACAGTGCTATTAGTGTTAATAGCTAATGAACTATAAAAGCAACAGACAGTTGTGGGTTGTTTTGTTTGGGTGGTTTTTTTTTTTCTGATTGATTCATTTAAATTTAACCTTAATTTGTTTAGATCTCACTGAGAAGCTGCTACCTTATTCTGAGCTACAACTGTTGCAATTAGCAGCAGTATCCCACTGTGAGTACAAGGCTGATTGCATGGTACATGTCTGCAGCGGAATGACACTGCTCAGATATCTATTGAAGAGATAATGCTACTAACTGAAAAAATGCAGGATTATCTATAAATATTTATTCAGCAGCACATTTTGAAACAGATTAGCATGGTAACATTTTGTGCATAAAAGTATACTGTGTGCCTTACTTCTTATGCCCACCATTGTTGATGCCCAAGTATTTTTACAGATAAAAACAGAATTGTTAGATTTTTAGTATACACTTCCATCTTTCTTTCTATCTTCAGAATGCTTATATTGGGATTTAACATCTTCACAGACAGTTAGAGCCAAAGTGGATAATATTTCAGCATATTCATATTATCATCTTTCAAATACCCATATCTCCCACTGATACTACTGAAGTTGATGGCAAAAGCTAAGTTCTAAGAAGCTTCTATATAAGCTCTTAATAGATAAAAAGTTATTTTATTTAAAAATCACACAGCACTTTTTTAGATAAACCTTGAGAAGTGGATTTAAAAATCTGTATGCAAATTGTACATATTGTACAAATTGTAGATTTTCTGCTGCTTGAATATTATAGTATATCACCAGATTCTTAAAAATGGTAATAAAGTAAAATTTTAACGTACTTGAGAACATCCATATCAATTAGAATAAAGTCATCCTGACAGCTAGAAAAGCCCCATGGAAACAGAAGTTTATTAGTTATGAACTAAGGTACCATAAACCATATTCTACTTTTTTTAGATTCCTGATAACACAGTGTAATTACCTACTAAAAATTGTCTTATCTGACCAGTTGGACTCGAGGCAGAGATGGTTTTTTTTCCATTCACTTTAATAGCATTTAAATTCCACTCTTGGTTATAAAAAAAACCCAAAAAACACAAAACCACCCCAAACCACAAAGAAACCTCACCCAGACTCCAGAGAACCTCAGTGTGATCAGAACAGTATATTTTATGTTAGCTCTGCAGTATCGCAGCCTGTCAGGAGCCCCAGCACTCAAGATCAAGGGTCTCCAAACTGCAGATCTTCATTGGGAATGCATCACACAACCTGCAGGTGCAGCTGCCGCGTTGAGGAGATGTCAGATGGCTCACAGTGAGTTAGTGCATGCTGGAACATGGGCTGCTGGTTAATTCAGGTCCCCAGTGGAGGAAGAGGTGAGAAAGCAGGAGTGTGTCTGCGGTCATCACCACCACCTTGTCCAAGTCGCAGCTTCACATCTGATCCAGCCCCAGCAGTCTTGAGACCACCACGAAACACCTCCTAGTGCTTCCTCTCCTCTTGGCTTCCCAGGTACAAGGTATGGGTATGATGGCTTTCAAACATTTGAAGAGGCTGATAGGTATCCAAGTGTCAAGAATGTTGTCTGCACTCATTGCAAAAGCTTCATATATAAAGCAAGAAGCACTGCCTTTTATGTGACTTCATACAACCCAAAGTATTATATGTGAGTGGGAAATACGGGGAGGTTTGTATAGTCAGATTTGCTTCTGCCAGCCTCTGCTAGGTGAATACACTCATTCTCCAGTGACGTTATTTTCAAATACTGTTTTTCTTGGAAACTTACAGATATCCAAAAGAAATTCCCCTCTGAGGAAGAGCCTTTTTTAAAAGCAATCAAAGGACAGGTTTCCTGATTCTTCCAAATAGTTGCAAAGTTCAACAGTTCAATAGATTCAAGTTAATTTTGAGGTTTTCCTTAAAGAGGTAGGAGAAGTCTCCTATGAATTTAATTTTTCTTCACTGAAAAACCCAGAACTTTCTGTTCCCTCAGCTGTACTAACTACTACAAACAGCAACCACTTTGACATTACCTGCAGCAGTTGCAGCCGATCTGCCCAGGCACTTTGCTGGGCTGTAAAGTCTTCACAGTTGAATACGGACACAACCATGGCCCCAGAAAGAATCCTTCCAGCTTGCATTGATGGGAACCTGGAGTCTCTCAAAACTGACCAGGTGCAAATGAGTTACAGTTTTCAGAATTCAGCTGATCCGGCACGAAAAAGTCCTTAATCTGCACAGCACAAGATGGACCATACCCATATCGAAGGGGAAAGCTGAAAACAAGCAAGCCGCACAGTATCTTACATGAGGCCATTTCGCATTTTTCTTCTTTCAGCTGAGACACTGCACAGCCAGGCGTGCAAGACACAGAGCCGCCAGCGATGACGGCACACACCTGCAAGGCAGCAGGGCTGGGATTTCATCCCTACTTCCAAGGTTGCTTGAAAACAAGACGTGCACTCCTGGGCTCCCAGCTAGAACAGCAGCTCTGTACCCTCCGAAAGCCTGACCCAGGAGGGCAGAGGAAGGAGTCCTTTTTGTTCACTGTCCTGCTGGCCCCATCAATGTTTCCATGTCAGATGTAAAACCAATTAGGAGGCTGGGAGAGTGCTTTCACTCAGCATTCTCCACAGCCTGAGGACTAGGATGGTCTCCTAGGATGCAGATGCTGGCGTTGTGAGTCAGCCCAGCAAAGCAGGGTACAGCTGCCCATCCTCTGACTATGTGGATAAGCAACTTCACCACCAAATTGTTATGCAAGAAGTAGGCTTAACACCATTTGCTGGCATTTCCTCTTGTCTTCCCAGAAGATGTAATAGAGGAGAGGCATGCTTCGGTAACTGAATTGCTTCAGGAGGCTGCCAGAAGAACGGCAAACTATCTGCAGTGAAGGCAGTATCTACCACAGGAGGGACTGAATCTCTTTTTCATGCTGCTAGAGGCACCTATGTCTCTGCATTGATAGAGACATTGGAATAGAGAATACAGACATTTATGTTCATTTGCTTCCTGTTAAGATGCCCAAAATTTTGCTGTACGTATTGCCCAAGGTAGACAGGCTGGTTTGACTCATGCCTTGAATGAGATTGTTCTGAATTGAACTTTGCCAAAAAGAAAACAAAAATCCAGAAAATAAGTTATTCATAGCCTAATTACTTCATGTGGTGTTTGGCAACCACTTGATTAAAAAAAGGGTGGAGGGGTAAATATATCAAAACCTTGGATTAGGCTGTGGACACTGTACAAGCTGGTGCTTCACACTTCTTAAGAAATTTAAAAAAAAACAACACCAAGCTAGAGCTCTGTAAAAAGAAGCAGGCAACTTGTACAAAGAATTTGACCAACAAAACTGGCTGGGAAAGCAAGAATGCCAATTAGTGAATAATCTCCTAATTCCAGAATTTATCCTCATTGTGCACTAGAGTGAAACCAAGATCTTTCACAAGTATTGCAACCCCACCCTGAGTAACCAACAGTCCTTTTCTGACACTCACAGGATGAAAACTTAATTCCCAGAATCTGGAATAGCAAACAGCCTGGGGACTGCTCCTGAGATGCCTGACATCCACATTTAAATGATTCCTATCTGCTCATGAGTTGCTGGAGCACACTAAGATCATTTTTAACTAATCCACATTTGAAAAGGTGGTTCTCTTGTAAAATACTGGCGCAGAACATCTGCAACTGGGCCAGTCACATACTGCAGAGCAGGGACCCAAGTCCCATCTCCAGCTCTCTCTGATCCTGTGGCTGCCATTTCTGCCAAGCAGTCCAAGGAGAGCAGGAAAGACCAAAACAGACCCCACCGACTCTATAGCAGGGGACAGACACTACTGAAGTGCTTGGAAGCACATGGGGCAGAAGGAGCATTTGAATGTGTGTGTGACCTCCTCGGGCAAGAACCCAACCCAGCAGACTCTTCCTTACCCTTAAGCTGTTTATCTCTGGTTTCAAGCAAATTCCTCCCAAAACAAGTTTTTATACTAACGTTTTATCAAAACCTACTTGTAAACTTCTACAGAGAGTTATGAATGCTGATTTGTCAAAGAAAATTCTACAAAAAGAATCGGGAAAAGAGTATCTTAAAAAGTAGCACCCTCTGTAATTAGTGTAGAGACAGATGTAAGTCAAATATAGTAAATGCAACTCAGCTGTGATGTACTCTTTCAGCTGTGATGTACTCCTCCGGCTGCATAAACTGAAGTAGCTCTTTGCCCACTGGATCAGACACAGACGCAGTCAGTCTGGTGTGCAATAACATTCAGCATCAGGGAGGATGTAGCACAATTTCTGACTGCTTTTTCAAGCACTATGCGTTTTGCATTGCTGAGGACTCAGCTGCCTGTCTCGTGACAGATCCATTTTGGGGTAACTCAGTCTCTGCTGTAGTTATAATCCTTACATAATATAATATTTTGACAAAGAATGTAACTGTACACTGCATTTCTAAAGGTATGTGAGAAGAACACACCTAGAGAACCAGCACACTCCACAAGAACAGAAGAAACACTGTTTGTAGAGAGGGGTGTCTCTGCTTCTTAGGACTAGCAAATCAAAACAATCCATGACTTCATTATGTGAAATTGTAATAATTACAGGCTGTCCACAAAAGTAATTATGAATTTGTTTTGGTCTTTACCTAGCTGTTCTAGCCAGTTCTGCTGTAGTTCTTCAAACTGGATGTTCCCATTAAATGAAAAATGTAATCTAAATTAATTTCTGTATCTCTTGCACTTCCCAGGTTCACGGGATGCAAAAAACATTATTGTACGTAAGCAAGCATTGGCCCTCAGCTTTTAGCATTCAGCAGAAGTGTTTTTTAAAATGTATGCTTATTTAGGATATGTAGATTTGCTGTCAAACATAAAGGAAAAGAAAGATTATATGGTTCCTGCATTCCTCATAATAATTTTAATTATTTAAGAGCCAGCGTGTTGCTCCTTTAAAATATAGTAGGCTAAAAAATAGGTTTACCATTTCTTTTTTATTTTCTGGTGGACACAGGAAGATAAATAATCAATCAAAGTGTGTTCTAGTTAAATCTAAATAATTATTTTTCTGAATGTATTGTGGTTCAAGTTTTGTTTACCTTCTTCAGCAGAGATTACTTTTACAAATTCTTGCTTGTTCAGAAAAAAAAAATATTCATCCAAACATATTTATCATCCAAAGGTTTTTCATTATTGTTATTTAGAAAGTTCTTGTTCAAGATTATTTCTTTTAAATCTGAGTTAGGCAAGGTTTTTATGTGGAGGCATAAACTCTTCACATGTTTCATGGTAATATCAAGAGGTTAACAGGTGTTCTAGAAATGTTTTGAAAAGGTTTATTTTGTGTCATCAGTTGTATTTAATCCCTCTAGGCTAAAGTACCATGAACCAAGGTTTCTTTTACATGCTGTGTCGGTCTGCAACTGAATCTTATAGACCCATCCCTGAAAATCAATGTTTAACCTACCTGTGCTGTTGCAGATAAACTGCTCATACTAACATTTGAAAAGTATCACTCTTCCATTTTCCACCCAAAATAAAATTTATCATGTAATACTTTTTCACAGAATTATTCAGAAAAAAAAATCAGAAAAACAGCGTCTCTGTGCGTTTTAAGTGATGGGTAACTGGAGATGATTTCTTAGAAATCACATAATAATGGTGGTGAAATATTAGCCATCTCAAAGGCAGAAAGGGAGGAGTTTTTCTATTTCCACAAGCATGGTTATTGGATTTAATAATGTGCCTAATCAAATACACAAGGATTCAATTACAACAGAGTGACTGAAGTATGAAGCCATTAAATAACTTCCATGAAAGCTTCAAAGGCGCACCGAAGATAGATACTGCCCATACTTTATCATAATCCCACCAGAGGTTTTAAAACAAGCAGCTTCGTATTGTTTCAAGAGTCACAGACTGCTGAAGCAAAATGACAACTTCCTGCAAGCCCACGGGCTAACGGTGGCTCCAGGCGGTGTTGCAGGGGGTCGCAGTGCGCTGTGCAGCCCCTGCGCGGTCACCCAAAAGCCGCCCAGCCTGCAGCCTCGAACCGCAGGAGAAGAGGGACCCAGCCTGGAGTGGGGTTGGAGCTACCACCTGCTTTTACAAAAGAGGTGGGAGTTACTACTGAATTGTTACTACTAAGTTGCCAGCAGGTTACAACACAGTTCCTCTGTAAGGAAGGTACCTGTGCAAACCAGTAGCCAAATAGCCAGTGGGTGGAAAGATTTACATACCTACAGAGTTGTAATTATTTCATATTAGCATGTCAAAACACCAGCTGCAAATCAGGTCCCCATTTTCTTTACCAAGCACCAAAGAATAAAGGGGTGACTGTCCCATTCCAAGTATGACACATGAGGTGCAGAGTAGGAGCTTTCGAATTTCTAGTTTTCAAGCACTGTCCAGTTAAACTGTTCTGGTACGAAGCTGTGACCCACATACCTTCATTTGAGCTGGCTCCAGATGAATTTGTGGCACTTTGTTTAGTCCCTCTGTTTTCACCACTGTGGTAATAAAGAAGGGAAGAAAAAAAAGAAAAAAAAAAAAGGAAAATCTTAACCGAAATGCTTCCTTGAGTAAATATGCTGGATTTCTCTTTAACTACCTGTGAACTAGACCATGGTTTTAAGTAGCTATTGAAAAGCTTTGTGCTTAGTTTACACTTTGACATGCATGGATTTTTCTTTTAAAAAAACCAACAACAACATCATCAAAAAACCCCACAAAGGTCATTACTAATAGCTTTGTTTCCCCATGCCCCCCCCCCTTTTTTTTTTTCCATTGTTGGGGGATGACTGATCAGCAATAAAGCAGTAGTAAAGCAAAGCCAGTACTATTTCAGCTTCAGAAAGAACTCTGTGTGTGACTCCGTGAGGAGATCCTGATGTTGCTGTGTTTTATTTCTACAGTGATATACGGCAGCTTCGGTAATTCTGGTAGCTCTTTCAGATACGCGGCACTTTCAGCACTGGCATGCGAACATAACTGTAGCATCTGACAAGCACAGAAGAAATTCAGTTTGATCTGAGAAATCCTGGGCAGAGACAGGGGGTAGAGGGCAGCAGCTCCTCCTTTACAAAGGGGTCTCTGCTGTGGAGCCCCATGGGCAGCAGACTTGTCTCCCTTTTATTCAGTACTGAAGTGAAGAGGTGGCGATTGATGGGGGGTGGGCTACAGGATGCTAATGCTCAACTCTGCAGCTCTGTTTTAGCAGATCCAAGCACACCAACACCCTTCTCCTCCCAGCATCCACAAGGGACTTGTAGAATGAGGCTGACCAGTTGTCGTATGGGATGCGGATAATATGGCAATGATGCTGACTGACAAGCAGGAACCCGAACATACAACCTTTCCTTTAGGTACATATAAGTCCATGTCTCCTATCAAAATTATTCTTAATTTAAAAAGAGAGAGAGAGAGAGAGAAAATTTATTAATCTTGTCTGTGGTAGGGAGAGCTGTTAACAGCTCTAAGCTTTGGATGTGTACAAAATTATAGCTTTTGTCTCTCGTGATGATTTCACCAGCTTTGAATTGCCTCTGACGATTAACTAGAAATTCACTTAACCTGAGATTAAACTTGAAAGACGGGAAATGAACGGTAATGCTGTGCAGGCCTTCCGAGACATGTATTAATCCCAGCCTTTGACACAAACATGGTTTTATATAGCAAAATAACAAATGAGCTATCCTTATCTCCGTGTGAAGTCCCACGTCTTGTAGCGTTTACTTCAAGAAAACTAGGAAGGAGAAACACTTATCCATGCCCATCACTGACTTTCTCTACTTCACCTTGGAATAAAACTGGAGTGCCTCATTTCTACTCCATTTCAAAACACTGTCACTCCGGCACATGAGTTTTGTTGCAAGATAGCATTTTTCATCAAGACGACACAGAAGAACTCAGATTATGCTGTGATTGCAGATCTTTTACAGGAGTGAAGGCAAAATGCTGATTACAGTTTATGAACCTTTAAATCGTCAATGGTCAAGTCGGAAATTCGCTCTCCTTCTCTAACCATACAAAAGGAATGAATTAACTGCCACTGCTTGGGGAAGCCCAAGCCCTCATTTCTCCCAGCACTTTGAAAACAGTCTGTAGAAACAAGGTAGAGCAAAGAACTGAGAGCATCTGGGTAACCAGAGCACACAGTTAGTGGTGTCTTCAGGCCTCGTATAGGTGTTTGATTTGAGACTGATCTTAAGTGGCCATCACAAGGGGGCCAGATCAGATTCTCCTTTCATTTCATCATATATTTACATTCATACCCTTTTGCCATGATATGAAATTCTTTTGCGACAGTTCCAGCATACCTGCAGTGCTTGAGTAGTTTTGAGCTGGTTTAAGAGTTACAAAATGAAGATACTTAGCACCTTGCCGAGGTGCAAGTTGCCGTATCTTGTACCAGCACTTGCTGAGCAATAAAAAAAAGTAAGTTGGACTTCTGCCTCGATTCATTCCACTCGAGCAGCGGCTCACGGAAACGGCACACCCACAAAATTTCAGTGGGATCTTGGGCACATCTTACCTTACACGTCACAAAAGTTTACCTTTGGCAAGCCAGGAAAGAAGAACTAGCGATGCGCTGCGGTCACCTGTTTGGGGAGGAATTAATCCCTGTTGAAGCGTGAACGACCCTCTCCTGGCCCCGGGAGCCGCGGAGAGCCGGAGGGGAAGCGACCGGGGGGACGGATCCCCAGGGGCAGCCCCCCCTGTCCCCAGGGCTCTGCAGGACCCTCTGCTCCCTGCCCCTTCCCGGCCGCCTGCCCGCGGCGCAGCCCCCCCCGCCGCCGTGGGGAAGCGGGGAGCGGCTCCCCGTGTCCCCCGAAGCAGAGCCCCGCGCCCCGGGCCCCCCACGCCGCTGCACATGAACGCGTGCCCGCGGGCTGCGCCGAAGCCCCCCGACCCGACGGGCCAGCCGGGCGGCTCTTCCCGGGGAGCCGGGGGCGTTGCGCCGCGCAGCGGGGTGCCGCGGGGTCCGGCTGAGCTGCCGATCCGACTTGTTGCTGCGCCTGTTCGAAGGGCGATCCTGCGTTCGGAGGATTACTTCGGTAGTCCGAGGCTGTGAAAGGAGAAACCCGCTTCCCCCGGCAGCCGCTGTCCAGGGCGCACGGCGACGCTCCGGGGCAGACGTGCCGCTGCAAACAGCCCGGCGGAGGGGACGGGGCCGCCTGCGAGGCGATGCCCCCCGCTGCGGGGTGCAACGCTTTGGGCACCGCTAAACCACGGCGCCTCGCTCCTTCCCACGCAGCCAGAACCCAGGGGGGGTACCGGTGCTGCAAAACCGAGGCGAGAGCAGGGGTGCCCCGCAGGACCAGGCCACCCGGTTGCGAGGAGTCCGCTCCCCAGCGGCCCCGCAGACGTGCCCGCCGGGTCCCCCAAAAGCCGGGGCAAACCCCCGGGCCCCGGCGCCGAGGGAAGCACCGCCCGCCCCCCGCTGCCCGGCGAGGACCCCCGAGCCCGAGGCGGGGGCTGAGGGTACGGCCCTGCGAGGGCAGCGGGAGGCGAGCGGGTACGTCCGCGCCTCCCGGGGGGAAGCAAACCCTTTTCCGTGCCGGTTTCGGTCACCCCCGGGAGCGCTGCAAGCCCAGCCGCCCCCTCCCGCAGCTCCTCAGGCGCCCACCGACGAGCGGCCTCCGCTTTCAAGGCTCGGCTTGGCAGAGTCTTCTGAGCAGCTAATAACATAACAACCCGGCTTTGATCAATCCGAACTAATTACCCCTCTTAATTAAAGTCTTTAGCGGTTGTTTCAGTGTTTTGGCAAGGAAGCGGGAGAGGTTTGCCGTTAGACAGCAGCCGCGCCGCGCTACCCGCCCGCCCGCCCGGCCGAGCCGCAGCCCCCGGGCCGGCAGCGCCAGCCCCCGCCGCCGCACTCACTCGGGTTCAAATATTTATTTCCACCAGGTCAACGAATTCTTTTTTTTTTTTTTTTCCACGTGCAAGAATCAAATCGAAATTCAAATCCGTACATAGCGAACCAGCTCTGTCCATATAGATACGATATTCAGGGGGGAGAGGGAGAGGAGGAAACCAAGGGGGGTGGGGTGGGGGGAATAACCAGCAGGCAGCGGAGACAGGGCAGGATCAACACAATGGAAATATATATACATCGAAATAATTAAAGTGGTGCAGCGTTCCCGGCTCGGGTAATACAGATCCCAAATAAATACAGCAGAAATTGGCTTGCCGCTTTTTCTTTTTTTTTAAAACCATCTCTCTACCTGAGATGCAACGACAACATAAAATAGAGTCTTTAAAAAACACCAACAAAAAAAAAAGGAAACAATCAGTCCCGTAAGCGTTAGTGGCGATATAGAGCATAATACACGAAAACCGCTTAACAGGTGCATGCAAAGAGGCGGGCGGGCAGCGGCCGGGGTCCAACCGTGGTCCCACCGGCGGAGCGGCCCTCCCCGCTGGCGGCCGCCCCTCACGGCTGGAGCGGCGGGCCCTGCAGCAGCGGCCCGGGCGGGGGCGGCTGGTCGGGCCCCCCCAGCTCGGCGGGGGGCCGGGGCAATCCTAGGGCGCTGTCGTGCAGCTTGCGGACGTGCTTCTTGAGGTCAAAGTTCCTGCAGAAGCCTTTGCCGCAGGTGGGGCAGGTGAAGGGCTTCTTGTCGTTGTGGGTGTGCATGTGGAAGGTCAGGTTGTACACCTGGTGGAAAGCCTTGTTGCAGATATTGCACTTGAACTGCTTCTCCCCGCTGTGAGTCAGCTTATGGTTTTTGTAATTGCCTGGGAACGAGACAAGAAGGGCAAAGAGACCCGGGGCTGAGAACCGGGGGCTGCAAAGAGGAGAGAGAAAAAAAAAAAAAAAAGAAAAGAAAAAAGCCCCGAGCCCCGTCTCTTCCCCAGAGCTCGGCTTTAGCCGACAATGACCGCCGCGCTATCGGCAAACGCGCCTTGTCCCCGTCGTCCCCGCGGCTGTTCCCTGGGCGGAGGAGAAGGCAATTATCGAATAAACCAAAATCGCGTCAACTGCAGAAATAAACCCCCTAGCTTTAGCCTTCCCAGCAACACGGGGAGAAAAAGTAACCAAACCCCTGCGCTCGGAGGGGAAAAAAGGCGGCCAACTCGTTTGCCGACCGCTCCGGGAGCTGCGTGCCCGCGGTGCGCGGAGAGCGGGCGCTGCGGCGGAACGGCGGCACCGCGCTGCCCCGGCGGCCGGACCCTGCCCCACTCCGTGGGCCTGCCACGGGAAACGCACCGGGGCTAGCGACACTCAGAATTAATCTAAACCCCTAACATCAGAAATTAAAGCCGAAATCGACTCTTCCTCCCCCTTCCCCGTTGCAAATTGTCCCGACGCTTGACCTCGCTCAGGGGGGTGCCGGGCAAGGGAGAGGGCGCCGGAGACTGGTACCTTTCTGGTGAAATCCTTTGCCACAAAATTCACAGACAAAAGGTTTGTAGCCGGCGTGTATTCGCGTGTGCGTGTTCAGGGTCGAGCTGCGGTTAAAGGCTTTGCCGCACTGGTTGCACTTGTGTGGCTTTTCCTGGAGGGAAGCAAACGCCGAGTCACGGCTTGTCGGACGCCGGTGTGCAGGGCCCGGTGTGCCGGTGTGCAGGGCCCGGTGCTACCTGGCCGCCGGCCGCTCCCAGCGCGGCCCCCCACAGCCCCCCGACGCGCTCCCAGCAAGCGGAGCCCTCCGGCCCGGCCACCCCCCGCGCCGCGCCGCTGCCTCGGAGCAGCCGGACAACGCCGGGCTCCCCAAAAAGCGTGAGCGGAGGGGTCTCGGGGCGGGGGGGAGGGAGGAAAGGAGGGATGGAGGCTCACCTGCGTGTGGATGATCTTGTGCCGGCAGAGCGTGCTCGCCTGTCTGAAGCCCTTCCCGCAAACTTTGCAAACAAAGGGTCTGGCCCCCGTGTGCACCGGCATATGGCGAGTTAAGTTATAATGTGCATTGAATACCTTTGAGAGTGAAATCAGATAAACAAACAAACAAAAAATAATAAATTGCGATTAGAAGGCGAGAGAGCCGAGGGGAAGCCGTCGTTTAAAAATCAAGCGAGCGAGCGACCGACGGCCCGGCGGCCAGGCGGCCGGGGTAGGGGGCTGGGGAAGCGGGGGGAAGGGAGGCGGGCTGCGGCTCTACTTGCCTTTCCACAAACTTCACACGTGAAAACTTTGGGCTTGCTGCTCGGGGAGCCGCGGCTGAACTCCGAGGTCTTGTAGGCGATTTTTTCCGAGAGGATCTGAGCACTTTCTTTCATGTAATGCTGCAGCTGAGCCTGCGACAAGTCCTTGAAGGCTACCCCCGCCGGGTACTTGTCCACGGCCGGCAGCACCAGCTTGTTCCGCTCCGCCAGGTAAGCCTTGGGCTG
This sequence comes from Falco rusticolus, assembly GCF_015220075.1. Lineage (NCBI taxonomy): Eukaryota > Metazoa > Chordata > Aves > Falconiformes > Falconidae > Falco > Falco rusticolus. Next base: position 9,631,102 of record NC_051191.1, on the reverse strand, counting down.
CGGGTGCAGGGGAGAGCTGAGGAAATAAGAAGCTACCGGGTGGATGTTGACACTGGAGGACGGGTGACAAGGGCTGTCGCCTCGGTTGAAATAGCACAGGGCTCCCATGGCGTGGAAGGAGGAGTGATTGACCACTCGGGGTCTTACCAGTTTGTACTGCTGCAAGGGCAGGGCATCGCGGGGGAAATCTTTCAAGCTCAGGGCACAGTTCAAGAGATCGCCGCAGCTAAAGGAGGGCGAGGAAGAGGAGTCTAAATGAGCCTTCCTGGGTTCCGCTCCGGCCACCGCCGCTTTGGGCAGGGGGTCGTACGCCACCGGGACAAAGGGGATCATGCAGGGGATGGAGGAGTTGAGGTGCAGCGGGTGCTTGGGGTCGCCTTTGGCCACGGAGCCGTGGAGGAGCTGCGGGACGGGGATGGAGCGGGGCTCTGGCGTCCGCGCCATGATGCGCTCAATGGAGAAGGCGAGGGGCTTGGGCGTGCTGATCATGTTGCTCCTGGCAGACAGGCTTTCTCTGGCCGGAGGAGTCGCTAGGATTTTGGTCGCCGTGTGGTGGCCACTATTGTCCATGGCTGGATTGCATTTGTTCGCCCGGTTTGAGCCGCTTTGGTAGACGCCTCTTTTTTTTCCCCTCTCCCCCCCCCCCCCCCCCCCCCCCCCGCCCTCCCCCCTCGCGCTCTCTCTCTTTCACTCTCTTTGCCCCTTTTCTTGTCACTGATCTGCAAGGAGGGAGACCAGCATCGCCGCCGCCACCATCACCACAGCCTCCGCCGGCGGAACCAGCCTTCTCAGTCCAGTGGACTCATGCCAGCCCATCACAGTTTACTTTGGCGCACCAATGACTCGGGACAATCGCTACTTATTTCTGTCAATAGAAAGTGTTGTGTCAATAACGCAGCCAAGATCTCGCCAATCGTTAACTTCCAAGAGGAGAAGGTAAACTAGATAATTGCTCAATTCGCTTCCAACAGTCAACAGGAAAAGTTTCCCCCCCCCCCCCCCCCCGCCTCCAGTAAGCGGCTACTTTTCATTGGCGCCCGCGCCTCCCCCGCCCAGGGAAGGAGGTGTCTCTCCCTCCTTGTTGCCTCTCCCCCCCTCTGCCTCCCTCCCTCCCTCCCTCCCTCCCTCTTTTTTATTATTATTATTTGCAATCTGCTTAACCAGGCTTTAGAGGCCAAGCAAATCCGAGATCAATTTTCTTGTTTGGCTTTAAGTGACATCATCTAAAATCATTGTCCAAGTGCTAAATAGGGATGTGAAACCCAATTCAAGGGCAAGCGCCAGGGTATTTGTCAAACGAGGTGCTGCAGAAGAAGAGGCTGGAGGGGAAGCTGTTTGTTTCCCTGCCACTTTCCAGCCCGAGCTCTCTTTGTGCGTGGGTGCGGGGCTGTGTGCCTGAGGGAGGGAGATGGCTGCTCTGCTCCTGGGACTGCTCCTGGTCTGCTCACTGCCTTAAAGGACAAGGTCAGGTGGCGGTGAGCTTTCGGGAAACACAGTAAACAAATGGACGGGGAACTTGCGACAAGCAGACGGCGAGAGCAATGCATAGGGGTGCAGGAACCGCCCGGGCCAAATCCAACGAATGCTTGCCAGCAAAGGGATGAATCCAAACCTGGGGCTGGGGAAGAGAAGGGAAAGGAGGTAGGAAGAGGGAGTGTCTTTTAAATCTGAAGCACTGTTCATATATATACCTAAAGTAACCTGCGTATACCCTAGGTATAGCTTCTCTGCCCTTAAATAACGCATGCACAACACAAATACTGAAAACTCAGGGCTGGTTTAGAGAGATGAAGAAATACACAGCACACACACTGCTTATTAGGTACACATGCACCTAAACAGATGTGCTCCCCACGTTTTTAGAGGGGAGCTTGGCGGCCCTGTTCCAGCTGGGTAGCTCCAGCACCCCAGGGTGTTCGTACTTACAGCGAAGCGGGGGGTCGGGCAGGGGGACAGCGGTGGGTAAGGGGCTTTCTGCATTCGTCCCCGTCCCACCACCCAGCAGCTCGCGGTCAGAACAACTCCTGTTCCTCCTGCCGGCTTGGGGTTCGCTTGGCTGGTGACTGAGAGGCCGCTACGGAAATCCCCGGGAACAGCCAAGGGTCCCTCCGACCCCGCCCCGCCGCCGCCCCCCCACCCCCACCCCCCCCCCGCGCCAGCCTGGGGAGCGGGCGGCCGGCGGGACATGGCAGGGCAGAGCCTGGTCGCTTCCCCCGTCGGAGGGGCCCACGGGGCGCCCCCCACTCCCGCGGCACGGCACTGCCCTTCTCCGGGGCCGGGGGAGAGAGGAAGGAGGTCTCGGGTTTGCCTGTGGAGAGAAGCCTTCGGCGAGTCAGGGAGGCCCGGCCCCCGCTGCTCGGGTACCAGCTGGGAAGCCTGCAAAAGGCTGTGCGTCCCCCCCCACGCATCCTCCCGGCCCAGGGCAATCCACTTGCGGGGAAGCGAGAGCAGGGAGGAAGGGCTGGGGCCCCGGGGAGGAGGGATGGAAGGAGACATCCTTGCCTTCGGCGCTGTGACCGGGCCGATGCCGCCCTGGGCCACCGCGGCCCCCTTTGAGGCGGACAAGGCAGCGGTTGTTCCACGACGGTACCTCCGCAGACGGGAGCTGCCGTGAGAGCATGGTGGAGCTGCGGGGGACGGAGGAAGAGATGCACCGCGGCTCCCGGGACAGGCCTCCGACGACGGACCGTAGCCCGGGCATCCCTCGCCGCGCAGGATGCGCCCCGCACGCCCCGCGACCTCCGCGTCCGCCCCGTCCCGTCGGTGTCCCGGAGCTCAGGCAGGCGACAGGAGCGGGGGCTGCCCCCGGGGGCGTGCCTGGATGGACACAGCCATGCGGGCAAGCGCGGGGCGGAGGGAGGACCCGAGCCGCGCCGTGCCGTGCGGGGTCCCCGGCCGCGGTGCTCCAGCCCCGGTCCCTGCTGTCCCTCGGCCGGGGCGCAGCTGCCGCCGCTCCCCCGGCACACGGGTCGCGGCTTAAGACCGTAATTGCTGCCCCGCATCGGGTTGCCGCAGCCGCCCGCCTCTTACCTACTGCTTTCCGCACTGGCACCGGCAGCCTCGGCTGGGGGGGTGGGGGGGTCCGCGGGGAGCCGGGGAGGCCGGAGCCATGTGCCCCCAGCGCCGTGCGGGGCAGCTGCCCCGGGCTTCCCGCTTCTCCAGGGTGTCGGTGTCTCTCGCTTATTTTGTGTCTGCCAGAGGAGAGTTTCCTCCTTCAGAGCAATTTACATTTAATTCAATCTAGGCAAATTTCCTGTTGATTGGTGCTGAAGAAGGGAATTATTGTTGAGTGGGGTTTAGAGGCTTCAAATCCCATATACTTAATATGTTAACAGCTTGCTTTTAACTGGTCTTTTTGGGATTGACTTTTTGACATGTGTTTCAAATTAAAATATGTAGTGTCATTTGAGCAGGGTAAATATCCCAAAGCAGGAATTACAGCCCTGCCATTACAACAATACCGGCCTCCTCAATGTTGAGATGCACTCCTGGAGAAACGGGAGCTTTATTATTCGTTGCTTCTTTAGGGATATGCCTCCCTTTCCGTACCGCGCATGGAACTTACGTTCGTGCCTAATTAAACAGCGACCTGAAAGCCATTTAAAAATGTTTTTTAATTGTTCTTTCGTTGGAATTGATTCTGTTCCGTCCCAGAGAGGCAGCCTCGCTTCTGCTGGGGTTGCCCGCGATACAGACAGATTTACTAAAATCAGTGTCGATGTATTATTTTTTTTTCCCGGTCCTGCCCCGAGCTTTGCCTCGCGCTCGGACTGCATCTTTCCAGCGGCGTTACACACGTGCCGAGCTGCGAACGCCCTGCAGCCGCGCTGCTGCGGGGGCTGTTACCCGAGGCAGAGCGCCGAGCAGGCTGGCGGGGGGGCGAGAGGTAGCCTCTTGGCGAGTTTCTTCATGGGGCACTGCGGGCCGCAGGCTGGGCCAGCCTCCCGGCCTCCGGGCCTCTCCCCAGCCTGGCGGCACGTACCGGAGGCCGGCAGAAGGGGCCGGCGGGGGCAGGAGCGGGCCCGCCGGCCTCCCAGAGTTACAAACCGTCGGAGGAATTAAGGGCAAAAGTTTTGCCTCGAGTTGATTTCGTGTGCTGCCCGGGAAAGCTGCTGTTCTCTTTTTCCCCGTAATCGGCTTTGTGTTTCATTCGCTCCTAAGCTATGTTCTTGATATTGCTCACTTGCATTATTATCATAACGTATCTCTACATGCACTCAAAATCCGAGTCACCGGCGAATTCATCTCGTCGTCAGGATTACTCCAATCCGATCCCAGAGGCGATTAGAGGGAGGTAAAATACCGCCTAAAGCCTAATCTTTAATTTCTTCCTCCTTAATAAAAGGAATAATTCCATTGCGTTTTTAAGTAAAAAATGAATTGAAAAGGATAATAGCTCCGCTAACCTTCTGTTGCGTGTATTAATCTTTTCCTGGAAGTGTCTTACCGCGGCCCTGCCGCCCGAGCCCGCCGCACCTCGCGGTGACCCCCCGGTGGGCTCGGGGCCCGGGGCCGGGCGGGGGAAGCACCGACCCGCCGCGCCGCCCCCGTCCCGCGGGGCGAGCTCAGCCTAGGGGTGCCGGGGCGCCGCGGAAACGCCCCCGGCCGCGGCACCGGCGGGCCCGACGGCTCCCGGTCACGGCCCGACCGCGGTCGTTGTTATCGTAACAATCGTCACGAGTGGTACCACCTTCGAGATTCACCGCCAAAGCCGGGGCTTGCTCTCGCCCTCGCCGTCTCCTCCCCAGCCGCCGGCTGCGCGACGAGGCGATTTACCCCCCGACGTGGGGGGACGGGAGCTCCCGCCGCCCCGTGCCCGAGGGGCGCCTCGCTGCCCCGGCCCGGCACACCCGCCGCAGCGAGCCGTGCCGGCCCTCCTGCCGCGCCAGAACCGGAGCTGGCCTCGCTGCTGGCTCCCGCGCAGGGCTTGCTGCTTACTGTCTCTTGGAGGGAGGTCAAAATACAAAAAGGGGGAAAGAGTTGACGCGGAGGGGAGCAGCCCCCGGGTTTCCCAGGACGGTGGGCCGGTTGCAGTCTCCGTTTACCAGCCGGCGTTGCGGGCGATCCAACACCGCCGTCCTTTTCGGTGGGAAACCTGCTGCTGCCGCTACCTGCCCGGCTGCCGGGCCGGGGCCGGGGTCTGCGGTCTGGGGGTCGGGGACCGGGGGCTGGGGGCTGGGATCCGGGGGCTGGGGGCCGGGGCCGGGCGGGGCGGCCGCGGAGCCGCGGCTCGGGCTCGGCTGCTCCGGGAGCGCGGGCGAAGGCGCTTGGGCTTTGACGGGTTGTTTTCAGTTTTAACTCTTCGGCGTTTTCTCCGCTGACATTTTCTCCGGGGGAAATACATGTATCTGTGTGTGTGTGTGTAATATACCTTCTGAGACTATGTATATTCTCCCCATACAGTGAGTGCGTGTTGGCATCCCTCTGTATCAGTTCCACCGCAAGGAAAAGAATAAAGTATTGCTATTTTTAACCGAATCCATCACAAAAGAAAAACAGTTGACACTGACCCGCTAAACACAAGTGTTCCCGGAGGTAAAACAAAGTTTGACAGTACAGTATGTCTCGTACAGACCCCTTTAAACCGAAAACCAAACGGGTGCAAATTAAGCCTTTTCACGTATAAAGCCTTTAATCACATATAATCGAAATTACAAGTGACCCTCTAAAGCAGCGCTCCCGGCCCTCCCGTAATTCATGCAAGCGATTTGTCTAAGTGTGCCAGCTACGAACGTGAACTGCAGCAATCACGTCTAATCTAATCAGTCCGCCTGTGAGGGGACCCAGCGGTGTCATCAACTCCAAAGGGCCCTTGGTGGAAGTGGCTGGGAGAGGCCAGCGGCAGCTGGAGCCATGAATGACACTTTCTCATTTGTTCCTTTCCCAGTTCAACAAATGTTTAGCCCTGTTGCTGCTAAATGAACGCCTTGCGCTCTTTGGCTCGGGGAAGCTATTTATTTTTAAGATTCCTGAATAGGATCAGGAGCAATTAACTTATTTTTGTTTCTATTTTCTCCCAGTGTATTGGGAGCTAACCTGGAGCAAAGCAAAGAGCTGGTCGGCTGCGTGGGCGCCTGGCTGCTGCATTGCTGGCACCGGAGCGCGCCGGGCTCGCCCGGACGGCGGGGAGAAGGTGTCGGCCATCAACAGGCTGCCAGCCACGGAGCGGGACAAAAACCCGCTCTCTTGTGGTGGGCTCCGTTTCGGTGTGCCGCTGCCGAGAGGGAGGGAGAAGCCAAGGGAAAAACATGACAAGAAGAAGAAAAGCAGGAGCCGCGCCCCGGCGCGGCCGCTGCTGGACGGCGCCCGGAGAGGGCTCCCCGCCGCCCTTGGCGGCTCGCCCGGCACCCCTACCCGGGCACGGGGGACCGCTGAGCAGCAGCCCGAGGAAGGGGCAGAGGGGGCAGGCGACAGTATTCCCCCTAAGGCCAAAAACTTACAATTTGCTTGGCGTTTTCTGTTGGTTTGCTGGGGAGAGGGTCGATTGGGTTTTGGTTTTGATTGTGTTGGTGGGGTTTTTTTTCCCCCTTTCTTTTTTTTTTTTTTTTTTTTTTTTTTTCCCAGTCGCTATTAGAGCAAAACGCTCCTGGGCCGGTGGGAGCCCGCCCAGGCCGGGGCTGTGCTGGGCAACCCAGGCTGGCGGAGGTGTCCCTGCGGGTCCCGCGGGGGTCCAGGTTCCATCCCTTTCGCACAAACGGGTCCAGCTCCCCCTCTGCAAAGGGACTCTCCTGTTGCTGCCTTGCGGCTCCCGCCGTCTGCTAGGTGCTGCTGTTAGTCAAACGTTTGATTCAGACCCCCCCCGGAAGATGCATAACGGGTACTCCCTGCGCAGGAAGCCTCAGCAGCAGCCCACCCCACTGCCTTACGCCCCCTGCCCGCCCCGACGCCCCGCGCTCATTGCCGTGCCCCTCGTGGAGCCGCACTTGCTGCCCACGCACAGGTGCCCCGACGGCCCTCCGCGCCGAGGGTCTGGCGTGTCCCAGGAGGAGCTCTGCCCCCCTCCAAGCCTGAAACATCCAGGGCCTGACCCGAGATCCCCCCGGGACCCCAGGAAGCGTTGAGTGGGTGTCGTGTCCTCCGTGCCGAGGAGGGGGGCCGCACCTCTGGGCGTCTTTGATGAGCACCGGGTCGCCGGGAGCCGCTCGCCCTCCTCGGTGCAGCGCTCCCTCCCCAGCGGCGCCGGGTCCCGCGGCGGAGGCTGTCCGCCGTCAGCTGGGGTCGGGTTTAAATCGTGGTGTGGTTCCACAAGCACGGGTGTTCCCGGCGGGGAGCCGCGCTGCCCACCTCCCGCTGCCCACCCCCGGCGCGACCCGCCGTGCAGCTGCGGGGTGGTGCAGCGGGGACCTGGGGGGGCGGGCCGGGGGCTGAGCTCGGCTGCAGGCCGGGGGCTCGGGGCCCCAGGCTCGCCCTGTCCGCTGCGACGGTTGCCCCGGCCTCTGCCTTGCCTTGCCCATCGCCCTGGCCGGAGGAGGGGGGAAGCCATAGCGGAGGGGGGCGAGCTCTTGGCCCCCGACGGCGGGAATGCTGGCGGGGGCAGCGCCGCTAGCCCGCCCCGGCCCTGAGCACCGCACCCGGTCGTGGCTTTAGAGCCCCTTTCACGCCGCAAAGATGCAGAAGGGTGAACCAAACGACCCCCACCCCCCCACCCCCGCCCCCTTGCTAAGAGCTCCCGCACCCCGCGCCCGGCTCAGGAGCAGCGGGGGGCGGCGGGTGGATGCCCCGCAGGGAGGCGGACAGCGCGGGGTGCCGCTCCCGGACCGACACACGCCTCCAGGAGCGGGCTGAGGTTTTAAACACATACATTGAGATGTAGCTTAAACACATACATTGCACTATAGCGGCGGAGCTTGCCTCCATGCAGTTGGGTTTCGCTGCGGCGGCGGTGCCTGGCTCCAAAGTTGTTACGCAGATACTCACTGGCCTTCTCAATCTAGTTACTAAGAAAATACGTGAATTAATAAGAAATGGAACGACCTTTGGAGCGCTGTCATTTCAGTACCTGCCTTCCTGTGATGTCTGCTGTGCTGCCTTTCTAATAATAACTTATCCCATACTTTGCATCTGAGTTAATGTCTCTGAAATCACAAACATCTCATAACTTCTTCATGGTTACATCATGGGTTTTTTACTATTCCCTTACTCATCTTGATCTTATTGACAGACATGTCTTGCAAGTACTGCATGCAGATGAAATTGTATATAGCAAAGTGCTCGACATATGGGGTGCACCAGTGTCATGCTTCATGAAATTTGAGTAAATCAGACCCACTGCAAGACACACAAAAAAATCATAGCTTTTTTGTTTTATATTATGTTAGGTCGTAGAAAGGGTTGACTGCTCCCTAAGGGACAGGGAGCTGGGGGCACTCCCCAGGTGGGCAGGTGGGCAGGACAGGGCTCCACCAGCCAGGGCTGGTCCCACCCCAGCCAGGCAGGGAGCGGGGCAGGCTGGGGCAGGGGGAGGTGGTGGCAAGCCAGAGTCCACATCACTGACATGCTTGTGGTTATCGGGAAGGTGTGAAATCAGTGCATAGGTCAGGGTCTGGTTCAACAGAGCCCATAAGCAAGCACAGGTACGGCTGTAGCTGAGCAGCTGAGGTGGTCCCTGGGCAGAGGCTGTGGGTGGGGGTCCCAGGTGAGGCTAGTCAGGACCATGGTGGCCTCGAGGTCTTGAGGCCCTGACAGGTGAAATTACTATAACCTACTCTGTAATTGCCCAAATCAATAGGGAGAGTTGGTTGCCTTACTAGGGAAGCCGCCTTAGTGTGGGGACGACTTGGGAGAGAGGACAAGCCCACAGGGGAGGTGAGTGTAAATCAGTATGTTTTCCACGGGGCTCAGCAGATGGTTACTGCCAGGTCAGTCTCTGCTGAAGGAAAGCTGGACTCGTATCTCCTGGACTGTGCTGGTGACAGACCCTTCTGTCCTAGCGTTTCTAGTTCCCAGCCTGGGTTCCCACACTGTTAGTAACTTGCTAGGGACAACATTGGGTTTTGATACTGCTTCCTACCCTTGTCATCTCAGAACCTTAAAAACCTCCTAGCGTCTTCTTCTCAGGAGAGTCCTGCAGGGACCTGGCATGCCCCTGCACTGCTGGCCTCGGCAGGCTCCGCGGGGCCGGCGCGGTGCCACCTGCCTTCCCCTGCTTACAGCCGGCTCCTCCACAGGCACCTCCGCAAGGTCTCAGGAACAGAAATGGTGGAGAGAGGGCAAGCAGGGGTACCTTGGCAGAGACACAGCTTCTCCCTGGGCCTGACCAACACCAATCTCTCCGCTTCGTTGGACTTGGGAGCCGGGCGTTAGGGTGGGCAGCCTGGCTTCCTCCGTACCCTGCTGCCTGCCACAGCCGGACGGGGCCCGAGCCTGCAGCTCCTGGCCTGGTGGGCTGCCCCTCACGCAGCCTGGGTTTCAGCCAGAGCCCCGCCTGGCCCTTCAAACGTTGTCAACAGTCATGTGCCAGCACAACTGGGACGAGACACAGGGGAGAGATAGGTAATTCTTTTACTGCTACCAAAACCTAAACCAGCAAACCCGCCTGGGAACTTGGGAATGGCGGAAAACGCCGCTGGGGCTCCCTGTGCTCCCTCCTGCCCAGCAGAGCTGGTAACATGAATGCCAAGTGATGGAGGGGAGTGGGCTGTGTGCGCCCTGCCCACCCCTCCAGCTGCTGGCACCACAGCAGCCGCCTGCAGCCTTGCTGCTCCCTGAAATGCATGTCACACTGCAGCCACATGCATCCTGGGGCGGGGGGTGCTGCGCCCCTGCCCAGGCACCTCTGGGCGAGCACTCAGTCGGGGCATGAAGAGCTGAGAAGAATGGTCTTCCTCACCAGCTCCCATTTCCTCCTTTCTGCTGAATGCACCTCAACTCACGTGCAGATGAGGAGGTTTGCTGCAGGAAAAAATTGCCACTTTGGGTTTCTCCCTAGACAGCTAGGAAGAAGCGTAACTCGCCCTTCCCTGCTTGGTTGAGCTTCCAAGTGTGCTAAAAATCACTTTCCTTGCAGCTCTCATTCTCAGTTCCTGCAGCCCCGCGTGCCTGTGACAGACCCCTGAAGTCCTACGGCCTCTTCTTGGAGGGAAGCTTCACGCCAGCCTTGCAAATCCTCAGCAGTCCATCAGCGAAGCCCTTCCAGTATGACATTATGGCTCAACAAGGGCCCCAGCAACCTGCCTTACTTTGGGAACTGAAATCTGTGTTCTTTCTGATTTGTTCTACACCCCCCCAGGAATTAGTCATGTTCATGCAAAAAAACCAAAAACCCCCCAAACAAAAAACCGAAACAAAACCCAAACCAAACCAAACAAAAAACCCCCAAAGCTGCATTTTTGGTAAGTTGTGTGAATTTTGACTGATGAAAATTTGAATTCTTTCCAGGTCATATTGAGGGTATAGAAAATCAGGCAGCAGGCACTCTCTGTTTGTCTGCTCGTGAGGGTTTTTGTTTGCTTTTTTTTCCTTTATCAAGGCATTGTGTCTTTGGATATTTATATATATATATCTGCTCTATAAAAAAAATATTGACTATAAATCACTATAGAAACTAAATAGAATAATCTTTAAAAATCCTTGTTCTCATGAGGAATCACGCAACAGTTGAAATGGTTTGAAATATTGAAAACATCTTTTAATTGTAGAATTCTATACAAACTTGGGTAGATACAGAAGTGGTCACGACAAAATGTGTTCTTATTGCCTGAAATTTTTCACAGAAATAGCAACATTGATGGCAAGCTTACTGACATCCAACATGATGAGATACCTTTAAACTTGCAAAATGAATAGACACAACACTCCTAAGTAGTTTGTATGTGTTTGACTGTCCTTGAAGTCCTACTATTTATATACCAACTGCAAAATACAAAGAACCAAGATTAAAATTTTTAATGCGCATCGCATAATAATGTAAAATTAAGCACAAAAAAAGGTAAACAAAATGTAATCCTGAAAATACACTATTTTTTTACCTAGGGCACTGACTTATTCCAAGAATGATTTCTGGTATAGTTGTATTTTAAGTGAGGCACACATTTTGTTTTCTGCACAGGACGTCAATACCCGATGGAGATACAAGAATGAATGGTAACGAACAAAAGGGAAAGAAACATAATCACAAGTAGAACTCAAACTCCATGCCAGTGTTCTTGCAGCTCTAAGCAAAGCTATACATTAAAATATGCTACAACCATTGTTCTGAAAAAGTCCTTGGCACTTTTCCTCTGATAATCTTACTTTCTTTTTTTAAATTTTTTAAAAAAACAGAGCAAATTAAGTTTCTGCACCTATATCATAAGGCAAAACTATAAACGCAAGTACAAGGACAAGTTACTAAAAAAACCCCAAGCCAGAGATAACCCCCACCCTCAGACCATCACACCCGAACTCCAAATGCTTGGTGAAATAGTATCATCCTTCCTCCTCATCACTGTCTTTCATAGTAATGCCCTGAAGTCCTCCCGCATCCGTGACTGATACTGTGGCTTCCTCTACGGTCAGACGGCTGTGAACGGTATCGTAGGTTTTACTGTTCAGTGTTCCCTCCAGCACGCCTTGCAACCTGAAGTCTCGGTAGGTTTTCTGCAGCAAAAATAAAACATCTTGAATCGGACCTGAGCAAGTCTGAGCAGCCTTCTGCTACACGCTGGCTATTTCTAGCATGCCAGTGGAACAGCTTTGTTCTGCCTGCAGTTAGGGACCTATCATCTAGAGTTTGATAAAGATTTTGCAGTCTTGGTTGCATGAAATTCCTATAAACTCTAGAGAGCCTACAAGCCATGCTTTGATGTTATTCCTTTAAGAGACTGTGTTTTGTACTACATTTCTGTAACTGTATGCTGAGTTCTCAGTAACTTCCATTTGTCTCAGTGATTCAATAAAAACCAAAGATTTTTTCTAACAGCATATTGAAATATGAATTTAGCTACAGGTAGTTCTGTCATTTCATATAAAATGTGAATGTCTGACTCTTTCCCCATAATATGATTTTATTGGCATTTATCTTTACATTTATAAGACAAGTGTGGAAAAATAAGATACATTTTAGATCATGGTCTATAACGTAAACATTTCTCAGGTGACTACTTCAGCCAGTTAATTTACACTGTCGTCTACATTTTGACTCACATCTACATCTGTTGTTTGTTTTTTTTTTTTTTCACTTGAGAATGTTTTGTTTCCCTGGTATCCAGGGTTTCTATGAACTAGCAGATATGACTTTCTTCTTTGACTTTCTATCAAGTAAGAATTCTGAGTGGAACTACTTTATTCATTGATGCTATGTTCAAGTGAGCATATGGAAAATCATTTACTCTACCTTCTTTTTTTAAGTTGCAACACGTTTGAAATGATTTTTCCTGAAGTTAGCCTAAAAAGCTGAAGAAGGACAAGTTGCTCTAGTTTGTTTTGTTATTTTGTGTGCACTGTTACTATGAGTTCCCAATGTTTATGGAAGAGAATATGAGAAAAAGAAAAAGGAAGATAATGAAAGGTTATCATCAGGCCCATGCCTCTGCTGGAGGAGACGGTGCACAACCCTTAGGGAAAGAGAAGAGGAGAGCTGTTCTTGTTTCACTCAATACTTCAGAGAACTGCAAAAGACACCTCTCAAACCAGGTAACATTCAGATGGGAGATTTTTTCCTGCCACTGTGATGATTATTTAAACCTTGTTTGAATCACTGCAACTGAGATTTATTTGACTTTCATAGGTCAGCTTCAGAGTCAATGGATGCAGCTTATGTTTTCCTCACATACTCCTGCAAGTACCCTGCCTGGTCTTTTTCAAGTGTCACCATTGCATTCCTTTTTTATAACACTGTGCATTCAATTTCCTTTTATGCTGCTAACAGGTCCTACAGAATTTTTTTTTCAGTTTTACATTGTATTCCTCCCATTCTCAGACCAGCACTCTGGGGTTCAGTCATTGCTCTTCTCTTGACACACTTTTGCAGGATTATAATGTTCACTTCCAAGCTTAATTTTTCATTTCTCCCTAACTTTCCTCTTGGTCCTTGACTCTTCTTCAGTCACATCCCTCTGCACGTGTCTCAGACGTCTAATGATATCTTTATGCCATCACAAAGGCTTTAATGGGAACAAACCATGTTTCTTCTTCTGGTCATTCTTAATAACGCCATGACTTTTGCTGCATCCAAACATGAAAGAATCATCTAGAATCATCTATTTCTTACTCATTCCATGACCTTTAAAAATAAACCTCCCGCTTCTTTTTTTTTGGAATATTTTCAAGAGATGTCAGGGGCAACACAGCCTCCGAGTTTTTCCAACAGCAAACAGAGAAGTGCCTTCATTCACTCTGGAGTTTGGAGGACCTGGGCCTCCCCCTGTGCCTCTCCCCAGCTAGGCTGCAGCAGTGAAAGCTTCTTAGGGTACTCTGCTTGAACCACTGTTTCTTATCTCCAGTCTCCTGAGTTCCTCTTTTACCAGTTCTGTCTTCAACCACCAAAACACAGGTGGACAACAGTCTCTGTCTTCCAGTACATTGACCAGAATGTCTATGACTGACATCATCTTCAATCTTCCGTATCCACAGGAGACGCCATGGAGTAACACACTATGTGCAAAGCAAGCCAGGTGCATGAGCACAGCAAGGCTGCTGCCGTGACCATCGTGTCCCCCCTGCCAGCGGGAGCCTACTTCTTTGGAACCAGGCTGATGGGTGCGCCAGGCAGCAGAGGGAAGGCTGGCTGGGAGTGCTGCTTGTTCACCTGACGCTCGGTTTTGTGAGAACCTCTTTAAATCTCCCAGGTGATATTTTACTGGTATAATTTAGCCTGCCCATTCTCAGATCTCACTGGGCACAGGTTTTAGCTCCTGTGACACCTTTTTCCCCCCGGAGGATGATAACTCCCTTCACTTGAGAAGAGCTTTAAACCTTTCACAAGTGCCATTCATTTCAACAACAAATAGCAAACTGCTTTTGCTGTTTTGGCTTGTAATATAATGAAGAGCCAAATCCTGTTCCCAGAGAAATCAGTTAAGGTCAAAAATAGCAAAGCTAAGCTTGGTTCAGGGAGCCATGATGCCATCATATTTATGACTATTTGCTTGCATTGCAACTCTCTCTCGCTTTTTTTTTCTTTTAGGTAAGTAAATCCTGAAAGTTGCAGTTGCAATTCCGGTGTCCACAAGTTAAAATGCTTCTGACTTTACAGTCTGGCATGAACTTAAGGAGAAAATATTTTGAAGAAATCAAAGTCACCAGTGACAACAGGTGCTTCTTATTCTGCATTTATACAGATAACAAGAATGTTCAGAGTTAAACAAGACAGCATTAAAAAGGGAAAAAATCTGAAATGGCTTTCCGTCTCTTGCCTAAGGGTGTTAACTAAGATCTGAAAGGGAGTTAGGAGGAAACTTGCTTTTATGGTAGGGTAACCCATAATTGCCTATTTCAAGGTATTTTCCACTTTGCTTACAATCATTTGACATTGGCCAGTGTAAATGACAGAGGACTGGACTGGAGGGATCGGTATTTCTATTGATACTTATCCCGGAGTATGAAAGCTTAGAAAATGTTATCTAGAATATTGTTTTCCAACTGAACCTAGTAAACACATGCACATAAAAAAGAAAATAGTTACTTTTTAGGAGACTGGGAAAAGTGGAGAAATAATACAATTGGGATTAGGGTAATTAAAAAATATCTGTAATATGACAAACAATAATTTATTAGGCATACCTATATTAGGTATTGCTGGATGGCTAGCAGTAATCTGTTAAAATTCCTGAAAACAATCTTAATTGTCACTGAGATGAGACCAGAATAGGTGACAGTTACTATACTACAAGTGCACATATAATTAACATTAGAGGTTTTAATACATAGGTAGTTTCTTTCTTCTGAAATTTGCTACAACAGAAAAAAAAAAAAAACCCAACCTAAAACTACGTAAGGTTGAAACTTTATTCCACATTACCTAACTTTTAGGGAGATTTATACTTATCCATGTTAATACTTTATCATTTTTCTCTCTTTACTATGCAGTCTAACACAAACAGATTTTTTACCTTTACTATCTTGATGAGAGTCTTCAGTTGGTAGATGTGAAGCTGAAGGTCTAATCTATCAGCCAACCACATGCATATGACTTTCATGGAGCTGCTATACCATTGCTGAAAAGAAGGATAAAAAACCCCAACACCAAACAACTCTGCAGTATTCATTTAACAGATTTGGTAATGAGGTAATGAAACACTTTGAAATGATCACAGATCAGCACTTAAAGTCAACAGTGATATAATTTCCTGTTAAGAGAATGGCATGGGTCAGTAGGAAATCAAACAACTTGACCTAGACTGTTCTTTACATGAATTAGCAACTGCCATTTTATCTTTCAGTTACAACATTTTCAAGAAAAACAGCGTTATGCACTTTGCTATCTGTCAGTAAGAATGGATATTAAATACACAATTACATGAGAGAATTGACAGCCAAAACAGCAAGGGAAAAAATAGGTAGGGTATCTTGAGAGACAATTTGCGATACCTAGATTTCCTGATCCAGACAGGAAAACAGCATCAGACAGAATATGCAATGTCTTGCTTTTTTCTTTTAAATCACTTCTGTATTAAGCAAAAAAAAATATTCAGAAATCCATGGAAACTGTATTTCAGCATGATGAAAACACCGCTCTGCCCCTCCCAAAATAACCACGTTAAGGTTTTGTTTTACATTAATTATTAATTATAATTACAGCCTACCTTATTTCCTCTTTTTATCTTAGGCATGGGTATGTTTTCCCTCAAAGCTTCACAAACGGATGGGGTAAGAATAAGCTCTCTGCTGTTGGTGTCTATGTTACTGTAAAAAAACGCTCAGATCCAAATAGCTACTATAAATAGTCCTTTCACATTAACTGGATTAAAGGAGATTTTACTAAACATAGTTGTGGCAGTTTTCCTCCCTCTCCTGTAAAATACCAACCAGATGTCATTTAGTCAAACTGTAAAAAGGAAGGGTTTTTTTTGTTTTTCATTTTAGCAGTGAGAGATTAAAAGAGTTTGTGTCGTAGGTCTGTTTCTAGTCTCTTTCCCCACAGGGAAGCAGCTTAAATTCTTTTCTAATGTAATTTCCTGTGTCTTTACAAAATACACAGATATGCAAAGAGAGGAAACTGCACATTTTAAAATGCAGCATGTTAGGCAAGGTATATGTCATGAAGTAATTCAAAGGAAGGGTCTAACATATCTCATTAGCCACCTCTACATTAACGAATAAAATGAAGTATATATTGAAAAAATGAAGACAAATTACGGGCTACTGGATGTAACAAAAGACAGAACTAGAATCTTTTCATCAAAATGTAAGCTCTCTGGAAAAAGCTTTGAAGACATACAGTGAATATATGTAAAGAAACAGTCTCGTGTCATTGTAACTATCAGTTTTAAGGTAAGTTTGAAATAAGATTGTCATATAATAACGGCTTCCATTTATTTTGTATAATGTGTTAAAATGTATTATAATTTTAAATCACTGCAAATAAATTATTCACATTTTAGAGTTTATCCTATTAATTTAGTATTTTACAGAAGTGAACAAACACCACACAAAAGGCAGATAGCTGCACATTTCATATAAGTAATTTGATTTATTCAATAAAATATGGGACTGATCGGATATCCATAAAATAATGGGTTTTTACCACTGACTGACATTCTCATGCTATTACATTATTTCACCCCAAACATGCATGCTGGTTTTGATTTCCTTTATAAGTACCTGCAAAATATTTTTAATGTGACAGAGTTGTTACTAAGTGGCAGCTGTAAACTATATGACATCTGTATATATACTAATGTCTAGAGAATAAAATACAGTTGAGCTTATTCACTCAGGAAACTCTATTGATCTAATAAACATAAACATTAATATGCCAAGCATTCTACCCAGAATATCTATTGTTCACTGCAGTAAGATGAGGTCAGTTATTACATTATCACTCAGACTCTACAGTTGTTAATCTGTAACATAGTAATGGGAAAGAGAATGGTTTTAGTAGTGGAGTTTTCTCAAAACTGATATTCTTCCATAAAAAAATCCAATAACACATCCACAATGTATACAGTTTGTAGCAGGTAGGAAGCAGAAGGGGCTGAAACTTAGTCACACAAACAAATTGCAGACAGAATCAAAAATTCTGTGATTGGTTTCCCCATGCAACACCACTGAATTGTGCCAGATCACTAAGGATAGACCCAGTCCCAGTCTTCTGGCAAAACGTGTTTTGAAGCCCAGCCAGACAACTTAACTAAGATGGATGCAGTAAAAATTAAGACTCTCCATACATATCTGTGATATGCTTGCATACACTGAAAACAAAGCTAAAAAATCAGAGGGAATTAATTTTGCTACTCAAATTTGTGAATAAAAACAATGTAATATGTTTTATTGACTAGCTTTGGTATGTTAAACTTTCAGTAGAACTGTTTAATTCGGTGATTGTGAAATGATACTATGGTACTTGCTCCTCTGTCAACATACCTTTTCAGAAAAAATATGACTATATTATTAGAAATATAGTATAGTATAGCTATAGTATTAGAAAAAGATGTATTCTTATTTTGAATTGCCGCAGTGTTTTCAAGAAAAATCACATCCAGCATATTTTTAGAGTCCTCCTAGAGGTACTTGTGGGTGGGATTCCTATTCCTTATTAAGAAGTTATGTTATAGCCTTATACCCACCAATTTTGATCACTTCAGGCTGAAGCTGCATAAACATAAATCTGCTGGACTTCGTAAGAAGAGAAGTAAGTATCACCCTATCGCTTCTTTCGGAGCCTGTTAAAATGCACAGCACTGCAAATGCCTCTCAGAGGTGGAACCCAAGGCCACACATTCTGACAACCATGAACACGTTACAGAGGCAGGGATGCATCTACTGTGACTTACAGGAACTGGTTGCAAACTCAAAAGTGCTTCGGCAGTTAGATAATGGTCTGGTGATTACAAGTTTTCAAGTAGTAATAATTAAAAAGAAATCCTTCTATCTGGTTTAAGAAAAAGTCACTTTCCCGCTAGTAACAATAGCACTGAAAGGACAATGCAGCTCTTGCAGATGTCAATTATATGGTATTAATGCCATATTCTTTGCTGTTTCCTATGCAAGAATAAAGCAGGAAGTGTTTATTAAATATGTTTTTCACATCAGCATGTAACAGCAGCCAACCACTCTAACGAAAATGTTTACCTCCCTGCTCCCGTTCACTGCCCCCCCGTCTTCTTATTCATAGCTTATCCAGCTCCTGTAAGGGCATGCATTACTCACTTCATTTTCCTGAGATACCTCTTTTAAAGTAAAAAAATAAGAGAAAAGGAAAGGCTAGGGTTGACTCTGTGAGACCCCTGTATTTATTCACACTTATTGTGCATGACTGTAGACTGGTAAATCATATTAGCAGCCCATCTCCCCATCAAGCTGCTACTTGCTTTCCAGCCCTGGGAAGGTTCAACAAATCAACAGGAGCACGGAAAACAGAACATCAGTCTAATCTAGTGTTTAAGGTGAAGTTTTCAAACCCAATCTAAGAAGATCTTTAGAGCAAGCAACAAGCTGAAGGGCTCAGAAGGTGGTATTGACAATGAAAGAGTGTTGAAATATTGAGAAGCGCAGCACTTGTGCATTTTTAATAACAAGAGGGTCAACGAGGACACAGCTCCCTCAGTGCCAATAGTTGCCACACCAGGGCTATAAACGCTCTCAGTTCATCAGATTTCTTAAACAGTTCATCAGCTTTCTTAAACACCCTAAACCCCCTCAGCGGACCTTTAGTCTTAAATTAACAAACCAAAGCAATGAAAGAGGGTGCAGCTTGAATGGCCAGCATTGATCCCCAACGGGGCTCGGCGTGGCTACAGGCGTTGAAAAACTCGCTCCATTGTCGGGAGGAATTGACAAACCTCCTCGCCTAAATAGTCCAGCTCAGGCGGGCTAGAGGCACGCAGCTGTAAAGGGCTCCCCTCGCCCCGCTCCCAGCGCTCACAATGCGCCAGGCATGAGCTCTTTGTCAGGCCCAGACTCTGCAATTTTCTAACAAGGATTAAAGTTGTTTCTCGGCAGGGCCAGTGAAAAGCGATTTAGCAACATACCGTGCTTTCTTCAGGCAAGTTAAAGAGAAGTAGTTAAGGAATTTCATTATTCTGTTGACCAGTGGAAATACAAAACAAATATATTAAATATTCACCATCTTTCTGGGTGCCTGAGCTATAACATTCGCCAAACGGTTCAATTAAATATAACACTTATCGGCTGAAAGCCAGCACTTCAGATTTATTTTTGAAGTTTTATAAAAAGGTGCAGCTGTTTGCCACCTGGAAGGAGGCTCAATACATACTAATACACAATGCTTTAGTCCTTCTAGGGCTGTTATCCCTCATGCCTGAGACACAAGACCCCGTCGAGTTTCTGTATCTTGCCTGCTCTTGATAAATGGGCTCTGTCAAAATGCTTTTTCTGCAGAATATGGCAGGGGGAACAGCTTTTCTAGGAACCGCATTTTATCTTCCTACCGAAGCCTTTATTGCACTATTGATCAGGAATTGAGTTGCTCAGACGACAACGGGATGTTTTTACTTCCTCCGGCTCTACTTTTCCTACCAGAAACAATAACAAGTATTCTTCTCACTGAAGAAACTGCACATCAAAGGCAGCATAAGCTAAAATGCATAAGAAAGACTACGAGCATGTTGAATATTAAATGCTAAAATGCCTAGTTTTTATTAAAAGGCAATGCTGCAATGTTGTTTCCAGATTTTGATAGCTAGCAGTGTGCACTAGCAGCGCACCAAGGAACTTTTATATTTACAAAAATGTTGAATGACGAAAAAGCTATTTTTTAAAAATGCAAACAGCAAAAATTAGAAAAAAGTTCCTAAGTTTCATAATATGTTTCCCTCCTTGCAAAATATGAACAATCACACTGACTTCCTTAGTTGAATGTTAATGAGGGAAACAAGTGTCATTTGTAGCGTCTGGAAACACTGAGGTTTAGAAGTTATAGCTGTATTTTCAAGTTTAGGTATAGACATCATCCACTTAAATGAGGATTTTTACCGGAGTAGTGATGAGTTCATACATTCTTCTGAAGGCTGGGAAGCCTTGGTAAACTCTTAAAAAAAACCCCAAACCTGGGGGAGGATGTCTTAACCTGTGGGCCACCATGATACATCAGAAGGTATGTACACGCAGGAACACCAAAATAAGAAATCAAGTCAGAAGAAGTAATTAACATTCAAAATATCTTTATGTTTCTGCAGAAAAGAAAAATATTTAATTGCAGACTAAAAGCCACAATGAAGCAGCATTGCATAAGATGTTTATGCTTTTTGCTCAGGTTTAGGTAGCCTTTTGGTTAAGAAAGCCTGAGAAAACTTTGAAGGTCGGAGCCGCTGTAGGTAGACATAAACAGAAAATGTAATGTTTCAACATGCTGAAATTTTGTTTGTACTCTCTTCCAAGCCTATCAGTTCTGCTTCCTGACATGGGCAATTTATGAACTGGTTAAAATAGCAATTTCTTCTAATGGAGGGAGACCAGAACTTGTTGACTAGTGAGGTAGTGCCTTCCCACCAGTCCTTCCTGTATTTTCACTCCTCTGAGAGGAAGAAATTACTTCCCCAGTGACTTGACTTTTCTATATTGCACTGGTCATAGATGTGCACCAGTCTGTGAGGCACTTCCAGCTGCATTTTCAATGAGGATAACTGTGTCAGTGACCAGGAAAATGAAGGAACAGAAGCTGGGGAAACCTGGGAGGAGAGAAAGCTCTCATGCAAGAGTTTTCCCACCCCACAATTAGCTCCACGTGGCTTCATGGTGACAGCCACTGTCCTTCTGTGACATATTGTCCAACCCCACAAGGATGTGGTTTCTTGTTATACATAGTCTCACAGTGCCATAACATAAAATGTTCAGCTAGGTTTGACTCTGAGCACCCAGGTTTACAGTGCCATCCCTGAAAAAATACTCTTACCAAAATCCAGAACTTTGCCTTCATGGGAAGACCGTGCAAAGGTGATAGTGTGTGCGTGCGTGTCTCAACGTTACTGTTCTGCATCAACAGAGAATTCTTTGTTATTGAGATGTGCTTCTACAGTAGAGACGGTAAGATTCAGTTGGCACAAGTGGTCAGTTAGCTGGCCTCTGACTGTAGAAATAGAAATCACACCATGTCCAGATACAATGAAGTTTTCAAGGCCACTTGTAGCCTGGCTATTCTTACAGCTACCCTAGTGCTTCTGGCTGTTTGGTTTTTGGCAAGGTAGTAATCTTTCTGTTTAGGACATCCAAGAAATTTATATTATTTCTCTGAAACATGAAAAATTGACCTACCTTTTGATTCAAAGCACTGCTATGACTGCACAAAAAAATTTATGTGGCATAAATTTCATAGCCGAATGGATATGGGGGAAACAGCTGACATTAGGACTGTGCCAAGAGTTAGAACTGTGGCTCCATTTTATGGGCACTGATCAAGCACTGCTTCACCTATGTGTTCACTTCCTGTATATTTAATGTATTAGGACACATTACGTTTACTAGTATTTAAAATATATGAAATACAATCCATACAAATATTAAAACTGAAAGGGTATTTTAACGTACTTTAGCTTTCATCCAATAATAGTATATATCCTTTAATATACAGACAGCAGACCAGGAAAGCTTAGGGGGCTTACTTTTGCATTTTTTCAAATGTTCACAAAGTTCAAAGAGAATACTATTGGTTCTGGAGGTCACCATGATGCCACTACATTTATTCCTTTTGCATTTTTTTTCCCTAGGAATTTTCTTTTAAAAAAACCTGAAAGAAATGAAGATTAAACTAAGCAGTAGTGGAAAATACATCGAGTTAGCTTTGTTGGAACCATGGGATTAGCAGACAGTACAAACGAATGCAGCCTTTTCCCTACACCAAAAATCAGATATTTAAACCCCCTTGATCTGGAAAATACAAATTATTAAATCAATATTGTCATATGAAAACCCTCTATTTAACTCTGCTCCTCATTTTACTGCAGTTCCTTTGCACATTTTCATCCAAGGACCTGTCCAGAAGTCCCCCCTGTTGCTGGATCATTCATTTCTGCTGTAATGCTTCCAAGCCCTGGGCTCCCTCACGTGCTCCTACCTTGCACAGAGCCCCTGACACACACCTCTTCCACCCCACCAGTGTCTTACACTTCTAACGTTCAGCACCACTTATCAAGGCATTTTCCTGAAAACGTCCCAGGCTTTCAGCCAGCTTCCATATTTTGCTTCCTCCTCTAAGCCTGAAATGCTAAGCCGTGTTTTGAACTTCGGCTTTGGAATGTGCAAAAATGTTTGTAGCGTTAAGTTTACAGCTACATGTACCAGAAAAGAAGAAGTGAGAAAGAAACCAGATATTACCGTCTGCTTCAACACTCATACTTCTTGTGATACAGGGATCAGGACCAAGATTTCTTTAACTTGGTCATTTCAAATTCCAAATTGTTCGGGTACATTTTTTTCTGCTTTTTTTTCCCTTCTTCCTTTTTATTTCTTTGTGTCTGTGTGATTGTAGCAGATTTATTAACTTGCCTCTTGCACTCTTGCTTGGCTGAGGAAGAAAGTTTTTTTTTCCTTCCAGTGGGATTCTTCCTTTGGTTCTCTTCTGCCTTCTTTGTGCCATTACTCCAATGAAGCTCTCAGGGAGCTCAAAAAAAAATATTTTGTTTTTCTTAAGAATGACTAATTGATGAAACAAACACTTTAGTCTTTAGTCAGTCTCATCCCTGCCTATTTGAATGAAGGACTCACACTGTCACTCCCAAAGCCATCAGGAGAAAAGGGAAAGGAGCTCAACAGAAAGAGGAACCCAAACCTTGACAGAAAGACCCTGTTCAGCGGACTTACGATGACAAACACGTTGACAGTTGTTGGATAGGATGTTTTGGTAATACAAGGAAACAAAATTAGGCAATCAGTAATGAGAAGAAAAGAGAACGAGGATCATTTAAAAGCTTATTCAACATCTTTGAAATTCCTAGGCAAAAAGGACATAATTCTAAAATAACAAAGAACATCTAACATATGAAAAGACTGCCTTTTAGAAGGAAAATATTTTTTTCATATTTTAGGCTTATAATTAAAAGCTGGCTAGTTGCTATGGAACTGCTGCCAACTTACAAATAAATATCACTTTTAACACAAAATATACAGTACTCATTTCTCCCTGTATTGTATAGTGGTTGCCAAACAGCAATTTACAATATTTATGCTACTTTATAATGTTTGTGACCTTCATTTTTTTCCTGTCTTCTTCACATATGGTAGATGCGCTGGGAAACTGGAAGTCTGCAAAATTAGACATGCATAACTTCCCTCCGTATCTGGACATATGTAATGTTGCTGTTCTGATTTCAAACACTAGGTAATAACATAATGCTCATGACTGTGAGAGACTAACAGCAGTTTCCCTGCTCCACTCTGGATATGCAGCATATCTGCGAACACTACTCCCATAGGTTATTCTGGTGCTACAACTCTCTCGAGCAGACACTGTCAGTCTGGCTACGCGATGTGTTGTGTTGCAGTTTGGGGTCTATCTGCAAACATCCTCCAAGGCACAGAATGGGGAACATCACTTGAATGACCTTGAAGTGAAAGCCAGTGTGGATCCTTAAAATAAACAAATGAACATAATGCAAAACAAATGACCAAGTTGTTACACATTATAACACTCGCCTCTTGCTGTCAGGCTCTGGTTTAAAAACCCTACAAATGTGCTTAGCTGCAAAAATGCTAAGCAGTCTTCCCAAGCTGGAAGCACCTTCTTTATGTGGAAGAGCTGAGAGAGCTGGGCCTTTTTAGCCTGGGGAAGAGAAGGCTGAGAGGGGATCTTATCAGTGAATATAATTATTTTAGAGGCGAGTGTCAAGAGGATGAGGCCAGGCTCTTTTCAGTGGTGCCCAGCGACAGGACAAGGGGCAACGGGCACAAACTGCAACACAAGAAGGTCCATCTGTATATGAGGAAGAACTTCTTTACCTTGAGGGTGACAGAGCACTGGGACAGGCTGCCCAGAGAGGCTGTGGGGTCTCCTTCTCTGGAGACATTCGAAGCCCACCTGGACGTGTCTCTGTGCCACCTGCTGTAGGTGAAGCTGCTTTAGCAGGGGGTTGGACTAGATGGTCTCCAGAGGTCCCTTCCAACTGTGACTATTCTGTGATTCTGTGTAAGTACATGTGTAACATTTTAAGGTTAAACAGATCCACTCTGCCTGTAAGGTATGTAACTGAGACACCTATCTCTGCTTTTGCCCATTTGTCTGGGACTTGGGAGTCCCTGGAGTGAAGCACCGGCTGAGGGCCCACAGGAAGAGACCTACTGTGAATGCATCTCTGCCTTAAGGTGTGTTTATTCTTCATCTCTGCACCATGTACCAAAAGTGAGGTGGACTGAAGTTGAGCCAAAGTCTGTGTTGTGGCTTTTACACTCATGTTAGTAGCTCTTGTGCTAGAGTCTTCTATTTAGACTCCCTGCTCCATGTGGAATGAAGTCAAGTACGTATTTTAATTAGAGTATTTAAAACATCCTGCGTTCCTCTGGATGAATGTTTTTGCAGGCAGCTCATTTCTTTCCACCTCAGCAATCTTGACCCATCATCTGCCTACCCTGTGTGTTATTGCAGTGGCATACGATGGGGCTGGGCGCAGCTGTGAAGTTGATCGGGAGTTGCACAGTGGTGGAGCCACTCCTCTCCTATGCCGCATCGACTGGGCACCACGCTGAGCAGTGCTAATGTGGAGCAGAGGTCCACCCTCCTGCCTCCCTCTTGCTTCTCTCCTCCCCTCATCTCTCTGGAGAAAGTGTCCTTGGACTGGACAGGTGCCTGGTTTTCTCCTTTCCATCTCTGACCCTATTGCCCATGTGCACCCTTTCAGCTATGCAGATTTTACAGCTGTGTTACTTTTTTTTTGGAGCCAACTTTCCTGTGCATTATTTGTACTGTTTTTCTTTCACATTGTAAACAACTTTAGTACACTACAAAGGATAGTCAATGCAGTGTAAATTAATACAACATACAACAAAACACTTCCAAGTTATTTAAAAGAAAACATCTCCATATAGGTCAACACTTTTGCACATTTAAATCAGCACTAAAGCTTCAGTTCCCTGTGATCAAACAGGTTAAGAAGCTCTTTCTACTGACGAATCACTGACTTTGTTAGCGCACTCTGCAGCATCCTCACCTGGTACTATTTTGATTTACAACATAGCAACCTCTTTCTGTTACTCCAGACTCATTATAGTACAACTAGATCATTCTGATACTTTCTGGCACTATTTTTCTTGCAATATGATCAACGATGTGGTCGTGCATCTATTCACAAACACTTAGGCAGAGTTTTGCTTGATTGTCCTTTTTAAACTAAGCTTGATCCAAATGAAATACAAGTATAAATATCAAACCTGCAAGTAAGGTTTGAGAAGCCACAAGGTTCTCCTGCTGTTTATACGTGTGTGAATTACAGTACATCAGGAAATCAATATTCCCTAGATGGTGCTTGTGCCTGGCACTTCATGGTGAACAAACATTAGGTAAGACAATATAAATGGTACAATCCTTATTGATTTCTCTTGACTGTGTAGAATGTGAAAGCTGCAGCCACAGTTAACACTTACTGACAGACTCATCTAAAGTTTCAGTGCTATTTTATATTTTTATAGTTGTCCACGCTCAATTGATTCCATTAAGTTGCTAGACACATTTCAAGCCATCTAGATAAGAAGAAAAAAAGCTGTGCCTGGAATGAGATGCTGCTACTTTGTGCCTAGCAGGATAAAAAGGTTAAAGGACTAAATTGTGCCTGGATGTTGGAAGGAGTTCTCTTTTATTTGATAGAATTGTTATTGTTTTTAGTGAATGGATACTGTGAGTGATGGATAGATGCATTTAACTAAGTTAAATAAATGAATGAACAGTATAGACCAGAAATGTCTATGGGGAAACTGTACTGGAAGCTCCCAATGTTATAGCCCCTCCCCAAACAAACAAGCGAAAACCCCTCGTAGTTCCACCCCTGACTGATAAAATTCCCTAAGAAAAAAAAAATCAGATGGGCTTTAAAATCTCGAGTTTGAGATTTTTTTTCATTTTTTTCCTCTTTTGACTCATGATGCACATTTTAAATTTTATTTTTATAGCAATTTATACTTCTTTTTTTTTTTCTTCCCCAAAACAAGTAAGCTTCTCACACGAGTCAGAGAAATTAGGGGGTAGGACAGCATAAGAAGTTCTGAATATCAGGATATGAGATTTAATGCCCTGCAAAATAATTCTGTATTTCCCTTTTATATCCAAAGAGCCCTTTTAGCAAGATATCAGAATATCTATTTCATAGTTTATTACTCCCCCCGCTGGGAAGATTTAAATAATATGATTGAATTAGTGTGAAAAAGGTGTCAGACATCCATTCCATGAATACAAAATGCAGACTGGACTATGGGATACATCATGTCTCGAGAAAACCCTTTTTCTATCTTTTTGGGCTGTTTGGTACTCAGCAAGATGGAAATTCAGAAATTAAAAATGACATTAAAAATGATAAAGTGGGAAATGTATCATATAAAAACCATATCAAAACCAGCCATCACGTTACAGTTTCCTCTAGAGAAAACACTGGCAGCTACAGTGCAGAACAGCTTACAAAGTGCTGAGTATTCTGATCCTGAAGCAGCAAAACCTGAAGCATGTTTTGCTTTAAGTGTGTTGTGGGCCTATTGATTTTAACAGTACTGAGTTTTGCTGGATTAATAGCAGCATAATCTGCACTCTCCAAGAGTGGGCACTCCTTTTCTCAGCATATTCCAGGGGGGGTGTGTGTGGGGTGGGGTGGGTGGGAAATCACAGAAAACTTATACACTATATAAAATCAGGTGGAGGTTATATTTTTCAGTTTTCAAATGTACTGTTGTTGAATTACAGAGATTTCTATCTCCAAAAATGAGGTAAATCTACTTGAAAACATCATGAACAAGTTAGTGAACTGTGAAAAGACTTTAACAGTAAACTTGCAAGGTGTTGCTTCCATCTTGCAGAAGAATTTCACATATTTGAGCATGTTCATGTAATTAACTTTTTCAGTCCATATTTGGTGACACTGCCTGTGGTTTTCCCTAAAATTCTTTCTTTTACCAAAAAAGACATGACAAACTGTTTTAAAATTACAAGAATGTCTTCAGATCAAGAGAAAACTGCAGAGAGGTTCTCATATCAAGAGCTTTCTATTTTCCCTATAAAATATTAGACATAATTAAAGGTGAGTTAAGACTTTGGTGAAAATCTAAAGAGCATCGGCGAATCTGAGCACTGCTCAGCTTTTCAATTGCTTTTCTACTTCTCAGTTCTTTTAAATGGTTTTCTATGGCAGGAACATTTTTCTTAATTAGTCACAGCTAATTAGTGTTCTGGCATAGACGAGTAATCAGAAATGTCAGAGCTGCAAGGCTACATCTCCCTAATCCTTTGATAATAATTTAGCCTCCTGGGAGGGCCTCAAGCTGCGGTAAGTAGTGGCTGACAATAAGGCAAAATTAGGTGGGCAGCAGACCATTAGGATAGAAAAATAAAAAGCACTACCAAATCCTGCTGAGCACCATCAGGCAACTAACTGCACTGCCAGATGAGGTGCCTGTTTAAGCCTGTGTTGTTAATTAGCTGATTCTACCAGACCTGCCACATATGTCCAGGTGCATCATGCAAAGATGTGTATTTCTGGGTTTGCGCCAAAGGACAATTTTGCACTGTGATCAAATTTCAAGAATCTGAGAAAGAAGCCTGCATATTTCTTGACGATTATTCTGAGTTATCAAAGAAATAAGAAGATCAACAAGCTACAATCCATTTTTGTTGAGTCTCTTTTAAGTAATTAGGCACGGTCCTCTCACGTTTCTCAGAGGTTAATACAAACACAGCTTTTGATTCAAATGTGGCCTTTAACTAGTTCTACCTAGTCTGAACTTGCTGAAGTCACCTTGGCATATAGTCTAGATCAAAAAGTAGACCTTCTGTCAAATCACACACTTGCAAATAATTACGTAACAATGAAAGCGAAGATTACTTATTAAAATTAATGTGACAGGAAGCAATTTGAGAATGAGAAACCCCCCACACAATTGAAGTTTTCTAGAAAAACATTGCTGAATACCAAACACTACAGGAATGGTGCTTTTGAGGTAGACATGGACAGCACAAGGAGTTGGCGCTACAGAAAACTCACATGTAAGGTAAGTGTTCCTCTCAGCTGTGTGACACCAGCTGAAGATTAGCTCACTCGCCAGGGAGAAGCACTTGCACGTTTTTTACACATTTTTTGTAAAAGGTCAGAAAACTTAACAGAAATGATGCAATTGAATAATGTATTTGCTAAAAATGTACTTGCAGATATGATGGCAAACAGAAATGACTCAGATGAGTACTTCATATCTCTATTTAGGCATAAAATGAAGTATGTGACATAGTAATCTTTGGAGAATAGTTACTACCTCAAATATCCTCAAGTACATCATCGAAGTTAAATCGTCTATCCCTGCTACTAATGGAAAAGAAAAATAATGGTTGTGATGTGGGAACACTACTAGCATTTAATTAACATTCCAGACAAAATACAAGCATTTTTATGGCAGAAAAAGAGTGTCACATTACACCTGAACTTTTGAAAAATAAAAGCCAAAAGCAGCTACGTAAATCTGGAGTGCTTAAGCATTTATACCACTCATAAAGATGTTCAGTTTTTTTGCACTCCAAAGAAAGTTGTACGAGTTCCCTGACCTAAACATCTCTTACACTGCTTGTTGAACTGTTACTCTGCATGAGGCCACAACCTTAAGGCTGTTCTCCTACATGAGTAGTCCCTGTGAAGTCAACAGGACTAGTCAGTCACACCACACCTGTTTAACACCCAGGAGAGATGAGCAATCAAGCCCAAAGTCAACATCTGCTAACAGGTGCCATCTTCTGCAAGATAACGAAGGGACCTCCTTATCAACGCTGACCTTTCCAGGATGCGCACTCTATTTTGTGTGTTTATGGTACACTTGTGCACAAGGTCCCCAGAAATTAAAGCCTAAAAAAATTAGAAAACCTGTAAGTTGTATCAATGGCTAAACACTGATGTGTTAAAACTGTTCTCTTAAACTATTCTTTATTTCTCAAAGCAGCAATCAATTAGTGCATAAAGATTTCATTGCCTATATAGTCTTAATAAAATTGAAATCATACATCTGTTTACCCTGTAGAGTTTTTAACAATAGACCCAACACAAATATAAAGTATAAGATAATGCTCTTAATGGCAAATAAACCAAGAAGGGCTTTGAAGGAAAAATGCCTGAAACACTTTTTTTCAGTGTTCAGACAAGTATATCCATACTTCACATGCAATTAACAGGTACAAGAAAGTGAGAATCTACCCAAGTGGTACTTAGAAACTATACATTACTACAGAAAGTAAGTATTGTATCGCTGTTTTAAACAGTGCTTTATGCAAAACGACTTAACTTTTTTTAAGCTGGTTTGTTAATAAAATTCCATTTTGTTTTAAAGGAAACAGTTTTTCATTTGTAAGTCTAACGTAATTTAAAATGCCTAGGAGTTCAAGACTTACTAGTCCCATCTTGAAAATTCAGGTAGAATGAATCTAAGTCTAGTGAGTGATGATAACCTGGCATGTTTATGGACACAGGATTGCATTTATTAAGGTTAATGGTAAAACTGCCATTGATTTTGACAGTGTAGAACCAGCCCCCACGGGAATTTCATAGTTGGACATTTTTTATATCTGCTGATTTTATGATCAGATACATGGCACTGTTCTTTGATAGGCTGCACAAATGTTCTTATATTATCCATCAAGCAGATTATCTTTATGAATGAGGGGCCTTAAAAATAATCAGTAATATTTGAGATTTATTCTAGGTTTGCGTAATTTTATTCTAAATACTTCATTTTCCCACTCACCAACTGCTACTTTTACAGCCTTTTCTGAAAATAAGTATTTTTCAAACACTGGTTAAAAAAAAAAAAAAAAGTACAACTTTGCTTCTAAAACATTTTACTAAACATTATTTTAAAAAATGATTCCTGGTTTAAGTGATTAAACTTTAAAAAACGTTTCCGTGGGTGATGCTTTTAATTGTAATTAAAAAATGTAATCATTAAACAAACACTGTAGTGCTTGTGTTCATGATATAGTTGTTATACATTGAATCTACCTGAGTCACTGCAGCGTTAATGGTAGAAAATTTGAGTTTATTAGAGAAATTTGTCCCAACATAACTTCATTGTCTTAGTTTACTCCAGTGGAGTAGGGGATTGGAAGGAATCACATGGATCATTCTCTGAATTAAGCCTTCAGGCATCATGAACATGGAGTAGACATTTAACACAGAACTACTGCAGACCATCCACACGTACAAGGCACTACAAAACCTTCCTAGTGCTCTTTAAGATCTGTGGTGCTAAAAACAAGAGAACAAACAAAAATTCCCCCCACAACTATAAGTTGCTACAGCATGACAGTAGGAGATAAATGTCCTGAGGTCCTGTGACGGGAAGGAATTTGGTAGGTAAAATTCCCAGCTGATCTTAGGAAGAAGACCATGTCCCAGACCACAAGGGAAGACAAGAAGTCCTAAGTGCCTCTGACAAACTGACCAAGCAAAACCTCTTTGTGACTCTAAATTTGATGATTAATTTTAAGAACGAGAAGAGGTACGCTGACAGGGGAGAGACCAGTGGTACTAGGAGCACCAAGCCATGCTGTTCTGCATTGGTTCTGCTGCACGATCAGCAGAGGTACTGAAGCATAGGATTTAAATGGTTTAAAAATGGTGCAGAAAAAACTAGCTGCCCCGTCTTCTTTTGAAGTCCCCTGGAGATCTGATCCTCTCTCATATGTAAGGATTCATATCACAAGCTTAAAATGCCATTCTCCTGATTTTCACATTTTGTATGGCATGGCACTGCTCTTCCAGGCTTACCAAGCACCACCATAAAACAATGCCATTTTTAGTCTTCTCCCTGGTTTGAGACTTCTCAGGTAGATAGAAAAAAACTTCTAGCCTTAACACACTATGACCCATTGGCAGACATTTGTACTAGTATCAATACTATTCTTAAATTTAAATGAGCTTTGTCATGTACCTTACTTCATATGATAGGCATCCCGTTCTCTTGGTCACTGTAATAGCTGCTAGTATACAGCAGCTCTGAATCAAGCCAATGAAATCTGCGCATAAATAGTTTGTAACTATATATTTCTTGGGATTAAAATAGCATCCAAGGCCTGATCTCATCTATATTTATAACTAACACTTGTAGCGCACAGAACAGTCTGATTTTTTTGGTGATTCTGGATGAGGTGTTTCCCTGGCTGAAGCACAGACATGCACTTCTGTTTCGCTTGGCTGATGATTTCTTATCTGATACAATGTATTTTAATGGGAAATCAACTGTGATCTACAACTGCAGCCAGTCGAATGGCTTGAAGTATATTTACAAAAAAAGGTAAATATATTTTATTCTTTCTATTGAAATATAACTTGATAGAATTGAATTTATAAACAGTACCTAGTTTTTGTTATATCAGTTATTCAAAAAACTCTTCAAAAAACCATGGGCAAAATCTTACTCAGTCGTGCTGTTCTAAATCTAAGTTAGTCTCAGGAAAAACGAGTTAACACAGTGAGATGCCCTTGTTTGAAATTTCTGCATGCTATGAGCTTACATATTTGTTAACGCATTTATCTGAAACTGTCCAACCGGTTATACCTCCTAGTGTGATGTTATGTAGAAATGTGACACCACCATATATAAAGAAAAGTAAAGATACAAATAGATATTTGACACACAGAATACTTATCATATACATCTTTTTTTCTTTCCTTACAGCTACAAGCATTGGCCACGACAGTATACAATACGTACTACCGAGTAAAAGGGGAGGGAAGTGTTTCTTTGTCTCAAAGGCAAGTGCTATGTCATGACTTGCATCCATAGAGGAGATGTTTTCTTGAGCTGAAGAGCCTGATTGCTGAAATGAAACTTGGCAGAGGTCACTGACCCATGCTAATCCAATTGTACTGAGGCCCTGTCCTTGGGTTAGCGCTAGTTGGCCTAACCCAAAACCATGCCAGGAACCATGCTGATGACTTAATGGTATGGATGATCACTTGCTAGTTCTTAGGCCTGTGCCCAGGCCCTGGCCAGTTTACTGCTATGGCCATAGCCTAAGGCTTCGTCCAATCCCACTACATCAACAAAGTCAATGTGGTCTCTCCACTGAGAGTTCGACTTGGCCTTAGGCACATAATTTTATTAACGTTCAGTAAATTACAACATAAGCAAAAATAACCTCAAAGAAAAATAAAAAACAGAAACTTGAAAATGAAACATATGCTTGCAGATTCAGTGCAAAAGCAAACTGAAGCAGAAGTTGCTAATATGGTTTTAGTACTTTGTGAAGGTGCCAGCTGGATGGATGATAATTTTTCTACCCCTGCAGGGCATCAAAGCTTTTATAAAATCATTCTTTTCACACATATTAGCACTTAGCTTATTAAAACAGATGATACTTTTTTTTTGTAAAGCTGCCTGAGAGTGTCTGGAAATATAAAATCTGAGAGATAAGTCTCATTTTGACCACCCAGTTTAACAAACAACAAACACTGACATGACATACCATTGCTGAGAGTCTATGTTATGGGACCTTCTGTGACTGCCACAACTGTAGTGTCACAGTAAAGGCTGTGAATTGCTGTTATGAAAACATTTGCTGTAACTTGCATAATTAAATGAAACTGCCAGCAAAGCTTTCTAAAATACTTCAGAGATGACACACAAATAAATACATTTCGAAGTCTGTATTATGTTCCAGAATTTGTTTTGTAATAAATTGCATTGCACAGTGCCGGAGATGACTTCTTTCCCTGTTCAAATTCCTACGTAATTACAAGCGACCAAGATCACTGAAATGTAAATTGATCCAAGTTTATAATAAAGTTAAGTTTTGTTTTAGACATGTTTTACATGTGTAGTGCTTTGGATTTATACAGAAGGTACAGTTTCAGTTGCCTACAGCTTCTCTGTCGGACAACTCAGAAAGGGACATGCTAGACATAAATTAGTGCTCAGAACTTGAATGAACAGAAATATGCTCAAGACTGTTGCTAGTAGCCTTATAGGAGAGCCTTGTATGAGGAAAAGGTATACATTAGGTAGAGTAGGTGCTAATTTCTAACAAAAAGGAGAAATCACAGTAAAAGGAGTGGAGGCAGGCTGTGGAAGCCAGCATTGAAGCTGAGGGAAATTACTGCAAAGATACAGCCTGGCTAGCAATGTGTGGGCCTCGAGGATGAGGACAAGGATTACTCTGAACTTGCAGAAGTGGGATTAGAATTTTGAAAATGAATTTGACAATTTATTAAATGTTTGGTCAACTTTAAGAAATTACAAGTCTTAAACTAAAAATCCATAAAACGAAATTATAAAAGTCATGCCAT
This sequence comes from Falco rusticolus, assembly GCF_015220075.1. Lineage (NCBI taxonomy): Eukaryota > Metazoa > Chordata > Aves > Falconiformes > Falconidae > Falco > Falco rusticolus. Next base: position 9,597,557 of record NC_051191.1, on the reverse strand, counting down.
GCAAGTACCATGCAAGTACAAACCTGTAGATGTATCTGGCATAACTGGACCCTTGCTGTACATGAGCAGGCAGTGATCTGTATAAGTTCTTTATTTAGGGAAATTAGGTCTGCAATGGAGCCCACAAACAACACCAATCTAGCTCTCTCCATTAACAAATCAAAAATCAAAAGATGAAATAAAATCGGACTACTCACAGTGGAAAAATGACTATTTCAAATAGTAATCTTCTACCAATTTTATTTATGCCTTCTTGCCCTTATGAATTTCATGCAGAAAAAGTTTAAAGAAAGGCCACCTTTGACAGTTGAAGATGGTAAATAACAAGCGAAAGAAAAAATGACCAGCAGAGAAGAACATTTGAATGGCTTGTTGAATACCATCAAAATGCAGCTTATCTCTTCTGATGTTGTAGTGACACCAGCAAGCTTTGCAAGGGTAGTTACTTACATCAAATAACTTCTCTATGTACATTTCCTCATTGACCTTTTCTCGAAGTATATCCTGGTTTTGTCGAACAAACATAATGTAGGTGTCTGCTAGATCCATCCCTGGTTTCTGTGGAGACATAAAGGGGAGAAAGTAGTGGGAAGGGAAGAAGACAGACCACTCAACAACCGAGATTTGTAAGAAGTTACACTTAAACATAATGAACTGTGTTACAATGTTCACACATACATAAACTGTATTTACTGAATCTGCTGTGAATTCTGGGTTAGTTACCAAGTTCAGGAGGGTTCACTATTAATAAAGTTCTCAGTGTTATAATTTATGGATGCTTTGAGTCATAAATCTACATTGCCTTATGTAATGGAATGATGTCTTGACTCTGGTAAGGTCAATGGCAGGCAGACATTTCCCCCTTTTTTGTTAGTGAGGCTCTCATAGCTGCTCCCACCCTCAAGGTTCAGATTCTGCTATCACATTTGGAAAATGGTTAAAAAAAGCATCCAGTTCCTTTTTCATTGCCTCATCGTTGCAAATTGCTTCCAATGTACAGCTGAATTTTTTGTTTGAGGTTAGCTCCTACTCAGTGATTCAAACTAAGTTCAAGCATTCCCCTGAGAGCAATGGCATAAAAAGGTTGATATGACAGTAGACCTGTACCCCTGTTTTTCTGAAAATGTTGCACTGGCACAAGCAGCTCAGAGGATGACTAGGGAATGAGCAAGGGCTGAAATGTTTCCCTTCTTGTACCAATCTGTGTCCTTATGAACAGCAGAGTAGGCACAATTTTCATACCGCACTCCCAAACACGGGACAGGTAAGGATATGTTGTGTGTGACGCTATGTCATGCCAGCCAGGGTGGTGGCTGAAACTGCTCTCTCCTGCCCAGCTGGGACGTCTGGGCCTCTGTAGCCACAGTATGTTGTTCCACACTAGAGCACGTAACAGCCTGTAGCATCCCCTCTCCTGGCAGCATCTGTAGCGCTGATCAGGATCTCACCTTCCTCTAACAGGAACCAAGAATGAGCACAAGCACTTTGGAAAGTCTTCTGTAAATGTCCTCTGTGTGAGCAAGTTTGTGAAAGTAGCACTTGCTCCCAAATAATAGTTTTTAAAGTTCATGGCATGCAAAAGAAGGCTAAGTTTTCTAATAGTTTACAGTAAGCCTTAGCTCAAAGCTGTTCATAAAGGATTCAAAATTGTTTAAGACTACTCCGTACAGAATAATTAACCGCTTGACAAAAGCAGTTGTACCCAGTCCCTGAATTCAGGGACTTACAGAAGTCAACTCTATTTCTCAGAAACCGTTATTGTCTGAAAACAGCATACATACAAGGCTGTAAGAGTAAAACATTTAGCTTATTTTAAAGGCTTGTATGCATAAACATGCTCATATAGTTCAAATATTTATATATAATTTTATATTAAGGCTTCCTTTCTAGTCTACAAGTGGATAACTTAATTTTTCTCATTCCTTATTATTTTGTATATAATATATTATAATGTATATGAACAGGTCTGAGCACAAGCAGGAAGGTGCAACATGCCCAAACTAATACCTGTCCAAACCCAGACATTTCAATAACAGGACGAGAGCATTCTCCCCTCAAAAAAGCAGTGAGTGAAACCTCCTGGATCATGAGCTTCATCTCTTTGTGCCTGAATCTACTATGGACACATATAGGAATACGATCTAAAATAAGATTTTCTTTTTCATTTATACATGTGCATCAATGGCAGTTTCATTTCTTAAAAATAACAGCTAAATATGGAATGATGGCTTGGTTTAACACTCTCAGCATCTCCAAAACTCATACTGAAAACCTGAAATTTCTCTGGCACATGTCGATTAGACATTCCAGAGGCAATCAAAGCTCATTTCAAAAAGCTATCACATACACACAGGCCTACATGAAACTCTTAAGAGGAAAGCAGAACCATTTACACCTCAGTTACACATCTTGATACTAAGCATAGAAATAAAAATGTAAGATTACAATAGATAAAACAGTTTTCTGTTGGAAAATCTGGTTCACAGAAATCAATAGATTTCCTTCATAAAAATGTGCCTTCATTGAAATGTGACCGAAATGTTTTTAAATTAAACAACAAAGTGAAGGAGATTTAAAAAAGAAAGCTCCATATCTTACCTTAGTGTCCTTATTTGTGATGGTACAAAAGAATACAACCAGTGTTGAAACCTATCTACTTCCTAACACCTGATAGGCAATTTAGAGGAATTGGACTAGTTTTAACTTGGAGGGATAATGGTTAAATATTTTGAAAACTCATGGGGTGGGTGAATGATATAATCTAACAAATGAAAGGCTGATTACAGTTCTTGGAGATACATATTCAAATGTATAAATGAATCCTCCACCAAATGCTAAAACCTAATGGTTTTTCAATTCATGCAGTTTTTTCTTTTGTTAAGTTCAATAAGAATTCATCTTGCAGACAGCCAAAGCTAGAAAAATAATATTTCCCACCAGCATTAACTCTCCCCTTATCTTTGAGATGTTTACCTAGTCTTGAAGCTGTGACATATGGGAATTTCACACCTAGTGAATATATTTTCATGTAGCTTGTGGCACAGGAGTGGAATCATTAAAAGAATATACACAAGTAAGAGTAACTGCAACAGCTGGTGACATTTACCAATTAGAATTACAGTTCTTTAAAACATGTCATCCTTCTTTAATGTGTGCAGGATAATTATCTTTGAAATTGCTGTGGAAAAAAATTAATTTTCCTTTTAAACAGTGTCTGCCTACAGCAGAAATGTGTCTGGGTAAGCAAGATTATCAGTACTCCAATAGTATGACTCCCTGTTTTGAAACCTCACCAAAATCATTGCAAGTTAACCATCTTTGCTCATGGTGGGCAAAACACACATTAAACATTGAATGAACCAACAGTATATCAAATACTTCATTATCTCCCCATATTGAACGTATTGAATTTATTTGTTTTCTCTAAACATGTGAAAGAAGGAAAGAAAGCTATTATAAGCATCAAAACAAGCTTAGTGCTATATATTTAATGTTTTAACTCTTTTTAACAGGGATTATGTATTAGATGGGAGGCTCCGATTACATGATCCTCTACTGCTGTATTATGGATTATTAAACTTCAGAAAAAAAACCCCAAAACAGGTTAATGCAGAATAAAAGAACAAACAACAGTTAAGCAATTGGATGTGCCTTAAAGGACAAATAGAATCTGAGACATATTTTAAGCAACTGTCACAGGGGGGCATTTCACTACTGATATCAGACAGATTTAAGCAACTCAGTCTCCACATCTATACCCAATATAAAAAATTCTGCTCCTCTGAATCTCTGGGAGAACCTCTGCTGAAGTTAATGGGAGAGAGTTATTTTCACATTTTTGGGAGAAGAATTTAACCTGGTATATTTATCCAGATAGGTGTAATAAAAGGTATTCTGTCTGAAAAATTCCCCAAGAAAAAAAGTGGGGTTTTTTATGATAGATAAAAAGTTTTTGTAGGTTTGTTTTATTCAGAACGGCAGACAAGATGTTTTGCCTATCTGGAAATGAAAGAGAACCAAACAAAGAGATGAATGGAGAAACTGAAAACACAAAGACATCAAATAAAATACCAGGAAATGAAGAGTTGTAAATAGGGTTACTTTGTCGCTGGTTACACAAGTAACTGAATACACTGGCAAGTGAATGAGTTTAAACAAGGGTGTAGGCTTCAGCACATTCTTTTTTAGGGTTAATCACTAGTTAACCTGGCAAGATGAACATGCTGGGGTGGGGGGTGGGGGTGGGGGGAATCCTTTTTAATTATATACTGCAAGTGCTCTTACTTCCTGCTGCTGCACCTAATCCCACAGGTGCAGGTTGTTTCTTTTACAATTCACTGGTAGGTGGGTCCAGATCGACAGGCGCTTTTTCATAGCAACAAGTTCAGATAAAGAAGAAACAGCCTAACTTTCCCCCTTTAAACAGGAAAACTCTACCCTACTGTCTATTTAACAAGGAGGCAAATTTTAAAATACATTATTCCAGTTTCCAAGATGATGTAGGAGCTGTATTAGGACTGACACACATTGCTCCCACCGGCAAAATCTGCCTGAAGCACCTAGTCAAAAGTAATGCTGCATTGCCTTGATTTCCAGCATTCAGATGTTTTGCTGCTAAAAGATTTGCAACAAGCTTAATATTGCCACTAATATTAGGCTTTTCCTACAGAAGAGGTACACCTAAATTTCTGCACAGCTTTTTGCAAGTTTGTTTCAAATATTGATAAAAACAATGTACATTTCTAAATACTTGGGTTATGCTTATTCTCACTTTGGCATTTGTCACAGAACATTTCTTAGCATCAGAAAGTATTAAACAAACCCGTATTCTTGGTATTGCCAACAAAAAAAATCTAGTTTTACCAAGTTCTATCCTGTTAAAGCATTGAAGTTTCAAAGATGAGAACAGATGTTAGACTCTTAACTATATAAAAACAAACTTCATCCCATTTTGTTTTTGCTCTCCTCTCCACCCCCTTCCTCTCCCTTGCATCCTGGAGGGAGACATTTTAACTACAGCATGGATGTAACAATGAAATGAAAAGGAGTGATGAGCTGGAGGGGGCTATTGTGAGAAACACAGGAGCTCCTTATTCAGTGTCCACTACCAAATGAAAGAGTGCATTGGAAAACTTCACTGGCTGAAATTTCTCCTCTAAATACTGCAAGGCTCATCACTTGGGCTTTGAAATGACAGAATTAAAATATCATAAAAATATTTTTCGAATAAAACCTACTTGTACTCATGACAAGATCCTCGCTCCCTTCATTTCTTACAAATCAAAATACATAAGCCAGGGAGGAAGATGCATCATTTGTATAATCAGACTATTATAAAGGTAACATTTTACTCTCACATGGTTATGAAAAATAATATTTTGCTTAAATGAAAAAATACAATACATTTCCCTGCCTTGAATACATTTTCTTGTACAAGAAAAAGCGACCGTGGCAAAGACTAAATGTCTGTATTTTGAGAACTGTCATGCAGAACTTAAGCTGTGATTCTGCAAGCATTTACACAAACATTTTTTCATATATGTGTAGTTTCATTGCATTCATGGGGCAACACAGGTGTGCATCTGCACCAGGATCTTAATTCTGTAGTGTGAAAAGTTCTTCAAAACGCTACAGTTCCTATGACAAAACCAGGTATTAAAATACTTTTTTTTCCCCAAAATAATTATGTTCTACTATGTTATTTTAACTTTCCTGCTGATTAGCAGCCATCCTTCTGATCTCCATTTAAGAGGTATCTCAAAAGTACTCCTGACTTAAAAGAGATGATGCAGGGCTTTCCTTCCAATTCTGCAATAGCTTGTTTTTACGGATCTGAAAACAGAAGGGCCACTTCCCAGGTTCGGGTATACAGAGGAGGAGGAGGAGGAGGAGGAGGACGTTGTGGTGGAGGAAGGCAGGAGAAGCCCTGAGCATGAGGATAATGACTGCTCCATGCTCTTTAAACAGAGGTCTCCAAGTAAATCCTGCTTAAAAATGAATGGCACAGTATGGTCACACCTGAATAAATAGATTTCCCAGAAAAAGTAATTTGCTTCTTAAAACCAGCTAAAAGAGGCCACGCAGTACAAGTGTGATATTTGGAAACGGAGGTATCTGGAAGGTCCCAATGTGTATCTGCCTGGTAGGAGGCAGAGCTCCTGCTCTGGCCTCTACAGGACCCCCGTAAGTCAAATACTGGCACATGTGTGAGGCCCCTTTTCATACCTTTGATCCCCGCATAAAGGCAAGAGTGGAGCAAGAGGCCTGGCATTGTGCGCGCTGTGCACTGCTGTCAGCCCTGGGTCCTTCAAACGGCCTCTCTGCACTTGGTATGACAGGTGGCCTACATGAAGTGAGGGAGGATTAGGTTCCTTCTGTGCCCCCTAAATGACTGGCATAGATTACTGGCTCCTACAAAGGGATTTAAACATACCTTTCTGAACAAAAAGCAGTATATACATATGCATGTAACTGGATGCTCAATTTATATGAGTAATTGCTTTGGTTATATTTGTAAATGAGGCAAATGTTTGTAGAAATGACCAGCTACAGACACAATTATTTGTGTGCAAAACTGAATTAAATGATGAGAAACTGAACACAATGAAATTATCCACACGATTGAGGAATAATAATAATTTGAGATTAACAATATACATTTTTTGCCCTCAGTTCTACTGCGTTCTTTCCCTGTTCTCATTAATTAACTGGCTTTGTGAACAGAATATTAAAAAAAAAAAAGAAAAAAAATAGACAGGTTGGACTTCTACATCTCCTAAGGATTGCTCAAGCTTTAAGAGAAACTAACAGAGTTATAGTGGATTTGGGTGAGTTGTTTTTTTTTTTTTTTTAAAAAAAGTAACTTAAATCAGCTCCGGCATTCCTAAGTATCAAAACTGCATTAACACGAGAACAAACTGCATCCTTAATGCACTGCTTATATTTGTAATGTTTGTGTTATTTTCCTCTGAACATTTGGTTTCTTTCACAGGCACAGCAGCCACAATTTCTTTCTTCAGAGCCTAGCATACTGTGACAATTACCAACAAAATGAGTGTAATAGCAACTAGATTTTTGTATTATTATTTTAAGGAAATCATAAGCCATCATTGTTGTTACTCTTCTTAGTCTGGGTTATTTTGTACTGTTCCTAGTATTTCCGTTGGTGTTTCAATTGCCAAAACATAGGCTGTGTCCATGTAGTCCTATGCAAAATGGCTGGGGAAAGGAGTGAGAGCTCCTTGTGACTGCATACATCCCGCTTGATAAAGGGCATTCTGAAAAATGGAGCCTAATGTTGGATGTTCTCTTAAACAGGTTAAAAAAAAGGATGATTTTTTTTTGGATGGAGTTATTCATAATTTGCTGGTGAGATTAATGAATGGAAGGGTAAATAGCAACATTTTTACAAATGCCAAATGCACTGCAAGTCTGTGTCAACATTTCCCACCTTGCCTCGAGAAGTCGATGGATGCCTTCTGGGGAGTGTGTACCTTCGTGCCCAACTATTTAATGTCTAAATCCCCTCTTGGTATTAATAAAACTAACCTGTTCCTCAAAATGACCAAGAATCATCCGATAACATCCTCCTCCTTTTTGATTTCTTTATTATTTCAATATTTATTTACTTTTTAACTTTTGTATCCCCTTTACCTCTCATCCTCTCTCTAAAACATTCTGCTCAGTAGTACCTTCATTTTCTTCTAATATCTCTTTTGTCTAGTTTATTTCTTCTTATTTCACTAGAAACCAGCATATTTTTCCCTCTTTGCCAAATATTGAGCCTCGTTGGTAATCAAAGATCAAAAACTGTTGAATTCACACACTCGGAAAACCCCCAAAAGCCTTTTGCCTGCATTTCCCCAACCCCCACCCCTGCCTTTCTCCACCAGATCCACCAAGTGATCAACAGCTGTGTTTCAGGGACCCCAAGGACAGCGCTAAGGTCACCCACTAAGATCCTCTAATGGAAGCGGGGCACAGGGACAAGAGTGCAGTTATCTGACAAAGTGCAATTCTGCACATATTTGCAACTACATCAAAAGAAAGTGCCTACTGTGGTCACCCTTAAGTCATTTTCATATATGCAGCTCTATGATAAGGAGGGACAAGGAGAGGTTTTAAACTCTATTAGTTTAAAATGCAGCCACATGAGGCGTTTAGTTAGCGTCAGTGCAGGCTTGCTAGGTTACCTTCACACGACCAAGAAGAGCTCAGTGTAAATTCCCCACCCTTTGCTGCCCCCCTCTCCACTTCTCACTTCAGCTGTGAGCCCGGGAGATGACCTTGTAACGTGATGGCTTATAGCCTCCTTTTGCAGTTGCAATTTGTAACTTCCACAACTGCTGAATTTCGACCCTATTCAGACTGGACCCTCACTGTCAGTATTGACAGTAACAGCTCTTCTTGGCCTCAACTGCATCTTTACAACAAGAAAATCTGAATAGAATCTGAAGAACTAAAACCAAACTCCAGCCTATCAAACTCCTTCATCCCAGGTAAAATGCCCTCCAGAATGTGGAAGATGATTGCTTGGTCAGATCCACCGCCTCCCTGAAGCCCAGCTTACACCTGTGGTTTACAACTGTAGTATATAGTCCAGTTCACATCGTGGGCTGTGGGAAAGGTGCGTGAGATAGCTGAAAAGGAAAGGGGCTGTAAAAATGCAAGGATCCTGACAGTCTGTCTATAATCTGGTCATCTCTTCAGGCCAAGCAATACCTTGCAGTGAATGTGAGAAAGGCAATGGGGCTCCAAGCAACCACCTCCCCGCTCTGCCTTCCCCTCTCTGGAGCAGTGCATCCCTGTGTGACCTGACTCACAATATTCCCCTCAGCCTGTGGCAAAGGTATTTTTCAGCCTCATCTTTACTGTGAACTTCAATGTCAATGTATTCAGGCCAATGGTAAAAGACTTTGACATCTCCCTCTCATAGATATTCTATGTAATGAAAGAAGTCAATGAATTTCTAGTTTGTTCATGAGTTTTTTCTTCAGTTTTTGAGTATTAAGTGCCTCACCAAGGACCTTTTGGGGCAGCTCAACAGCAAAACGTGTTAACAAGAGGTATTCTACATTAACTGGATTTGATATGAGATTATTCCTTTGAATGCAAGATTAAGCCTACATTTTTTCATTTTTATAAAGCAAAATAGTATTTATACAATTCAACAAAAAGTCCACATGTAATCAAATAAGAAAAAAATTCTGAAAACATCATCTGAATGGAAATGTTACAACTTGTTATCTTATGAATAAAGCAAATATAAAGACAGCAAAATACCAAATTCCAGAAACAGATTTTTTCTTTTATTTAGTATGCATGAATTAAAAAACCAATTAATTTATGCTTGCAAGTATTATATTTTAAAGTATAGACGTGCTGAAAGGATTTCTGGCCACCATACAGTCTAGCATGCCAGGTGTTCTTCTGTATTTGGAACTTTATTTTTTGTAAGGTCATTAACATAATAATTTTAGTAATTTTTTTGCTATGCTTGGAAAATAAGATTTAGAATCATATTAAAAAGGGATGAGGACACAGACTTGTGAGAGAACAAAGAATATTTGGCAGTGATAATGACAGTATTTGATAACTTCTTCCTTGCTTTTTAAAAGAAAAGATATTCTACTAAGACACTCTAATAATAATAATATTCTAATAGCTGAATTTTGCTTTTACGTATGAAAGAGCTGCAACAGCTACTCTTTTTAGTTTTTATTTCTACCACACAAACATTGCATAAGAAATGGTAAATCAAATAGAGATTTAGCAAGCAAGGGATTCAATAAGCAGTATTGGGTCCTGAAGTAAGAAAGCTACAAATAACGGATATTTAGGTACGATGCTTTCACTTGTTGCTTATGCTGCACATGTGAACAATTTAGCCGAAGGATGGAAAGATTCCTACAAAAGAGTATCTAAGTTACAATCCTCAGTCTTCCACAACTGAAAAAGTGCACTGAGAATAACCTTTCTAAACTTTGCTTTGAGCGTTACTTGTTGCCCGAGGGAAATGAAATTCCCTCTGAGGGTTGTAGTGGCTGTTCAAATGCCCTGTGCAAAGCTATAATGAATCTCTGTAAGAAAGCAAAATGTCAACAGTGAAAAACGTGAGCTAACAAAGCCCCTATTTTTTGAATTATTATGAACACTAGAAAAAATAAATTAAAAGAGTTGTACTTACAGGAACGTCAACATATTTTGCAGCTGCTTTCACCTTTAGAAAGTTAAAACAACACACAGTGAGTGCTTATTACTACAGATTATGCACAATTTCAGAATTATGCACAGAAAGGACAGAACCATCGTGAATCCAAACACTTACAGTGAATGAAACTAATGATGAGAAAAAAGTGCCTTCATCGTATCTTGACAATTTAGACAGCACACCTTCTAACACCGAAACAACCTGGAGGAAAAGCACAGAGGAAAATCTAAATGCACAATATGAAAAGTAAATATTGGGAATAAGAATGTGAGTTTTTCTTCCTCATGCTTTATTGTTCAGCAGGGCAATGCAAACTGTAAATTTGATCACTTTCTTCATCTCACAAAGTGCTGAAATCAAGGACAACATTCTTTTTGCAGCTTCACCTATCAATTAAACGGATGGAAATCATTGAACCACTGCAGAAATAGAAACTCAAACCAAAAATTCTCCTGAGGCGGGCCTGCTACCCAGTGCCACTTTGCTGACTCTAGAACATGTATTTAAATATAGATGTGTGTACCCAGCATGTATTTTGGGTAGAAAACACACATTATTTTCTAGGACCACAGTTTTGAAGATTACATTCAAAGATAATGCAGTACAATTATTACAGGTAGTGATCTCAATATTATATTTCTTTTATCTTTGCTACTGAATAGAAACCCAGCTCTGATTTCACCCAACAGCGTAACCGCGCTAGAGTTTTCAGTCAACAGCACATGCTGTTGAACTGCCTCTACATGGCCAAGAAGGGACAAGAAAATGTATGCCCCAAATCTCTGGTATGGCGTGGTTCCTCTCCCCCACACTTCCACCTGTGATTCTCTGAGTAGTGTGACTCCTCAGCAAGTGGCATCAAAAGATGTTTTCGTCAAAATTTATTTCTGACCAAAAAACCCCCTTATTAATTGCATTAATTATAGTGTACATGTTTAAGCTCCCCCAAATTAGCCTTAAAGCAAACAAATCTCCTCATGTCCCTCTATGATAATATGTTGCTCAAGTAATTAATGGCATATAACATAAAATATATCAGCCATTGCATTCGTGCACATTTATTTTACACATATGAATTGCTTTCCAGTTTATAAGATTGTTTTAAAAGTCATCCCTTGCTCCCAATACAGCCATTCCCACAACCACAAGTATCATTTTATGAGTGTGAGGACAGAACAAAATTCCATCTGGCATGCTGTTAATGGGCACTGTAACAGTGTCACAACAGTGTCACCTCCAGAGGAACTGAGATCATCACTTTACAATAAGCCCTGCTCTTAACAGTTCAAGGAGCAGGAGCGAGTGCAAACCTACATTTGTCATTTATCAATCTAACCTGTCATATTTACAGTGATTAATTAAGACACCAGTACGTAGGTGCCCATCAAGGAATAATACCACATCACGAGAGTGGCAGTTCTTCACCGCATGCACAGTATAATTACAGTCCCATCATTACACCAAATACTAGCTTTCTGCTTTGCTGTTGCACGCCTGTGAGATGATGTTCATACTTCAACTCATTTTATCTGACTGGCAAGGATTCTTTCTGCAGAAGGGTGTTCAATCTTATTGTGCAAAGATCCACTATGGAAAGGACTGATCTCACAAACAACATGGTGTCCACAGTGCCAACAAACAGCTCCAGGACAAGTGGGACACAAAAGAACAGACAGCGAAACCTTGCAGTGTCAAGGATGTCCATTTAGACAAACGGCTTAGTTATGAAGCTGGAAACTTGTTTTCTGAGATCTGAGCATATGGACATGTGAAGGTCTAAAAGCGTTTCTGCATATACCTCACATTCTCCGAATTGGTTATCCTGAGACACAGCGTGCTTTGTTTCACTGTTTTGTGCTGTTCCTGTGATTTGTTAAATGCTTTAGCTTGGTAAGTCTTGCATATAAAATGCACGGTATAGTCTCTATCAAGTAAAGCCTCACTGAAGTGAAAGTACTCTTCATTTTCATAGATGATGTAGCGAAAAACAATGATTAAAATACTTATTCCACTGGAACACAAAGGAAATAATACAGAAGCAAAGGCTAAAAAATACTGAAAAAAAATATATAGGTGAAAAAAATGAACACACATGGCTATCATGCACACAGATGTGCAGTTTTCCTCACCAAAACCAAGAGCGAAACATCAGCCTTCCTCTGTAACCTCAGAGGCTTTCTGCCTTGAAACAGGAGCAATCAGTATGTCGTTGACATTTCACATCTCAAATGAGGAGAGACTGCTTAAGCTTCTAATGAACAGCCAATGACACAGAATATTTGCTTCCTATTCTGAGATTTTAACCTCTGGTAACAGTATAGATGATAACTAATAGCGCAAACCCCTTTGTATTGACAGCAGCTGTCTCTAGAATTTCTTATACATATATCCAGGAGGAATATGACTGTTTTCTTCCTCTTTCTATAATCTCAGATATAAAAAAAAATAATTAAAAGGTTAAACTTTTAATAGCGTGAGTTGCTTTGATTAAATTGCCCCTTCTTCCTCTTCCTCTTCAATAACACTATAAACATAATTTCACAGGTTACTTCGGAGTGATGGCAGGCAGCACATAAAACTCAGACCTGTAGACATGAACCACTTGTAGTTATGCTTACATCAAAACTTCATTCAGACAAAAAATGTGTGGTTTCTACACATTTACCAGTAAGTGGACACATTTTGCTTAAACTTCAACAGTGATTCTACAAAGCCTTCCTCTTCAACTCCTGTGCATGCTGGTGGGTGTCAATCTGAAAGGAGATTCCCGTTCCCCCCAGCCCCTGCCAGAAAACTGTGACCAGTGAAAACCGAGGCATGATGAAAATATGACAGAGTCTTATTTTTTGTCACTAACTCACAAATTGTAAATGTATGGCTTATACCTCCTACTTGGAAAATCAGGTATTTCTGGGTAGTTTCCAATGCATAGATAACAAAACCTCTTAAAATTTTACTCTTTTCTGACTTTATTTGCTGTATCCTTCAAACTTAGGAAGTGATAGCTTTTCTTTTATATCAAGAACTTCAAAGACACTTACTGGAGTAGAGGTGCTACAGTAACACAAGGCATTGTTTACATTTTCTTCACTTATTCTCCAAGTCCCTATATCATGTCAAAATATATTTTCTTTTAAAATATAAAAACTCATGAGGTAAATTTCAAGAAATAACATCATATAAACTATTTTTAAATTAAATGGTTTGTGGAACAAAATCTCATTAAAGTGTCAGACTGACAGTCTGGATGTTGTCCATCTCTAAATAAAAAAATTAAATACTACTTAGTGATTGCAAGAAAGTTTTCATGTGAAAAATTAAACACCGCCCCCCCCCCCATGCTGTTACTTAAGAAAATATTGACATAATCAAGTCCTACCGGTTCCACTAGCTGCTATCAGTTCTTATCTATAACAGAAATACAGAAGACAAACTTATCTGATCAGCAGGTTGCACAGAAATTGTTTACCTAATGGGTTATAAAATATAATTTTGTAAATTCAATATTATTTGCATGACTATAATCTAAAAACCATGGTGTTGTCCCCGCGCCCCAACTCTCTGTTTGTAGCAAAACTGTGTGATATTTAAAGACATTTCAGAAGTTCAAGAATTAGAGATATATTTTGTTTATTATAAATCTAAAACTAAAGCAGTTTACCTTTGAAACAAGAAGTGAAATAATTTCCTTAACAGTTTCTTCAATCAAGTCATCTATCTTTGAATGGTATTGTTGCTGTATTTCAAAAGATAAAGAAGAATTAGCATGTATACGAACACACACTTTTGTCATAAGTCATAAATGGCACAAAGCTGATAACCCCACCAGATCAGATTTACTTAAAATTATCATTTTGAACATCAGCAGAACAAACCCTTGAAAACGATCCACCCAATCAACACTTTCTTACATTCTGTGTTGAAAATTTTCCCATGTACACTGTTGAGTTAAGCAGCTAATGGGGTTATTATTTAGATGAATTGAGTTCTTATTCTTATTCAGGCGAAGGAATGTGAAGGATACTTTTTGTCTTCTCCTATATAATTAAGGTGGCCACGTATTTTTTTTCTAAAGGGTTGGTTTAGCTGGAGAAGCAAAAAGACTAGAATAAGATTTAATTAATACAGCATTTCATGTCTGACAACTCTCATTCATAAGTTATTTTAAATGTCCTCTAGAAATAAAATGAGCTCCAATTGTTCATCCTAAAAGAGCCTTTCTGTTAGCACAGTGAGCTGCAGTTTATACAAATCTTACAATATGCTCAAGCAAGGGCAAAATTAAAATTTCATCAACAAAGCAGAATAGATGGTAACAAATTAATAGGCCATAAAAGGCATAATAAACCAGACTTCATTCTCCATACCCTTTTTCTTTTGCTTCTTCATAAAAGAAGGTGGCTTTAAGTAAATGCTTTTAAAATAAATCTGAAAGACTTTTTAGATAATACTACAGAGCTCCCTCCTGAAATTAACAGGAACTAGGGATCCCATTCTGTCAAGGAGGCACATCAATTTAAACAGTAATTCTTCCTTTAGAAACATTTATCTGACAGCAAAGATTGTCCCCAATAGCCACTTCACAGAAAATGTGACTTGTAAAGACTAACCCTGTCTTCACAGTTCAAGGCTACTTGGAGCAGCTAACAGCTTAATGCTCGGAGTAAAAGTACTGAGGTCAGTATAAACATTAGCCTAACTTAGCAGCTGCAAGCTGAATAGTTTTCAGAGTTCTAAGTTTTTAAAGGCAATTTTTCATCTGTCTCCAAGTTGCCATACAAACTATAACATTAAATTTGATTTGCTTAATATATTTAGGAATGATTTTCTAAACAGCACACTTACTGAACCTGCATTTAAACTAAGAGAGAATAAGACTCTGAGATGTGTTTGCCCACACATATGTATCCGCCACAGGGTACCAACATCAAGCGTGTTAATTTTTGGTTTGAATTTCTTTTAAAGTTTAAGAACGCTTGGAAAACGTGAATACACATCTGAGATGAACAGCAGCAAACATCCTGGAACAGTGAAAGAGCATATCAGAAATACATCAAAGAACTTTCCACAATTTCAGATATATGTTATTCTAACTGCATTAATGTCTTGAACAATATAACATTCTCTTGATCTGCTAAGGGCTTAAATCACCCCAAACTGCCTGTGACATCTGTTGCTTACACAGTCTTCAGAAGGCAATGGTTTCTTGCTCTCTGAAAACATTATTATTCTCCCCCAGATGCATGTCAAAACTATACATATTTCTGTGATCCATGGAAAATCACAGTTGTCCCTCCCATAAAGTGTCTGCAACTTAACTTCCGCAGCACATTAAATTAATGGATCTATGCATATTCTAAGATCAGTTCCTATATTTTTGCTTTTTTTTTTTCTTGGTTTTTTTTTCCTCGCCACAAGGTAAGTATAATTTTGTAGGAACGGAATATAATGAGTAAGTTCACCGTGTGACCAAGAAGAACAAGAAGTAAATAAAATTATTCACAAATCACAACAAGCTTCCAAAATTATGACATTTAGAAATAATTTTTGATCTTTTTTAACTTGAATTATTTTCAAGATTTATTTTGCAAACCATGAGATCATAAGTTTTTTGACTCACTCCTCCCTAACGCCAGCTTCCACCAGAACAGCCACCCCTGACAAAACAAAACTTCATATCCTCGTGAAAGATTATTTGACTCCAGAAGACAGGCTTTAAGAAGAAGGCAAATACTGTATAATTAATGATAAAATCATACGAGCTGACAAGGCTGTATGCACGATCCTGAATCCACCACCTGTAGGACTTCAGCTTTTCCTACTTCTGCCAAACTTCCTTGGTGACAGCAAACAAATCCTCACCCCTTTTCCAAACACATTTATGGATAGTTGTGCCTTTACATTCCTCTGCTGGCTGATGTGACCACAGTCCACATGGAGTCTGAATCTAGACAAGTCAGCTCCACCACTAAGTTATTTGGATACACATTATGGAGACTTTCAGCATCACCCCAAATCCCCTGAAGGGGGTAATGGAGAACGTGGCTCTGCCTTTCCAGCTGCCCCAGAGCAACTCCTAGGAAAATATGAAATACAGCTGCAGCTGTAGGAGGTCACGGAAGAAAACTATGCTTAGTGGCAAAGTGGGTGATAGAATGTAACCGAACAGGACTGTCTTTTCCGGACAATCTGGCTGGTCTTCCAAATGTGGCTCTCTGCTCCTACCAGGATATGGAAAGAGACAAAGTATTTTAGTGCCTTTTGACACTTGGGGAACAGAGGAGTTCGTTCCTAAATCCTGCGGTGATGAGCTGAAAACTGTGACTTGCTCAGTTCTACAATATATTAAATTTTCTTTCTATTCTACCCCCCCGTGACCCAGCATTGGAGGTGGCTTTTTTAATTACTTAGGTATTTTGGTTTTGTTTAAAAGATTTTCAAGCTAGCTTTCCTTTGTTTGTTTTAAGGTTGGATGGCTGTGAAAATAAATTGCATATGATCATCTGAACAGAAACTGCTACTGCTGACATATTACAATATTACATGCATATTAAATTGCCCCTGCAATTTTACTATTAAATTGGCTATAATCCCCTAGTACTTATGCAGTTAAATGAATCTCCTCTTTGAATTGTATCAATCAAAATATCTTCAGAAACAACGTTCATCGAATTAAAGCCCACTTTTCCCTAAATTTTCCTAGATGTACATGGCACTGGCTGTGGCACATTCCACTGAAATGGCATGTCACTCATTTTTCCCCAAATTGAAAAGTATATCTCTCCTCTTTTATAAGCATGATTGGGTACTGGGAAACTGGAATTCTGAAACAACTAAACCAGCTTCTATACATGTTTCACTAAGAAGTACTCAACAGTATGAACCAATGGCATTTACTCTGTTCATGCTACCCAGTTACACAAAACAAATAAGCTGTGACTCAGATCTAAGGTCCTGCTTGGATCTAAAGATTTGTCAACCTAAGTGGCCCCAGAAATATTTTCTATTTGATTCTTGCCTCCAGCAATATTTCCTGTGTGATCCTTACCTATTGTACTCAAAAAGGTGAATGTTGCAAAAATATTGCAGCATGTAGATCATAAAGTAATAGGTCAACACAAATAAAAAAGGCCAAAAAATCTCTGGATTGAATGTTGTGTGACAGAAAAGGTTTCCCTTACTGCTGCTATTCTTTTGACTTGGGATCCACGGACTGTAAAGGAGTAGCACTTGTTCAGGAAGGAAGGAAGTGGGATACTGCTCACTGTACAACTACCTAAGATTACATACACGGAAACTAAGAAGCTGGGCAGGCAACTGTTTAGAGAAATAGCAGCAACTGATATGTTACTTAGCTGTCTTGCTGCATTCTTCCCCTGCACTCCATGAATTGCCATGCTGGTTGTCCATGGAGCAGGCTGCAGGCACCAACAGTTAGTATGAGATAAGGTGATTCTCCCCTGCCCCTGCTTCTCAAATCCTCCTAAGGCAACTGCCAACCAGTGCAGAAGGCATCCAGCCAGCTAAGCTCTCCTTAAACACAATATAGTGCTTGTGTCTGCAGCCAAATTATGCTGTGCTTCTCTTGGGCTTTGAGATGATATCCAGAAGGCAAAGTAGGGGAGCCCTCCTCAGCGGCAGAGTTGGTAACTCTTTATGAGAGCAGACTTAACTGGAAGACATTTTGGAGAATGGTGAACAATGCATGAAGTAACGTGGGAAAACCTGCAGATTCAATCAGGTTTAAACTCTAAACTCAAGGTGCTATTATTGGTAACCATGACCAGAATGCCCTAATTACATGATAAATAAGAATTCCCTCCTATCTGACAACACAGGATGAAAACTTCCACATCTGTCCTTGACCAAGGTATGCAGCTGCTCATAGCTCTGTATAAGGAATGAAAAGAGCATGCTGTATTCATGGAGATATTTGAGTCTAACCATCTCGTTAAATACCACTTTCCATCACTTGCAAAGTAAGTCCTAGAAATTGTCAGATGGATATTCAGTGTTGAGTTTTAGGTGAAGAAACAGGACTATTAACAAATGCTAACTGAGGTCTTATGGAATGCTTTTCCTGACTGGCAGAAAAGACTATGTTTGAAACTGAAATGAAGATGGAGGATGAATGGAAAAGGTTTCAAGACCAAGTGGCTAAGTAGGAGTAACTGGAAATGCCAGAGCTGCTATAGAGCAGCCAGAGATGCAACTGTTTATGTTATGAGATGATTTCCTGCCTTCTTTGACAGATGGGCAGGTTCCAGAACTATCTCACCCAACAAATGCTGAAGCATTTCAAACACCCATATCAGCTAGAAACAACTGAAAAGCCCAGTTTTCTTAAGCTTCCAAACCCCCCTTGGGAACAGAAGAAACTGAGACAAGAATTCAAAGTTTATGAGAAAGAAGGAAGTTTCCATATTATCTGATAATTTCTGATATGTGATTTTTTTGAGATTCCTTCAGGTTTATTAGATGAATTGAGATGAAGATTCATTTGGGGACTTTGAAAGAAGTATGTATTTAATCACAGGTATGCTAAATTATCAAACTCTTGCACTGAAAAGAAGCATTGGAATAATCTGGGGTCATGGTCAGACCTAGTAGGGAACAAGGACTGTATTTCTGTTTTGATGTTGTGAAGAGTGTATGATGGGCCTTGAAAATCTAGAAAATGGGAAGATTTCAGAACAGAATCTGGTGAGGGTCTGCAGTCCACAAGGTTAGCTGCAAATGCTGCACTTTGGCTCTGAGGGACTGGCTGACAGTGCAGAAGGCATCATCCAGAGCAGGAGAGAGGAATGGTGCAACTGTGGAGATGAGGCTAAACAATCTGCAGGTCTCTGTGGAGGTACTGGTATTCCCTGTCCCCAGAGAAGGGTACACGTGTCTGTTTGCAGGTTACTGCTTGGACACTAAGTAGAAGACGAAATGGCAGCATCAGCCTCAGGCAGCACTGGAAGTTGTAGTTTACTTTTGATGAGCCTGAAACAAATTGTTTGTTGCTCTTTTGCCTCATTGCGAAGTGTAAGAGTCCAATACTTAGTGACCGGGTAAGACAGGATACTGGGTTTGAAAAACAGAAGAGTGAAGAATTCATTGGAAACCGCCTTAGAGGATGAATAAGGAAAGAAGAACTGAGAAGCTGATGATCACTGTGTAGCAAGGTCAGGCTATAAAAGAATTCTGAGGGCTATGCTAACAACATGAAAAGAAACATTCCCATTTAAAATAAAAAGTAGCTGTTAATAATAAAAGAAAAAATATAAGTTAAAAAACAATGAAAAGACACTTACCCATTGACTAGCAAACTGGTTCATGTCACGGAAAACCAAAAGGAAAAATAAAGATGACAGGGTAGAACAGGAAAATGATGAATGTCTCATCGAATTGGGGGGTGGGAAAAAAAGACAACAATTACATTGAATATGCTAACTTAAAAAAGATGAGTCAATAAAATGAAAGCACAGTAAGAAACGGAAAAATCAACAGAAACAATATGACCAAATAATGTAAACATGAAATTGCCCAAAGCAGACATATTTTGTTGCCAAATTCTGTCAAATGGTTTCACTCTCTCCAAAACCAAATCCAACAAAGTTACACTGCTAACGCGTTAGCACAGCAAGACCAGTTTTAATTTTACACTGGTAGTCTCACCCATCTATGTAGTATGCCCTTTTCACTTCACAGATTATTCCTGCTGAGAATGACAACATGGGAAGGACAGTGGTCAGTGAAGTCTACATATCCTTCAAAAGCACAGCAGTGCTCCACTGTGGAGTATCTACAGTCCTGACAAAATGGTCCCTGTCTTGGAGACCAAATAAAAAAATCCCATTAAATTACCTGGTTCTTTCTTTCCTCTGTTTTCAGCATGTACATAGACATGAATGCTGGGTATATGAGCCATTTGAAACCTAACCTTACTCATTTAAAACATGGCTGCAAAGGACAATGTTTTGTCTCTATTTTACTATCACAAGAGTCCTGAAGTGGGCTATTTCTCTTCTGCAACCTAGGAAAAATTCCAAGAGGGGCTGCGAGTCAAGAAATCCTCTGAATGTTCAACAGACTCACAGGTCACAGCAAATAAATTACAGAAGCACTCTGTGTCTTCTCTGATGGAAGATGAGGGACTGTGCCTTGCATGATGCTTCTGAGGAGCAGTCTACATACCCCTGTACAAACACTATGTGACACATTTCAGCTAGTTTGAAATTAATCTACTGTCTGCAGTGTGAGATGATTCAGATTAACTGATCATAGGAATTAAACATACAGCATTTCACTTACCTCTTGCCCCCCATCCAGTATGCAGAGTTTAGCTGTCTGTTTTTTGGCATCAACTAAGACATTAAACATTGTGCACAGAGATGAAGGGATACGCAAGTCCGTTGATTTGTTTGTCTTTTGCAGCTTGAGTTCAAATGCAATTCTTGTTCTGTTTATTAAAACACAATTCATAATATGAATTTCTCTGATAATTCTGAACAACCAGTGTAAAAATGTATAAACCTTATTAAACATGTTGGCTTAACAATGTACATGCATGCGAGAACATCTTACAAATACAATTCTTTAAGTGCAGAATATCCGCTCATTCCATAAACAATTGCACTGGTGGTAATCTCAAGGTTCTGCACTGCTCCAGCTAATTCAGTTGAATAATAAAAGCATTATTCTCTTGCCTAGTAGCTAACAATATGCTTCCTTGTATGATGACTAAGAACAATTTAAAACAATGAAAATACCTCATAATTTTCAGCTCTTCTATGTTAAAATACAGTTCATCACATCAAATAATTGTTTCTAGAAATATAAATAAAAAAATCCTCTTCTGGATTTAACAGAAAAGAGAATTTTATTAAAGACAAGGAGTCTATCATTAAGCAAGTATTAATATTTACATTAAAAAGTAAGATGTATCAGGAGATACATAATACAAAACCCCTAATTTTTTTCTCACACCAGTGTAAATAAGGAGCAATGTCACTGAAATAAATTATAATAGTTCAGAAGACGTAAATATAAAAGTAATTTTTTATTTTCACCCTTATTTTTAAATATGGATAACAGAAGCTGACACAATATTTTAAGAAGATGGGAACAGAAGCATCCTATTGGAAAGTCTTATAGATCATATTAGTATCAGAATAACAGTTATAATAGAACAGTTCCATCATTCTTTTCCAAGTTTCTATTGTCTAATACAATCCGTTCTATGGATACAATTTACTTGTTTTGTTACCTGACACATGGTATCTTTGACCACACTAAACATACCTAGTGTATTCATGCCAGTATATTATGTATTCACTCTAAAATATTAATACATTTTATGTGTTGACACTAGGATGATTCTGTAATATTAATTAAACCTTCATTTATTGCCACCAGCATCTTATTCGCTGCAAAAGAAAGCAGCAAAGATGTCAGGATTGGTATCACAGACCAAAACCCGATCCATAAGGAATTCTTTTTTAATGACTCTGTGTTAATAATTCTGTTCTCAGCTTCTGGTTGTGATCCTGGCAATGAGCCATTTTTAGCCTATTTCGTTTATGCCATTAAAATCCACACAGCCAAATCTGTATGGTGCAAATTTTTTAGATAATGACAACACATGGCATTAGATTTATTGCCTAGGAGAAATGCAAGTATTTGTATTGACACAATTGCCTTTCCCACATTAATCTGTAATAATCTTTTAAAAAGACATAAGATGAATTTGAAAAGATTAATTTTTCAATAAATTATTTTAACTAGTACTAATTATATACATCTTTGTATTTTAGTCCTGTTGATAAAAGTCCTAGTGTAAAGAATTTTTCATTTTTTTCAGGCTCAAGATCAATATAATCAATATATTACTGCATCTCAGTGCTACTCCTTTTACATTTTTTTCAGATTGAGATTATGCTGATAGTCTTCCAGTCCTTTGAGATGTCACCATTTTTCTAAGTTTGTTAAGATATTTGTAGTTGACCGAGCTCCTCTGCCAAATTCTTTAGAACAGATACATGATTTCAATTCTAGTAAATATTCTCATATCTTCCTTTGTTACAGAACTTAAAACTTTTATTCCATTCACTGTATCATCAGCCTTCCAAAATCAAATAGAATTGTTTGTGAAATGCTTCTACTTTTTTACCATGATTTCATCACTGTAGCTCTAGCAACAGGTTCATATACTAAGCCTGAGGTTCTCATTGTTCCTACTTAACAGAAAATAATAAAATACCGTGTCATCAGATTTAACCTTATTGGATGTTAAAGATTCTCTGTTTCTTTAGCCTTCCTTATCAATTTTGTATATTTTATGATTGACACTATTAAATTGCCTACAACCTTTATTTTTTCCCCATTCTTCTATATATTTTTTATATATAGATAAAAATCTATATATAGGATTTTTATGTGTCCAGACTAAGCTTTCTCTGTATGTGGGATCATGGCTTCTGAACCACCTCATAGGAGATCCCTGCCATTTTCTAGTATACAGATACTTCTTCTAAACTCAATGATATGTACTGAAAGCTATGGCAGAGACCTTCTTAGATCACCTATACTTAATTTAAACTATAATTATAAGATACAGCTCAAGAAAAGAACAGCAGCATTGTTTTCTACAATTTCCAGAAGCTTGGCAATATAAAATCTAGTTTCAGTTAGATGACTTACAGATAGCCTTTTCTTGTTTATCATGTAAATGCAGAAATGCTGTATACTCTTTAGTTTGTAATATATTTCTTAGAGACAGTACTCTGATGACAAGTAGTGTTATTAACTGAACGTAAGGAATAATATAGTAGTGAAGGGAAATGTATAAAAAGGAAAAGGACTTCTTCTAGCAGAATTCTGAGATTTGTTAATATTTGCCACAGATATGGCATAGAAAAGAGATTTGGTTTATTCACTTCCAATGGTCTATTCACAACATGTGTAGAAATTCTGCTTGGTGTTTACTAGATGTTTCCAAATTGCTGACTGCCAGATGCTGGGAAATACACACCAGTCATGATCTCCTTACAATTGCCCTGAATTCTATGACAGGATTCTGGTACAGAAGTACCTCTGCGAACCAGTATGGCTGTTCCTATATTAATTTTCAAATCTCTCCCAATTTTTAATTGATCATTTCAACTGTACCTTTTAACGCAGGCTTCTATCATGTCAGTGGCCATGAGTTTAAGTCTCTGTTCTAAATGGTGGGCAAATTCTGGTTCTGGCCAGTGAAGATCAAAAACAAACATCTGCAGAGCATCCAGTTTCCAGAAAAGATCTTCTGATGTAGCTGAGCCATTGCTATAAGAAACAAAAGAAAACAAAGTCCCCAAGAAGCAGAAGATAAATGTATGGATGTCTATCCCAGTTGCCACAGAATTATTTAAGGTTTTGTTATCATACCATCTTCCTCGTTCACTTCACTGTATCTCATTGCACAGTTGCTCTTAGTCCAAGAATGTGAAAATGGTCATGGGAAATTTAAAATAATTCTCATTAGGGTGAAAAAAGTAAAGTTTTCTCATCTGTTTGCTGAGAAATATGACAGGCTACAGAGGTAGATGGGATGTTGGGGAACATGGAAAATGAAGTAGCTAAAATTTCAGATCAAGACAGGAAAAATAAAGGCTACAGGAATTAGTAATCAGTAAGGATCTTTTCAAAACAGTGATGACTTTTCACCTATGTTTTCTAGCCTTCATAACTCTGGTAGATAAGCCTACCAAAGAAATTAAGATGCTAGTAGAAATACTGTAAAAGAAACACCCAGACAAATAGTCCCTTTATAAATGCTCCTTAATTCTGAGGGAGTAACATCAGATCCCAGTGGAAAAAAGAAATAGAAACTATTTAAATAAATTTGTGCACGAAAAAAACCAGGGGATTAATATGGCTCTATGTCATCTCAGATTGCACACATAATTTTAATGTAATTCCTCCACTCTGAACCAATTTCTAAATTTAAAGATGTTTGCTTGTGATGATACAACAATTTAAGGCTAATCCTAGCAGTAACTACAGTTACACTTCCACTGTCATCGCAGATTAATTACATTTTCATGATGCGTTGTATTGCAATGCCTGGGTTATTGGTTAAGGACAGTTATACTAGGCAGCATGGCATTCCAGGATGTTAGTGACACAATCAACCAGAACAGCCTGGCAGTCCCAATTCAGATAGAATTAGTCTTCTGCCTCATGACAAAAGAACATAATTATCAAAGTGTTAAGTGACCCCAGCTCTCATGGAAGGAGTCAGTGAGTGCTGAGCATGCTCAGGACAGAGCAGGGTCAGATTAAAAAAGAAGCAAAAAAGATAGAAAGGACCTCCAATATCTGACCACCTAATGCAGCTCTTGGACAGCAGCACCACCACTGGTTCACGCCAGCTTAGCCGAAGCAGCGGGTGGTGAAGTGAAGCAAAGCACAGCTCATGTTCAGGGCTCTGAAGCGGCAGCATGGATGCAGCAGGAGCACTGCTTCGTTCTCACAGCATCCCACCACCTTCCAGACCCACCCAACTGCCCAACTGCCCCCTGCCCCGCTGCCTTAATGCTACCATGACTTCAGAGCCATCGCTATCTTCTGCAGTGCTGCCTCGGAGATGAAATGGGCTGCTGAGCCAGGCAAAGGAGGCAGCCAGCAAGGGCTCGGCAGTGGGTGACAAGCTGGGAGCATGGTCACCTGCCTAAGGAAAAGGCTGGCTCCAAGCGACCGACCCTGACATTGGCTTTGGTTTTAAATAGCACAAGTCTTGATATCTTCACTGTGCATAGCAGGATATTCCACAGCTTTACACAGGCTTTTTTTGATATCATGCGTATTTCCCCCACTTATTTTTAACGGTAACTGTTAATTTTGCATTGTATTGTGCTCCTGAAAGAAAACAACAGAAATGGGAAAAAGGCCCATGGGACTTCCTAAGGTTACAACTTGCACAGGGATGTTACCTGCTAAGGTTGGACCTGACTAGGGAGCTCTTCCATACACTGCTAAGTTTAATTAAGAAATAGAAATAACAAACCATAACAATTTCTCAGGAAGTTTAAAATCCTGTTAGACTGTTTCTTAAGTTATATGATAAGCAAGTATTGAAGATTTCATTACATATGCTGTGTACACTGGCAGTGAGTGAAGTTGTAGATGCTATGTTATACTCATTATTTGATCCAAAAAAGACTAAGTCCATTTTTGAGATGACTCCGGTAAAAGAAGACAAATTATGTAGGGACAGAAATAGGGACAATCTCAGTATATGTATTACAGTTGATAACACATATTTTGTAGAAAACAAACTATACTTTCTCAAGAAACAGAACTACCATTTTTCATCCTAAGATCATACAATTTAACAATTTTTTATTCTTCCATAGTTTTTTCTTTTTCACCTAATGGAATTCCAAATGAAATTCTTTAGGATTCAGGAGGACTAATGTGCTCTCAATAACATCAATGTATTCTTATGCACGTTCACTCCCTGGTAGCCACTTAATTTGGTTTCATTAGACTACCAAATAAAGTTCCACAATTATAATAAATGTAATAATAGACACAGGTTCATGAAACGCTAATTTGTTCCGTGAGAAACACTAATTCATTCATTCTCTTTTCATATCATTTTGAGCTCCCATTCTTCAATTTTTTTATTCAGCATTGTCCAATGGCATTTGAATTGGACTAACATTATACTAATAAGATGGGGAAGGAAAATAAAGTGTTACAACAGTAACTATTTGTTCCTAGTTCACACATCCGGATACAAATGTCTGATTTGTTTGTTAAATGCTGCAGAAAACTGATTTCAATCACCTTCTTACTGCTACTTGTAGCACATACTGGTTTTATTTGCCTTTTAGGATTTCTCTGGCCCTTATTCAGTAAAAGCATTAGAAATAGTATTAATCATCAGTACATACCTCAATACCATTTACTGGCAAATCCTATGGATTTGCTTTTGCTACTAGGAGCTGATTCTGTCACTGCAGGGTTTAATACTCCATAAAGTGTAACATGAAGAACCAAACTCAGTTTTTACCACCTCCTGGCAACAGGAGGAATTCCTGCAATCGAATCAAACCACCAAAGCATTTGAATCTACATCCATAATTCCAGAACCATTTTTTTTGGTGGGGAGACAGGACACATTCTTGGCTATCAAAAAGCTTTCATTTGCACATATAAAGCTACCTCATTCTAATCAATGGAATAATATTGCTCTACCAGGAAACTGATCTGGTACTTTCTTTAAAAACTATATTCAATGCAGTTGTCTATATTTTTAAAATAAAGCACAAACATCACTGTTTTGCTCGTCAAAATTTAAGCTTTCAGCCCTAGTTCTTTGTGCAAAAGGTATTATCTAGTTGTCTACTCTTTTTAATGAGGACACAGCAGTAAGAGAAGGTTTCCAGTGATTAAAACAGGCAAATATTAAGCACATCCTATTTTTTTTTTAATGTCAATTTAACTTTGTATTTAGTCACATTTTGACTAGCAGACTGGACCAGGTATCTCCAGAGGTCCATTTTAACCTAAATTATCTTACGTCTTTATGTCTTGCATCATACTGAACACAGCAAATGTCTAAGACATAATGCTTCCCCAAGACCCTGCAGAATATTAAACTTAAGAACTGGATATAGCCTCCTAAGCAATTCACTTATTCACCAGCAGCTGAGAGGCAGCTTCCCACTAGGATCGCCAGCTACCTAAACAGAATCAATTAGTCAAACAGTCCACTAAAACACATTGGCTGCAAGATAAGCACACACATGACTCCAGAGTAGATGTAAAATATATAATTTCTTGCCTAGATGTGAAACTCCATAGGGTGGCTTGGGATATGAAAATATAGGAGAAATATTAAGTATCTAAGGATGTTTCTCAATCAATCACAAGATTCAAAAGCAGTTGGCTTCCATTCTTGTAGAATTTACCAAGTGCAATGAGGGCAATATTAGAAATTATTGCAATTATCTTTTTTTTTTAAGGTTAATACTGACTTACTACACACTAGTGTTTTGTGAGGACTGTTTACAAAGCGGGGCACCTGATCTATGTCCTTTGTGAGCCCCCATCTTGTGAACTCTAGCTCTGCTTTCTTTATGTTGCCTCAAGATGTATATTCAAGGCTCAGAAAGTCAACTGAGAATTTCTTCAACAGAAAAGGATTTTCAATAATTACACACTCAGTGGCGCCTAGCCCCATCTCTCTCTTAGCCCCATCTCTCTCTTTTCCACTAGCAGATAAGGGGAAAGGACGGAGCAGAATTCTGACAAGTAACAGCTAGTATATGGTCCTTCAAAGACACTGGGGATGGAGTTACCTCACGGTTACCTTACTTAGTTCAAGAGTGAGGCAACCTGAGGATCAAGCAACAAAACCATGTTTCTTGAGTCTTCTTTCTTCTTGCGTGTTGGCATTTTTGGAAGAAAATAAATTTGGCCCACAATATACATTCATCTTGCAGAACGCTCAATAGGAACCAGCTAGATTCAAACCTTCTTATTCCACAGAAAGCAGGTCAGATAAATTTCATTATTTCATCAGTCCTATGGCTATACTTTTAAATATCCATCCTTAAAAACACAAAGCATGGCCTCCTACCACTTTACTGCAGGCAAGCACTATGACAGGAATGTATGTGGCACTACAGATGCAACCCCCGAAACAGTGCTGAAACGTGGCCTCCTGGCTTATTCGGCATGCACAAACATACAGAGGGGTCCAGCACAAGAGCTCAGGCACATTCAGACCAGATCCCTTCATATCGTAATCAGAGCACTGTGACTGCTCCAGCTGATCCCTCTTGCCACTCATTATAGCTGAGCTATAGCAGGAAGAACATACTCGACACATTTCTTTTGATGTTGCCTGTTCTGGTTGGAAGACAGGACAGGACCATTCTCCGGCAAGCATGTATCGTATTGCATGTTCCCCCAGCCTTCAGTTTTGCTGACTCTGATGTTCTAGACTGGTACCAGATAACAACAGACAACCTGTATCTACAATATTTTTGGTCAGTGAATCTCTGTCATTTCTGCACTGAAAATAATAATGTATAAATTAAATCATAATCAATTAAAATTACCCACAAAATTAACTTAAAAACCAGGTCCAGAAGAGGTAGAGAAATCACATTTAAAATATGAAATGGAACAAAACCGCAGTTTAAAGTGGTACATTTGAATTAATGAATAAATAAGGAAGAAACCCCCTCATTCTGGCTGATTAGAAGCTTTTACAGAATATTCAAACTTTTTTGCTCTTCAGGGATGCCATCTTCAACCAAATGGAACAGTAATCCACAGTGCTCTGCATGTCTAGCCAAGGTGTCCTCTGAGTTGCCCTCTCCTGAGACCAATCAAGAAAAACAGACTACTAATAACACTTTCCCCTCTTCATATCTCCCTTTCCAATGCCCAATAATAAAAGGTTAAGCCAAAACAACTGAAAATGTAGTAATGATCTTCCTAAGTGCTGTTATAAGCAGCATATATGTACTGCTCCAAAATATGTGATCAAGGAAATAAAAAAAGCAGCAGTTAATTAAAAAATATAAACAATCTTCTCTAGTAATGTTCACATGGATCACAGCAACTTTTAAGTCAAAGAGGGGAAAATCTATTTTCATCAACAAAGCACACAAAGAAATGCCTACCTACGAATATATTTTCACCTCTTTTCAGCAAAAGTTCTTAGCTAGGCACATAACAGCTCTGTTGAATATGAATGGACTTAAACATGAACGTAACAGCATGAACATAAACATCAGCAAAGTTTGGAGCACATGGAATCTCTTCCTATTATAGGCAAAATAGACACAGGACTTGTCATTCTTGCTAAACATTTAACTATAACTCGGTTGGCACACAGACTACTTTTTCTCATCCTTTTTGCCTGTAGACTCTTCCTCGTGTAATTCAAATTGATAACGATTAATTGGGCAAAATCATCACTTTCAAAGAGAAAGAAGTCCAGTGCAACTTAGTGACATACGTAGTCATCTACTTGCCAAAGCATCAGCTGTGTGGCCAGGAGGAGGGAGGACACTGGACTGGGAGAGAAAGACCTGAGGGAGTCAGTGGAAAGAAAGAGCCACCTGTGATGACTGACAAGGGAGGACCTGCGCTCCTGAGCAGAAGCTCCTTAGGTGCTTCTGCTGAGTCTATGTACAGTACAATATGCCATTCTACTCCATTTAAGGTGGATGTTCATAACACCAAAAGGGAAAACCGACAGGAAACGCTCGGTTTTGCTTAACAAGTATTGGAGCCTAGGTATCTGGTTACTACCCATTGGTGAATTTAACTAGAAAGAGGAAGCTTTGTTCTTCCTGAAGGGGATGGGATGGGAGAAGTGAGGGAAATGAAACTCTCTTCCTTTCTTTCATATAATGGTGAAAGTAAACCACTTCCTTTGCCAGGTGCTGAAACACCGTAACCAGCAGGAAAGAGGAAACTCATTAGCTTGGAAGGAGGAATAACTGGCTTGCAGAGCCTTCGCTTTTATTTTTTGATCCAAACATGGCCATTCTGAGAAGTTACTTGGCTCTTCAGTAGGGTGTAGGTAGGCTGATTCTCAAAATACTACCTGAATTCCACAGTATTAGGTGACAATACTACTTGCAATCTTGAATGTTAAATTATACACAATTCATAAAACACAACTTCAAAGCTCTATGTTTAGGGAAAAAGAACACAAAGAGGCGCCTACAATGGAGCCAGCGCCTTGGCAGACCTCTTCTCAAATGCTGTGCTGGATGGCTGAAAGGGGGTGATGACCTTACAAAGGCCACACTGCAGTGGGGACACCGCTTTTCCCCACTTCTCTTGAGAAGCAGCAGAGCGACAGCTACTGCTGGGAAGTGCTTACAGCACATGTCAACCTCAGTGTTCACTGAATGCTCTGAAAACCTCCCTGATTAGTTTAGGATGCTGTGTATACTTTGCTATACACACCATGAACCTTAATACCAGAAGATGTGTAAGGCAATGAGCCGATGGTTGAATTTCATTATACTCGCACATTATTGCTACACCAAAACCTTCATTTACAAAATATCTACCACTATAATCCTCCAACCAAAATCTGTATATATTACATATTAATTCTAATTTCAATACTCAAACCACATGAATTTTAATATGTACAACTTATTTTTACTGGATGGGGCTGCTAGAATACAGACTGTAAGAAGACCACATCTAAGCTTGTAACAACTATTAACTCTGAAAGCTGTTCTTTAAAAAAAGTAATCCCTGAAAGCATGGGAATAATAGAAAGGAATCTGGGGTAGCAGAAGACCAATTAGTTTGTATTCAAAGCTGAAACGACTTGCATAAACACACCAGAAGAAACCTAGCATTATCCTAGTAAACACGAAAGTACCAAAGCCAAGGATTAAGAAGAATTTTGTCAATTTTTAGGGGAATTAGCAGCAGAGTAACAATCATAATACTCAACAGAGAAGTGCCAGAAGTCTGGCAGAGCACCGAGTATCAACTCCCTTTTTTACAAGGAGTCGCATGGAAAAGACAAGGTGTAATGGGTACAAGTTACTCCTGGGGAGATTCCAATTGGACACAGGAGGAAATTTTTTCACAGTAAGAACAACCAGCCATTGGAATAATCTTCCCAGGGAACTGGTGGATTCCCCAACATTGGACACTTTCAAGATTCAGCTGGACAGGGTGCTGGGCCATCCTATCTAGACCGTGTTTTTGCCAAGAAAGGTCAGACCAGATGATCCTTGAGGTCTGTTCCAACCTGGTATTCTATGATTCTATGAACTCTTGCAGTAAATGGACCTCAGTATTTCTTAGGAGTTTTAACTCTGTCATAAAGCTTGAGAAGACACTTGGCTTAAAATTGTATTCTCAAATTGCATCTTAAATGTGTGGGTTTTTGAAGTCTTTCACATTCATCCTTTCCTAATACAACTAAAGTAAGTTCTCTTAGAGCCTTTCTCTAATGCATATGAATGTGCTGTCACACAGAAGCCTGGCCTGTAACTATGGGTATATTCCCACATGTCAGGCCATGTCTACTCTATTTTTTTAATTTTTATTTTAAGATAAAAGCACTGAAGTGTTGGGAAAAACCAAAAAGAAATACATATGTTTTCAAACAGACAAAGAAATGGATGTACTTCTATTCTGGGTACTTATTAACCTTTTACTGTTTTTGTGTAACATGGATATTTAATCTAATGACAATATTTGCAATCAATGATTTTCAGAACCAATATACAATGAGTTCAAACCCATGCAAAAATATGATGGGCTGCCTCACTTTAAAAAAACCATGGTCTAAAACTAATTATCTAAAAGTTCCCCACTCCTTATTAATTCAGAAGAGTCATTAGGTCTTTTAGGGTATTAAATACCATTTGTATCATAACAGACCTTCGCCAAGTTGATTTTGTAAGTTACCAGGTTTAAGACTGCCACATTTTAAAGCGCAACTCATTAAAAGTCCATGCTTGGCTCGATCCCAAGAAACAGTAATTTCCAACTAAGAGATCATAAACACCATGCAATCCAAATACAGCTGCACAGAACACTAGCAAGGCCATGCAGAGCTGACATACAGTCAGAAGGTTATTGAAGAATACACACGTGGAGTCATACAAAGAAGTCATCCAGGTTGGTGTAGTAAAGCTAGGTATTTGTGGAAGATTAAGAGTCAAACTTGGAACTTTTGGAAGAGCTACATTAGGAAGACTGTTGGTGATGCTCCTGTGAAGAAATAAACAATGTAGGAATACAATAAAAAATAGAATATTTAGAGGACAACGGGGGAGAACACCTGATCAGACAGAAAGGCAGGTGCTTTGTTCAGATCTTGTAGAAAGCACTTACTTGACAGGTTGCCATGACTCTTGTTCAAGACCTCTGTGAATGGACTGGGCAATTGATGATTCCATGAGATCGATGTAGCGGATGACCATGGGAACAAAAATTTCTTGCAAGTGCTTGTGAAACTTTCCATTGCACAAAAATGCTTTAAAAACAAACAAAACACAAATAAAAAATGTCAGGTCTCTCCCTACTTTATATTGCTATAGGAAAATGTATCCTTTAGAATGTTTTAGCGCACAAAAGCATTATAACAACAAGATCTGCCCTGTATAGGATATACAGTTCACAAAAGATAACCACCACCATAATCCTATTTTTTCCCATCCTGACATGTGCACAGACCTCATCAAGAGCCCCATGAATGAAAATACCTCCCAGCCACTCTGTGTTCATGTGAAACAGCCTCAGCAGCCAAGCTTGCCTTTCCTCTGCCCCCTTAACTGTCCTGCAAAATTTTCAAGGAAGCTAACTCTATACTCCCCTTCTGGAAGTTTGCTAATTTTTCTGTCATGATTACCTCCAATTTTACAGCAATTTTAGTTTAACAATTATTTAAAGGAAATCCGGAAAACTCGTTGCCTAAAGAGCTTAGGAAAACTGACAACATGTCACACAGCTAGAGGTGTTCTGTTGCTTTTCAAAATAATGGAGTTGACTGGTGAGCATGCTACAAGCATGAAGCATATTATGCAAGAAAAGTAGAGTAGCTATAAGCAGTAGAAAATTACCTGCTTCACAGATGGGATTTACTGCATGAAAAACTGTATACACAATGCAAACTGAAGATGCTTAAAATCTGAAAATTAGTTTGTTACTGTACTCTCTGTGTCCTCTTAGCAAATCCTGACTCAGCACACTAATGCCCTGTCTCACCAAGTTTTGAATGTGCTCTGTTCACCCATCAATCCAGTGCTACTATTAGGACCTATAAGAATATTCCCATGTATACTTGGAAATCATACAGGGAAGCCGAGCCACAGAAAGAGATTTTCCTAATTTTGGTAGCCCTCTTTTTCTCCCACCCATATTCTATTGTTTTCAGTTCTCTTGTGGGTTTCTCCTCCCACCTATTCCTGCATCCAGGCTCCTCATTTGATTTGAATGGGTACCACAACTGCATTTTGAGAAGGCTTCCTCCTCTTTCTCAGAAGAAAAGTCTGGCTCAAAACCCTGGAAACCATCTCACAAAATTACAGTCCCTCTTGTTCCACTACTGATACAACTCCATATAAAACATATAAAAATAATTTCTGTAACTTCCAGAAACTCCTTTGCCTTCCATTCCTGAATGATGTCCACTACAAACTGAACCTGAGAGATGGAGGCTATGGGGAAAATGTGTCATCCAGATTCAGTTCCCTGTTGCTGCTTGTATTGCAAGGAAGTGCTTTTGTTGCTGAATGTCTGCACTCTAACACTTTTTTTTTGTTCTTTCTTTTTTGTTCTTTCTTGAATACAGTGATCTGAAAGCAAGAACTATTTTCTTGAAAATGTCCTTGTACAGCAATAGAAAATTATGTACCAGTCACTTTTACCTAAGGAGGCAATACCAATGTGATCAGCGCTCTCTGGTTTTATTCACCTGCCTCTTTCTTGCTAAGAATTTTGAAACTTTAAGCTAATTCCAACCACATTACACACAGGGGTAGAGATATCAGGTAGGTGAAGTTTCATAAAAACAGGCAGCTAGGCAGCATGCAGACATTACTAGGGTTTCCACTGAGAAAAAGGCAGCGAGCAGCACAGGCTCATCTCTTATTAAACACTTGAGAATCCACCCTTGGGAGCACCTGTGAGTCCATTACAAACATGCTCCATTATTTACACTGCTCCTAGAATTATCTGTTAACTAGCTAGTTCTGGCATAATTATTTGTATATCAGTCACTCAAAACGGTGCTTTTTTTTCTGTATTTATATATCTTAAAACTGCAGCATCTGTGATCAGCAAGAATAATAGCAACTGAGAAGGATCTGGATATTACACAAAGGTTTCACAGTAAACAGCTGATGAAGTTTGCCTTTGAGAAACAAAAGGTGGCTGGTATCAAGGTACCTATTAGGCTGATTTTTCAAGGCAACTTTGAGCTTAAAAATAATGAGAATACTGTGTCAATTAAGTCAATATTGCTGTTTTATGGTAAATCAGTACAGGGATGGCATCAGTCAGGCACTCAGTTACTTGAAGGCATGACTCTAGTTTACTGTTTTCTGAGCACACCGCTGAAATGCTCTGCTACAAGCCCTGCTCTGGGAATTACACTAATAGAGCCTCATGGGCAGGATGGCAACAGTTGTTATTCCAAAGTCAGAATGAAATTTAAAGAAGACACAGGCAATAAAAGGTGTTCAACTTAAAAAGCTGAACATCCTGACACCAGTCCTTGCAGGGAAGTGAAACTTTCCAAAATGATGCCAAGAGTCTTAGTATGGCTGCACCTCCACAGAGCTCCCTCTGTACGTGGGCACACACACGAGGGTGCTGTCTCAGATCAGCAGCTCAGTGAGCATTCTGTTTTTTCAGGGCTGAGGACATGGCAGCGCTGCTTTACCCATCTGGAGATCTCCATCAAGGATTGCTGCAGGCCAGGGAAAGAACTCAGAGCACAGGGGTAAGTGATATAGCTGAGCATTATCAGCAGATCATGGCACTCTACCCTCTGATTAGAACTGATCTTGCCAAAAGGTACCACCTGAGAGTCAAAGCAGATGGGAAACACTTCAAATCTGTCTTCAAAGACTACGTAGCTTAATTCTCCATTGTCTTGTCAGTACAGACATCCTACACCCTCTTCATATGAGCCATCTCATATTCACATAAACAACAACAAAATGAAAGCCTATGCCAGGGCAAGCTACTGCATAGGTAGTATTTATGGAAAATGGATTACAGGAATAGAAACAGATCCCCAGATGAAAAATTCTTGAAATACTGAGTTGAAGATGAAAGTTATTCAGTTTTTACGTATTGGGTAGCTGAAATATATGACAAGAAAAGACCAGAGATGAAAAGTATAGCCTCATAATGCAACACTGGAATAAGGCTTCTCCTCTAATAGTGGAAAAGAATCTACTGTGCCTGTGTACAACATAAGCTGAGGGGTTTGTTTTGCTTTTACTTATACAGGTACAGCTTAGGAGTTATCTTGGAGTCAGCATGTTATGCTGTCCTCAAGAGCTTCTGCAGAATCAAAGGAAAGGAAGAACAACACAGGTTAACACGAGTCTCTTTTCCACTGATAAAATCAGCACTTTGGCAGACAGTCTATAATTATCCTGTTCTCCATAGGATTCTTGGGAAGGCACCACTTGGATTTTCTGGCATATTTTTAAATACAAAATAAACCCAATAAATTTCAAAGAGGAAATTTCCTTGGGGCTCCATATCCTATTTGTAGCAGTTGAAAATCACCCAATAACCTGTAAAAAGAAAGTTTATATTTTGATTCATTTCCTGTTTATATTACATTCTGCCTCCACAGAGAATTTATTAATCAGTTACTTAAATTGTGGTGAAAACTGCAAGTGTCTCATCTTTTATACAAACAGTGTATTTTTACATACAAGACATACTTTAAAAGAGAATTTTAGAGTGTACTATGTGGAAGCAAGCTGAAAATTTATTTAATCGTTACAAGACAGAGTGACACAAACAGCTTATTGCACAATTTTCTTGTGCCTAAAAATCCTACTCAGTCAAAAAGGTTATCGGATGTTCTGGTAAGCAGTAATGCAGCTTGAGTTAGCTCTCAGTATCAGTAACTGAAACACGTAGCTCTTACCTGAAGGTAGGTTATGATTTCAAAGCAGCTCCTAATATGACTGAGGAAAAATCGTAAGTCTCTGGTCTATGAAAAGATTTCCACTACAATTAACAAGTAGTGTAAGGTTTGATAAGAGGTATCGATGTGGGTTTTAATAATAAAATATATTATAATAAAATATAAACCCAAATTGTTTTGTATCTACACCATTGTAGTTTAAGATAGGGGCTATGACGTTATACATAATTTTTAGTACAAAAGTGGTACACAGGCTGTAACAAAGCAGGAAGATGATGCTGTCTTGGTGGTGTTTGCCACTCAAATACTAGCAACAGCAATGGTGGAAAAAACATATCAGAGAATTCCTACTTGAAATCAATAGTTATGATAATGGCAATGGCTTTCAAGAGGCTAACACTCAGCATGCTGGTTTTCCTAAATCAGCTTCATCAGACTGTCTACAAGTGTATCATGGTTGAGTTAGAGCAGGTACACAAACATTCCACAAGTAATACTTGATGGAAAACAAAGATTATGAGTCACCTTTATGAAACTCCTAGTTTTGACTGATTCAAGCCAATGCAATAATGCAATTATTCTGAGTGACAGCACAATACATGGTGTCAGTAAGTGACGCTTGGAAATAAAACTTGGCAAGGAAAGGAGCAGAATATCAAATATATGATCAAAACCCCTCTGAAATAAGCCAAATATATAGACACTTCAGTTGGGATATGCCACTAAAAGGTATCTTTGACACCATCTTAAATGAAGAATTAATACGTATCTGTCTTGAGGCACTAAACCCCTGATAAATATGAATAATTAACGAACTGCAGAACGTAAATTGCCCTCTAGAGCAGGCCCCTTCATAATATAATTTATAGGCTTGGTGAAAAAAATGTAACATCGTCATTACAGAAAATAAAGACACAATCCTGGGACAACCATGTTCTTCTTCCCTCTACAAATATCCAATTCTGGAAAAAATAATCTCTCTAACATAGAGTGGTATTTGGCACTGTTATCACTGTACAATCTGCAAAGCTTTACACATTCAGCCACAATTGTGTATGAACAATAGACACTTCAGGGATCATTAAAATATATACTGTAAAAGCGGGTACAATATTTTATTCAAACCTTTAAATTTTAAAAATCACTACAAATTTATTTGCAATCTGTTACTCATCTCCACAGTAACTGTCTTTTTTTAAATCACTTTTTGTTATTTGTTAGCTTTTGTCAGAAAAGTTGAAATATTTTATAGGATAGGAAGATCATACTCCTCCATCCATTTTTTAAAGTACTTCTTCAGTTACACTTAACAGGAAAGCAATCACTGATGAACTAATTAATGAACTCTTAGTTGTTGTGGAATAAGGTCAGAGAAAAATGGAGACACTTAAACTGAGTCAAAATAGAGTCTATAATGGAAATATGAAACTTCAGACAGGACTCCCCCTTGTCCCCACCCTTTTAGTTCATGAAAAGTTAATATGCTGTATTGGAAAATGCATTTTTTTCTCATTGTTAAATGAATATTGGCTTTGAAGCATTTGGCTTGAATCTTGTAAAAGGTTTTGTACACTATGTAAAACAATACATTTGATATTATTTGAGTAGCAAAGATTATGCATTTTCATTATCTCACAGTCTTTCTAATATATTTTAGTGACATAGTTATAAAAATAGTCTTACATCTAAATTTTCTTTAATGCTGTAAATGTTAGATCACTTCTTTATTGTTAGGAGTTTGCTTATGTCAGGTTTATGTGAAAACTGACTCCTGCATCAAAGATTCAGAGCTCATTTAAAGCTCTTGAGATAGAATAACACGCAGGTGTCAGTCCTCCAAATTTCACTGAAGATTAACCTAATATGCAATATGGTGACCTAACAGTTCTTCATTTGAAAGAAATCTGAAAAGTAATCTCTGAGATAGCCAGAAAGTGAGAATAACCCAGTGGGATTTCCACCTCTTCATTTCCTAATGAGTTTTTTGATAATGAGAGGTGACTTTGACAGTCACTGTGGGCTCTATTATGGCTAATTTACTCCACTTCACTCTCCTTGTTAATTATTAACACTAGCCTTTTTATCCTTGTGAGACCACATTCCCGTTTTTCCCTTTTTAGGTTTTTTTTTTTCCTAAATCTAGCTTTATGAAGGTGATAGTTTTCAGGAAAAGGTTTTCACTTAGGGTAAAGCCAGAATTCTTTATTTCAATTTGGAAGACTACAATTGATTATATAAGCATGGGGAGCTCTTTCTAATGGCTTTAATGCACTTGCAAGGTGAAAAGGCTGTTAATTAAAGAATAAGCACTGAGGTATGTTCCACTTGGGAATCAGTTCTTGGTAGAATGGTCACTTGCTACTTGCTAACATACCCACCGATTAAAAGGTGACTAATTTCCACGGTTGCTTTCCAATAGTTCTGGGAAAAAAGAGGTGTGTAATTTTCCAGATGGCTGTCATTTGCCAGAAACTGTCATTTACTGTATCTATTACCATTAGGGAATTACTGAAATTGGTATTCAGGTGTGACACTTCATACAGCATCGTTTTGTATCTTTCAGTTAAGGTTTTACAATCTTTCTAATAATTGCTTTGACATGAAAGTTTTCATAATATTTCTTTCCTAAGGCTGTTTTAATCATTTAGCATTATTATCCATTTAATCTTTTAAAGAAAGAAAAATCAGTAGCCTACCAGCAACCTCTTTGCACGTGAGGACAACCCTTTTTTGTTTCCATCACTTCTATCAGGTTGGAACCAAAGCTCAAAGAAACACAAATGCCACAATAATGTAGTTAAAACTGCTGCCACAAATCCTTCTCGTAAGAATGAAGTAAAATACCTCCACAGCTTTCAGAAACCAAATAATCATTTCAAGCCCACATAACATCAGAACTAGAGATGTCCTTCCTAAACTAAAAATGTAAGATGGTAGGAAAGACACCTCAATATAGGTCTCACATTTTTAATCTGGATTTTAGGTGATCAGACACCCACTTAAAGTAATGTGGAATCCACCTGGAAGGAATCTAACTCCTATGAGGTGTGCACCAAGGTTGAACAATTCCTACACCCTTTTAAGCAGCCTTCTAAACTGAGCTTTAATTACCACCAGCATGGCAATTTTAATATGCCTCTGCAGCTGCAGTTTGTTCAACAAAGGATTCAGATGAAACATTCGTGGATACCTTAGAAACAAACTAAGGGAAACACTAACAGATACATTTTCTTTCACTAGAATAACGTGAAAAAAGGAATCACCAGGAATATGTCATTTCGTGTATTGCTAAAGGTCAGGGTATGAAAACAGAATTAATGAAAAGAGACCTCTAAGGCTGGATGTTAATGTTCTTTCACTCTGTTCTAGATCACATCCAATGTTACGGTAACAGTGACTTTTAGCAATACTGTTTAAGATTAAGCTTTAGTTTAGTGGCCCTGTACATTTGCCCCTTTCCCTCCAGGAACTTTCCTCATCCATCATGTTACAGTGAATTGGACATTTGCTAGTTGCTCCGTTTCATGACATGGTGCTATGGCCAACAGGTACTATACTGAGATGACCCATATATTTCAATAAATATTTGGCACCTAAGGTTAAAAATAATACAGTGATAAATATAGGTTGCAATATGTGTAACCTTGGAGAAAAGCTCTTGAATACTATTTTTCATTCTTTCAGTCAAGCAGTTTCCATATACAGAGCTAAAATCCTTAAAATCTGTTGAACTTCCACAGAAATTAAATTCATTTTCCAGAAAGAGTTAAAAATTATTTCTCATATTTATAATAAAAAAATCAAAATTTGGAATAATTTACATCATTCAATAAAAACAGCATTTGGATCTCTAAAATAATTTTAAAAAGCTAGATAATTTTCTCATTTTTTTAAAAGTAGAATATGAATAAATGTATAAAACATAGCACCAATGTAATTTTTTTCTTTACAGTGTCTTAAAATATTAGGTGGAATTCAATGTTTTTAAATTAACATCTGATTAATCTTCTTTGGTTTCATTGATTATTTCTTTAATTCCATTATTAAAATCACTTTCACATAAAACACGCCTAGGACATCACTTAACTAGTATTAAAAAAAATAAATTAATCCTTCTTGAAAGAAAAATAAAAGCAAGATAAACACAGCTATCTCTAATTCTGGTCTCCAACTCAAATAATGCTACAGGAATACACCAAGTGAAAATAACATTCTGATTTGTTGTGTGTATCTTACTCCTTTCATGCTAAGCCTACAACACCTTTATAGACATAACTAGTCCAAAAAGTAGTTTACATGAAAGCTTAGAAGGAAATATTAACTACAATTTTATTTAAGTAGAATAGATCAAATATGACATATCAAATACATATGCTGCTCATACGTAATTTATTTAAAACTGAGCAATTTATGAATACTGAATGATTAAGAGATTGCCAGATTTAGGACTGAAATGGTGCAAGCATAGAAGGAAACTTCTCCACTTAAAAGAAATGGAGCACTGGGATACATATAAACACAGGCACTGCCACTTTTATTTTGAGAATTATATTATTTAGAAACACATTTCTAAGGTGTGGGCATGTTGAAAAATCTTATGCACACAGTAAGTAAAAAACTTAAGATCTTACTATCATTTCTGAGGGCATTATTCAGCAGTTGGAAAAGTGGGAAGCTGTCCCAGGAGTCCTGCGGCTGTGCCTCGAGTACTGAATCCATATCAACAGAATACAGAGACAAAAACTTCTCTGCATGCTCCGCCAATAATTCTGGCCACCAAGCAAATGCCTGCAAACATGAAAAAATGGAATTACTAAACATAATTCATAAAGCAAAGAGATGGGTTATGTCTATGGCAAAATACATTTGGATATGTCACTTCATGTCCGATCTCATTTGGGGAGGATGAGCAGCCCAAGTGAA
Organism: Falco rusticolus; assembly: GCF_015220075.1. Lineage (NCBI taxonomy): Eukaryota > Metazoa > Chordata > Aves > Falconiformes > Falconidae > Falco > Falco rusticolus. The sequence continues at coordinate 9,556,770 of NC_051191.1, read as the reverse complement.
AAATGTGAAAATAATTTACAAAAAATGCATCAAAAATGTGAGAAATCAAATAGATTAGGCTGGGGAAGATGGTAGAATGGTAGAACAAACATGTAACACAAAAAAAAAAAAAGAAAAAAAAGAGAAAAAAGATCATAAAATCCTGCAACTCTTTCTGCCAGAGAGCAAAGAAAAGAATGAAAGCCTCATCCTTGAAAAAAATTACTGTATATGCTTCTTTTGCTTTCATTCAAATCTAAGGCTATAAGTAATCAGATTAATTTATTTTTTCAAATTAATTCTTGTGAATACATTTTGCACTCACTTGTTAATCAGAAGGGATGATTTTAGTGTGGAATTTTAATCCTTGAAGTCTAAGGGGTTTTTGAATAGATGCAGAGCACTTGTTAATTCCTGTTATATCCTTAAAGATGCTGGCTTCTCCTAGGGAAAGCATCCAGTTTTCATTCCAATAATGCTATAAACACATCTTCAGAAATTTGCTAATGTCTACATTAATTTTCAGTAACATAACATGTTGGAATACGCTGTTTCCTTTGGTAAAAATTTAGATTCTTAGGTAATCCTAGCTTAAAAGAAGTGAAGAAATCTGTGCAAAATAGTGTCAGCAAGTAGAGGCAGATCCGTATTACAAACTGCTTCACCTGTAACTCTTGTACCTTTTCACTGTCACTCAGGCCTAGGATTTGAAAGGTCAGTATTGAAAGGTGAGTATTGGATCAGAGGGAGCTGTATGATCCTGGAGTTAAAGAGATGAAGGTGAAGTGAGTTTATGAAATAGGATGAATGTCACGTACTGCTGAGAGTGTTTTGCTCAGAGTTCATGAAAATACCTGACAGTGAGAAATACCTCCACATACTAGATAAGGAAATGTCTTTGCTTTCAAACTTATGCCCCCTCATTTTGAATATCTAATTTTTAATATTTCTGAGTTACCAGCATGGAACATATGTAGCTTGATCTATACATGTGCTGAAGCCCCACAACTTCAAATGAAGCCACAGAAATTCTCACTTGCATTTCTGAAACGCAGGTCCTAGGTAACGTAGAATTATGTACTCGGGCCTGAAAGGCATCAAATAAAAGACAACTTCTGAAAAGTGCTCTACAGATATATATACTTCTGCATCCTGGACTTTCTGATGACTCTCTGTAATTGTTTTGGACATGGGGCAAGTGGAGAAAAGATGAACTGGCAAGAGGTTTTAAAGAACTGCTGAGCATCAGCTGTTATTACTGAAAAGTACTCTGTGTGTTGCAGTATCAGGACTGAAGGATGCTGATCGGCATTATGGTGAAAGGACAGATGAGGCTTCAAGAATTTTGGCAAAAGCTTGAAATGGAGTCTTTTTCCTCAAACTGGAAGAAGTTTCTCAATAGTAAATCCTGTCTAAATGGAAGCTCGCTAGACTCCTTACCCTAGAAATTAACGAAATGCAGAAAAATAAAGAAGAAATCTATACAGGCATTGGCAGGTGTCCCTTTTAGACGAGCTAATCTCTTTTCAGAAAATATTGCCAAAACCTCAAAATGAAGCAAAACCAAAACCAGAAAACCAGCACTTTCCATCTTCTTTACATCTTCTTCCCCTTTGCAAATGATTCTTTGAACCCAGACAGAAATTCCTCTGAAGAACTACCCATCATTGCTTTGGCAGTAAGGAAGAATAGAAAAACAAATAGTAGAGCTAAGATAGCTGTTCAGTCATTATGAATAATATGACAACAGGCTAAAGGCAATTAGCAATGTTGACATACATTCTAAGAGAACAAAAACATTGACTGGATTAAAGGAAGACTGAAGTTTTTAAGACTCTAGAAAGACACACAAATATGGCAATACACCAGAAAACATCAGAACAATGTATGCTACCCAGTCAATGAACAGTCACATGCTATAAATGCTGAAAAATAATGCTTAGTTCATCAGGAATCACATACCTCTCTTCCCTTTGGGAATCCCAGAAATTTGGAAGTGTTATGAATTAAAAAAAATAAAATAAATCTAGTATTAAAAAAATGTGATGTACTACTTTAGAGATTACTGATCCTTTCAATCAACTACAGCATCAAACACTGAACATCTAGTTAACATTATGACATGAAGTCACCATGCTTAATCTTCAGTTTTGAGAAGGGAATGTATAATTTCATGGTCTTGTTCAAAGATGTATTTTAATATTGAAATTCTGCATGCTCTGTACATTTCAGTAAAATTGAACATTTATTACATTCATGACGGGGAAAATAATCTTAAAATTATCTTTATTCTTTTCAAGTTGTCTTAGATAAGATTGAAAACTTTTGATGAATTAATTTTTCCAAAGGCACATCCAATATATTTACCCTTCTGAAAAATATCACATCTCTGACTGCAAATAAGTAGTATGGAACATAATCTTTGAACAGATATGTTTAATCATACATATATCGTTTGGTCTATTTTTTTCTGTGTTGTTTTCCACAGAAGTCTAATATTCTTAAAGTAATGCAGGTCCTCAAATGACAAAGACAACAATATATACATTTTATTAAGCGATCATTACAGAGTAACACAGTGGCAACAGTAGTGTAGAACAGGACCTCCAGGGAATTAATTTCAAATCATCGAAACAGCTGTTTCTTCAGTATAAGATAAAACATCTATAACAAGTTCACACATGACAGATGTAAGCTAAAAACTAGATTCCATAGTGTGATATAAAACCAGATGTTTTGAATGATCATATTTATAACTATATCTACTAAATCATGTTTATCCTTTTGCATATTTTCCCCAAAAGTATTTACTGAGTTTTTTGAGAGCATTTAAAAAACAATTTCCTGAACCTTAGAAAAAAAATGTTAATAATATATACAATTGTGTGTACCTGGTCAAGCTTATTTTTGTAATTCCTCGAGTGTAAAAGGTGCTATAATTCTAAATATTCTAAATATTATGGTTTCTGTACCATGAAGCAAAAGGCTTGAGAGTAAGAAACATGAAATTGTTCTATTTTTTTCTATCTTATAATGCCATTTTAAAAAGCACAATTTTAAAAGCAGTACTTTTCCAATCAACAGAAGAGTAATGTGAACATGATATTATACCCATCATTATATTTATGTTAAAATCAAAATCTATACAGCATGATGAAAACTAGCATTCAGTTATATTTTCATTCTATTTTGGATGAGAGGTGAAAAGTTGGCAGGAACAACTGTATGAGGCTATGAATCTTTTCCATACCATTTCACCACCTCCAGCACAAAGATGCTTTCTCTTTTTTATGCTCTTTAATTTTCATTTCTAAACCTACAGATCATTCAAGCGAATTCAAGTAGAGTTTTATTACACTTCACTTTTCATAAGCTTCAAGTCTCTTATTCCTCTGTAAATGCGAACTGCCTTAAACATATGTCAGAAAGTAAAGCTAAAATGTTTCTTGACAGACTTGCTTCACATCAGGGGATAAAAAATCTAGGAACAAACAATTCTGTACAGCAAATGCAGTTACGGCCTCACCTCTGAATGGTGTTCTTCATTTTGCTGCAATACTTCGATACAGAGTTCTGCAAGGTGAAGAACCTCTTCCAGTTTTCTAGCAGGTGTTGCTTGGTTCATGGTCTCTATATGAAAATAAAATGCAAACCAAAATTGCTTTAGTTACAAAGAAGATTCAACAGTAAGAGAAAATGTCAGAAAGGAATGGGAATGGTGCAAAGTTACAATTTTCTGAGGTATAAGCAATTCTCACGTTAAGAACAATCATTTAAAACAAGTAAATGCAGCTGCATGTCCAGATCACTGGAAAAAAAAATTAATTCACAAAAGAATCACTCATCATTATATACATCATCTGATTTCATATGTGAGAACTAACAGGTGCATCAATATATTAGATGCTCAACTTCTGCAACAAGCAAGTTTGAATTCTCTTCAAGGTCAGATATACAAAGACAGCAGACAGTAGAGACCTTTTTTGTTATTGTACCATCAGTACAGTGCCGTTCTCACTAGATGACTCATTACTGTCATCAGCAAGATTCATGCATTTTACAGCAATCAAAAATTCCAAATGTTTCATCTAAATAAGACACTACATTTTAGGTGTATTTAAGAATAAGCAAAATACAAAACAATAATTATGCAAATAATTAATTATTCAAATAACTGATTTTCTGCCTGCTGTTCAGCAATGAGAATGAATCTGAATTCTTTTCAGTACCATAGTGAAACGTAGCACTATAAAATCAAGTAGTTGTAACAGAATTGACACAAGCCCATGAAAAACTCCTCATAAAAGAAAACAAGGACAAATGCAAAAGTTACAAATGACATGAAGATCACTCATTCTACAAGGTAGACTTCAAAAAGAAAGCAAACAACAAAGGTAAACCAAATGTAACTAAAATTCTTACAGGGCAATTAAACTCAAGTTTAGTTTGCAACTGAAAAAAATTCATAGGACTAGTTCCCAGAAAGAGCCATGGGAGATACAGGAAGATACCAACTAACTTTTTTACAATCATATTTTAATCAGTAAAAGTGATCTGTCCAACCACATAATTTGTATCATTAGGAATAACTTCAGTATTAGCTATCTGAGCTTGTTTCCTTAACAAGGCTCTTGTCCCCAAGAGTAAACCACGCGATGGAAATGATGTTATACAATATAATCATATATAAAATATGGTCACATTAAGCAGGTTTGCAGAGGACTTATGAAGCTGATACACAAGGTGAGTGAGGGTCTCAGGAATCCTATTTTCTCATTTTCTGTGCATGTTCATGTTTGTGTATCAAATAAGTAGCAGATTCCATGAATACACATCTTCATATGCAGAAAATTCTGCTGACATTTCTTTCCCACATTATGCATTCACCACGACACAGAACATTAGCAGATTAATTAAAAAACTTACATAATCTCCTTGTGTCAGTAAGAATATCAAACTGCATGCACTAAATATTTTTAACACTTAATATTTCTGGCAAATCAATACAACTTTTCTTAAAGGCAGGTGACCTTGTCCAGTTCTTAGCACTAACATACTGATGCAAAGCTCCTAGATGAAATACATAGCCTTGATGCAATTTTTGAAGAAACATTGGATTAGAACCTCCAGAAAATATTTACTTAAAGGTGACTACAAAACCACATTGTTTTCATGCAAAGACCAAAGCAGGCAAATTACTGAAGGATCTACAAGAACATTTGAGATCTTATTAAAATAGACCACATAAGCAGACATGTTGAAATAATATGTTTTTCAAAATCACAATTTAACTCAAGAGTTACTGCATAAACACGGACCAAGCACAAAACACACACCAGGACACAAAACTACATTCACAATGTCAAGATCACAGTTATTAATGCTGTACTGAATTTGCAAATTTGATACTGTAGAACAATTATATTAATATAACCACAACTATAGTAATGTATTATGTCAAGTGAGATTAGAAAGGATTGGTCCAGCCCCTATTATTTAGATTATAGTCTAAAAACTACTACTGGATTCACACTTGAACAGTGGTTTCTCTGCATATCCTGGACTGAAATTGCTGTTCCCTCGAGCGGTCAGTGTCTTCCCCTCTGTGAACACACAGCAAGTACCATTCATACAGCTGATATACCACTATCAGTATCATTAATGTTAATGAGTTTTAGGAAGAAAGCAGTGATATTAATACAGAGTATGACTGGCATATGTGATTTCAGCGTAAACTCACTTTATTACAAATTTAGCCTGTTCTTCATAGACCTTACCACTAACCAAGTAAACAAAATAACTGCATTCATACTTGCATTAATTCCTAATGAAATTAAATAAGCTCTAAATTATTAAAAAATTAAATCCTAGAGGGGCTCCTCTAAATTAGTAAGAAAGTAATTCTAATAATTATCTTGAATCTGGTGTTTCTTTTTTGCATTGGAGTAAGTCTGCTTATTCCACACCTGGAATAAGCTCAAGGTAGCCTAAAAATGGTTACTGAACAGATAGTAGGGGGAGCGTGAGAAAGACCATAGCTTTACTAGCTAACTGTGAGATTATCCTGAACCTTCACAGTGGCGAGAAACAAGATCTCAGGGAAGTATTAATTCTACGGGGCAAGGCACTGAGAAAATACAGTTCTGGTCATCTGTGTTGAAGTGAAGAACTTTGATCAGAAATGGCACTGAAAGGATAAGAATTCTGAATTTCATTCAGAAATGGCACTGAATGGAGAGTCTGTTTTTTTGGCATGTTTGTTTATAAGGTTCAATAAGCCTAATAAAATGAAGGATGAAAGAGGGGCTCAGAAGTGTTCTCGCACAGACAGTGTGGGAATACAGTGTTGCCACAGTGGGAACACTTGGGAAGAAGACCTACTTATGATCAGGGATGATGTGGGCATAAAAATAAATTAGTCATGTTAAATTGTTTAAGCCAGAAATTGCAAGGATTTCAGTCATTATGGGACTAATGTTCAGCATTTTTTTCAATAGGATTAGTGTGTTTAGGAGGAAAAAGAGGATGAAAACAGTAAATTTCCCTTTGAGGTGAGTATGGCAAGTTTCTGAATAATGTTTCATGGCAGGAATGACTAAAAGTATGGGACAGATTAGGCTCAATGAATTCCAGTTTCAAGTTTGCATGAAATTCCCCATGTTATTTTCTTTTATTTACTCTGAAACTATTTATTACTTGCTAAAAACATGCAAATTGCTCTTGATGCTTCATAGTTTTTGACAGCATTTTAAAAATCATTATTTTCCTGTAAGATTTACTGATAAGAAAAGGTGGCAGAGAATTGCACTCACTCTTAACAAATCTGTAATTTTGTTGTTATTTACTTAATCACAGAATAAATCAATACAAGCAATTTTACTTGGATGGTACATGCTTCCCTACATTTCCCTTGGGCTTTATCTAAAGCTTCCTCTTCAATCTGTAAGTTACCACATCAGCTAGTCTTTTTTCTCTGTAACTAAGGGCCCTTCACTTTCCAAAATCTAGCAAATATGTGTTATGGATAACTACCATTTACATTGTGTGCATAAACAAGGGGCTAAAAAGCAATCTGAGAGATAAAGAGCTAAATATTGAAGTATTTTTTTACCAAACAAGTAGCGTATTTGAAATATGAGCACCAATAAACTGTTATCTGGGAGTTTTAGAATCTCCAAAACATCTGAGCAAAATATTGTGCTTGTCTTTGTAAGTGTAAAAAAATTACAGGAATGGAAATCAGTGCTGTCAGTTTTCATTACATTCACGATGCCTTTCCCCCCACAATTACTAAGGGTTGTTAAGATGTGTTTACACTGCTCAAACTAACAAGCTGCAGCAGGAGTTGAGTCAGTAAATATGCTGCTTGACATCTTTTTAGAAAATAAACAGAAAAAGCCATCAATCATCTGTTTTCAGCTTCACATTCTGCTGAAATGAAATAGCAAGCCAGCCTTTGCAAATAATGGATGCTTTCTCAAGTATACATTATCAGTGAGTCACACAGGTACCAAGAAAATATTGTGAAATGAGCTAAGTTAACTGAGTAAGATGCTACTAAAATGAAAAGGTGACTGCTTCATGGACTGATGGAGCCTAGGGCCATAAGGGACTGTCAGTGCCAGATCATCCAGTCTGACCTCCTGTGTCACACAGGTCAGAGAACTTCTCCCCATTCCTCCTTTCTTGAGCCCATCAGGATGTCTAAAACCTAACAGCAGCATGTTTAAAACCTACCTTAAGCTTGCTTTCCAGAACAGAGTTTATCCCTGAAGACAAATGTACAATTCACCTCTTTTTCTCCCCAGCATGTAAGCCCTTAAACCTGTGTGTTTAATTTCTCATTGGCATTTGCTGAGCACAGGAATCTAAAGAGGTGATTCTCCTCCTCGGGTGTGAGTACAGTGCAGCTAGGAGGTACCTGTCTCTGGCCTGCCAGTCTCCCCCATGATGGCACAGCATATATGCCTTACTGGTTTTCCCTGTCCGTGTTTCATCCTTCTTCCTTTTCTTCAAACAATCCAGAGCAAAACACTCAGGAAAGCCAAGGTGTCTCCAGACCAGAGGGTCTCTCCCACAGACCACTGGCAGGTATACTGGGAAGAAGGCAGGTATGCTGAGAGACCCCCAGTTCACAGCCCTGGTGGGCTTACAGGAACCTTCATATCTAGACAGCTAGGCATGGCTGGAGACTTCGGTGATGATGTTGCAACTTAGGATTTGGCCCAGCTTCATGCCAAACTGCAACACGACAGCCAGTTTGCATTTTGATCCTTCATGTAAGACAATTGGCATTTGTTTTACTTTCCATCAGCACCGTTGCTCTGGGTGCTGGCAGTGCTCGGCTGTTGTGCTACTTAACATTAATGCTACCAGCATTAAGCTTGCAGAAAGTGCAAGACATCTACTAATGGAGGTGTCTGACCATCAACTAATTTGTTTCTGTGCATCTGCCAGAATTAGACCCACAGGAGGGAAGACAACACAGCGACTGTTGGCTACCAAACTCCTTCCGGAGCATGCTGCATGCATAGCAGTGTGTGGCCTGAGCAAGTTTCGGAGTTTCTGAAGGAATATTACCTGTTTGGATATTCTGCAGAGGGACCTAAATCTTATGTACTTATTTCCAAATCCATTTGTAGTGCATGGAGCCTAAATGAGCTATTCTTTATTCTACACCAGCTCTCTTGCCAAGGCATCTGACTGATTCACTCCAAACAAGGGCCTGAAAGTGAACTCCTGTTGATGCAGAGGGGATGACAGGGAAGCCCTGCAGTAAAGCAGACCATAATATAATTTGATAATACAGACACATCGTAATTTGAGCGGTATGGAGACAACTCTTCTCCAGTAGGGACCATTTATTTGGACTTTTTAACATGTGAAATCAGCAAGATTGCTTCTAGACTTGTATCAAAAGCAGTGCAAACATCAATAAACTAGAGCTAATATACGCTACTAGACCTGAACTGACTCTGCAGACTTAATCCGCAACTGGGATAATCCGCCCACATATAATTTTGATTTGACTGTGGTGGATTTTCTTGCAAATTCTCACAGAATTAATTCTGCATGAAAAAGTAAGGAGGGGACATCTGGGAGGACATCTTATACTCTTCTGATTGAAAAAAAAAGAATATAGCCTTATATAAATAATGAAATTTAGCTTTAATTATGAAGTTGAAACTAGTCTTTACATTAACTGCTTTCTAAGAACTCAATAGGTTTTTAAATTTCAGGGGCAAAAAATTGTTAAAATTAATTACCATTATCACCTACGTACAGAAAGATCATGAGATCTGTAGAAAGTCAGAGTACACATCTAGTCTATAAACTGTCATTTTATAAAGTGGGTCACAGTGCCGTATTTCCAGTTTTTTAAAATTTATCACAGTATTCCACAGAATTACCTTTATGTGACAATCAAAGTTTGGTTTGGATTTCTGTTTTTTTTAATGTCCCACCCTACCCCCCAAAAAAAAAACCCACACAAAAAACCACCCCAAAACAAGGAGTCTTGGCTCATGGGAAAAAAATGAAATAACAAATCTGAAAAGCTAAAAGCAGAAGAAAAAAGTCAGAGATGAAAAGAAATCTCAATTTTTAACTGCTGATCAAAGGAACTTAGTTTATGATTCTTTGTGTTCTGGTTTTGGCAACACAGATACAAGCAGTTGGTATTTCCTTCCTTGCCCTCACTTCTAATTTCTCTTCAAAAGGGGAAAGAACTAATGTTCTCAGCACTTTCTGTTCCTGTGGAATAAAACTCAGAGGTAACAAACACGGCAAACTGAAGGGCTCCATGAATGAAGAGACCTGAATAACTGACATACTATACTGACAGAAAACTGGCACTTGAAAGTACAGACTTAGTAATAAGTGTTTTTAAAAAATCTAGTAATTTTAAGAGTCTAAATTTTAGGGAGTTACTGAAATATGACAACAACAAATCTAATGCCGGCAGGTAAAGAGGAGGGAAAAGTGATGTTGACCTTACACAGACTTCAAAACATTTTGCTGAAGAAACGAATAATTAAGGACATAAAAGGAACAGAAAACAGAACAAAATGTAACAGATTTGCAAAGGTAGGTCACATAGACTTGTGTCGTAGCTTTACTTGATGGGGTATTTTTTTATAAAAGAAATTCAGTAGATCTCATCTATTCTGACTTTAATAACGCAGTTGATACTGTGCATCATGGGAAAAGTACCAGTTAAGCTGAAGAAAATGGGAATTAAGAAACAAACTGTGTGTTGGATAAAAATGCTGCCTCAAGAGAAAGGCAATGGGTAGCACTGAGAAAGAGAAAAGAAAGGTTTCTTGAGGAATTTCTTGAAGCTACATCTCAGGGCTCAGCTTCCTCGACATTTTCACCAATGACTTCAGAATAAATACTAGGAGTACACTGATAACAATGCTGTAAAACACTGGCAATAGCAGGGTCAAAACGCAGTAACAAGAACTGGGCAATTCCAAAGAATGGGGGAGAGAAACAAAATGCAATACTTTAAGAACAAGGGCAATCATTACGTTTTGACACATGAAGAGCAACAAGCATTTGCTGTAAACTGGGAACTTGTCAGCTGGAAATGATCAAGATGCTAAAGACTGGGTTGAAGTAACTTTTCACAGAATGGCTGTGTGCCACAAGCATGCTATAGACATAACAAGAAAAATGTTTATTGAATACATTAGATTAAGCATTTCTGCTACAATAGTACTACTAGTACTGTGTAAGGCATCTCATGGGGATGACTTTGCACAGTTCTTGTCTCCAATGTTCAAGAAGGTGGAATTCAAACTTTAATAGGGAAAGGCTTCTAAGATGATGAAAATTAAGAACAGGAAGCTAAAAGTCTGAGACAAGGTGATGAAAGCCTAGGTTGCATGAGTAGAAAACAATTGTCTAAAAATGCATCATAGGGTGAGGAGGAATTGCACATGATGAAATGCTAATGAAGAATGGAACCATCCCTCCTTCATTAGGGATAAAGGACAAAGTTAGCATGCTAAAAACTAGGAACTAATTTGACTGTAAGGTGATTCCTCCACCTGCAGAGCAAATAAGACTTGAAATGGGTGAAGCAGGGGGCAGAAAACAGAAAGAGCAGTGACAAAGACTGACTCAGGCCAGCTGTTAAAGAGAGGATGTGTGTATGTTTACAGACTATCAGGATGTGGACCTAACAATCCAGAGGTTCTTTTCCAGACCTCTGCTCCAGAATTTAAATCAGGGGTACTTGCCCATATCCTCTTTCCATTTAGTTGCACAATAAATGGAGACCAAGAAGGTGTTATGTCACTGTGCAACTCATTCATTTTCATTTGTTCAGAAATGAACATGCAGGGAGAGCTTTAATCAAGTCCTCTCCAGGTACAATGAGGCTCTCCACTTGCCATCTCAAGTTATCTTACAAACTTACTAATGTTTGTAGTGTTCTTCTTTTTAAGTCAGATAGATCCTTCTGAGCCTTGAGGGCATTTACATACTACTCTTCCTTTAGAAATGTGTATGTAATGAGGATGTTAACGATCGATGTCCTTTAACAAACTGCAAACTGCTGAGTTGCCCCTGACCTTCTATTGTATGGAGTTAACAGTTATTCAGCCCTTGGCAGTCTGTCGGCTAGAAAGAAAGAAATATTGGGATGACAATCACAAAAGTGATTTGTCTTTAAGCAGCTACTTACTATTTAGTAACTATTTGCTTTGATTTTAATCAGATTTATTTTCATTTCTTTTATTAAAACTGATTGACATAAGGAGCCCAGTATTTTTAATTACTACAGGCTTCTAAAAATAATGAGTTAGAAGCCAACTACCTAATAATCCAAATCTTTACAACGTCTATTGCCTCAGAGATAATACCTATGGACAACGGCAGATATTGCCCTGTTCAGTTCACAGCCATTTACCACTTTAATTTCTAGCTCACTTCCTACATTTCTCCACAGCAAGGAACATGCATTTACATGTAAGTTTCTACCACTTCTCTTAGGCAATGACAGCAGAACTAGCAGAGTCCATTACTGCTCAGTCATTCAGATTTCAAATAAATTTAAATGGGGCAAACCATTCATTTCTGAGAAGGAATAAATACAGTATTGTACTACTCTCTGTGTGTGTTAATGTATGTGTATAAAATGTAAGTAAAAAATATGAATTTTGTATAAGGAAGGCCATCTTTTTTGAACGAGAGAAAACAGGTGAGGGAGGCATGCAAATTTCTATAAGCTGCTCATTGGAAACTATATAAAATGCATCTAAAGAATGCTGTTTGTCTCTGGCCTCAGCATCTAGCAGGTCCAGTTATGTTCAACATTATAGGAAGAGTTAATTCAAGTTAAATACTGATTAAGACAGGAAAACGTGCCATACACAAAATGATCTAAAAAGTACTTCCATGTAGCGAAGTCTCCAAGACAGCATGTGCTGAAATGAGAATGGTTTATACTTAAAAAGAGATTCTCACATACTGATGTTATGATCATCTCCTTGACAAATTATAAACCCTTGCTGAGACTACGAGGGCATTATATGAGAGTTCTTAGACATAGTTCAAAGTTATAATAGTAGGTCTGCAGCTGTTCTCCTCATAATGGCAATTATACCAGCTGAACAGATTAGCTACTCCATGAGAATTTTAGCTGTAACTGTTGTAAGGAATGACGTGCTGAACCCTGTATAATTGCCATTGCAAATGTAATTTTTATTGAAAAAAAAGCTGTTCCATATTCATAACAGTACAATGACATGGAAGTGCTAAGTAAAATGTCATCCTGACTGCAAACAAATCCTGTTGATGCAAGTGCTGCTTATACCACTGTGTCTGCCATTAAGAAAGTAACCACTGTCTTCTGGGAAAGCATTCAGAGTCTTGTTCAATTGAGACTGTGAAAATGAGAGCACTTGGGGAATAGACCCGGGAACATGGCAACCACGCTGCTGAAAAAGGATTCTCGCAACAAAAAGAATTCGCATGTTCACCTCTGTATTACTTAACAAGGACACTCCTGCAATTCAAGACTTTATACAATATCTATTGCACAAACTAAAGGGTAAATTATAGTTAACAAAAAAATTGTTTTTCCTTATTTTCCACGAAAATGAAATATATGGTATTAGGACTAAGCATACTGTACATAAAGTTCATGATGAAATCTGTAGTTTAGCTAGTGACACCAACAGGAGCAGGATTTGGCCCTGTTAGCCAGGTTAAAATGCAATTTTATTGGGATTCCTTCAGCTGCTTCATCTTTTTCATCAGAGAAATGGGTTCAATGGGACATAAAATTCTGGTGGAACACAGCCTGTTTACTTCTTTTGGTAACGTTTTTTCTGAGTTGTCTGATTAATTTGCAGTTACATTTTTAGTCAGAAGCAGAATTTAATTAACCCATTAAAATACAAACACAGCCTATAAATCTCTAGCTCACCTAACTTAGTGAATTTCCATTTTCTCACTGTATATGATAAGCTTTCCTCTTGTCCATTCTCTCACATAGTTATTTGCCAGGCTACTTAAGGGACAGCTTTGCTACCATATCTTAAAAACATGCCAACAGTTTCTTTCAAAGCATGCATAAACCTAATGTAAGATGACTGAAATCAGGCACAGACTTTTTTTTTTCTTCTTTTCTGTGCTTGTAACTGTATGTCATCTGCGCTTAAGTCTATATTTCTGACATAATGAGCCTGAGAAACAATTAGAATAGTAAGCATGCGGCACAAGGAAGATTTGTACTTGAGGTGACACACATTGTATAAAAGTGTATAGCTGAGGTTTTAGAGTGCAAAGGTCAAAGTCCAAAACTCTAAAATCAGTTTCTCGTTTCACAAATTAATTTCAACATTTTTCTAGATTTCTAATTTGAAGAGATATTTTCTTCAATACCTACAGGTGTAAAAATATTAAACAGAATATTTGTGCTACCTAGTTTTAGATATCTTATCTGGTAGGGAAATTGTCTTAGGCTGTATTTGTATTTGATGGCGTCAGGCAGGTGCTTTCACAGAAAAATTGTTGAAGGAGCCTCCAAGTGCTCTGAATCACCTGCTTAATGAACTTCTCCCTGTTGATTAGTTGGGAGATTACCTGAACAACATGAGCTTGCATCAACTCATCCTAACCTGCTGTGGCATGAATACCCACACCACCAGCACATTGCCTGCTCTCTCTATAACAATTCCAAAAAGCTTTTCTATTTCCAGGGCATTTAAAGTTTTGAAATAAAAAGGAGTGGAAGTTTTGGAACCCAATACAATTTTTTGAGTCTTTAGTTACGAACATTGACTTTAAAAAAGTAGGTTTTATAATTTGCTTGTAATTTTTGCTTGTTTACTGGCTAAAGGAGCTGTTCCTCCAAAAATGGACCATCTTTCTCCCTTCAAGCCCCTCATTGGCAAGGAGCTCCACTTTGAGCTACTTTCATTCAGCCTCTATAGCCATCAAGCCAATCTGTCTTTCCAGCTGGAAAATTATTTCAACCTGAGAATACTACCAACTCAATGCCCCTTCCCATAACTGTGGCTGGTTTTATCTGTGGAAACCCCACAAAGCACCATGATCAGGCTTCCACTGGGTCTGTGTGTACATCTTTAAAAAAAGTAAGACAAAATAGTGTGCACATCTATTTCATAGTATATGTATCTCCACAATCCCTCATACTTCTATGCAGCCAATACTACTCAGCCACAATATTAATTCAGATATGCTCTTTTTATGATTACTCTGTTAAATATTGGGATATAAGCACTCAAAAAAGCCCTCTGCACTGTTGTAGAATATACAATATATCAGCTTCATGAAATTAGGAACAAAAGGAAGGCTAAGGTCCCTTTGGAATTAAATCTGGCAAGGGATGTCAAGGACAACAAGAAGGCTTCTTCAAGTACATCAGCAGGAAAAGGAAGACTAGGGAAAATGTGGGCCTGCTGCTGAGTGAGGTGGGTGCCCTGGTGACAGAGGGTGCAGAGAAGGTGGCATTACTGAATGACACCTTTGCTTCAGTCTTTACTGCTCAGGAATCTCAGCCTCTGGAGGCAACAGAGGAAGTGTGGAGAAAGGAGGACTCTCCCTTGGTCGAGGAGGATCAGGCTGGAGATCATTTAGGCAAACCCGACACCCACAGATCCATGGACCCCAACGGGATGCACCCCTGAGTGCTGAGGGAGATGTTATTGCCAAGCCACTGTCAGTCATCTTTGAAAGGCCATGGATGATAGGAGAGGTGCCTGAGGACTGGAGGAAAGCCAGTGTCGCTCCTGTCTTCAAAAAGGACAAGAAGGACCCAGGAAACTACAGGCCGGCCAGCCTCACCTCCATCCCTGGAAAGATGATGGAACAGCTCATCCTGGAGGTCATCTCTAAGCATTTGGAGGAAACAGGAGTGGTGAACATGGATTCACCAAGGGGTAATGATGCCTGACCAACCTGACAGCCTTCTGTGATGGAATGACTGTCTGGGTAGATGAGGGGAAAGCGGTGGATGTGGTCTGCCTTGACCTCAGCAAGGCTTTTCACACTGTCTCCCATAACATCCTCATAGGTAAGCTCAGGCAGCGTGGGTTAGAGGAGGGGAGAGTGAGGTGAATTGAGAACTGGCTGGATGGCAGAGCTCAGAGCACTGTGATCAGTGGTGCAGAGTCTAGTTGGAGGCCTGTAGCCCCAGGGGTCAGTGCTGGGTCCAGTCCTGCCCAGCCTTTCCCTCGGTGCCCTGGATGAGGGGACAGAGGCACCCTCAGCAGTTTGCTGGTGATACAGAACCGGGAGGAGCGGCTGATCCCCCAGGAGGCCGCGCTGCCATTCAGCCAGGCCTGGACAGGCCGGAGAGCTGGGTGGAGAGGGACCTGATGGAGTTCAACAAAGGCCTGTGTGGGGTCCTGCACCTGTAACCCCAGCACCAGCACGGGCCAGGGGTGACCTGCTGGGGGGCAGCTCTGCGGGGAAGGGACTGGGAGTGCTGGTGGGCGGCCAGTTGCCCATGGGCCAGCGGTGTGCCCTGGTGGCCAAGAAGGCCAGTGGGATCCCGGGGGGCATTAGGAGGATCGTGGCCAGCAGGTGGAGGGAGGTGATCCTGCCCCTCTGCTCTGCCCTGGTGGGGCCACATCTGGAGCGCTGTGTCCAGTGCTGGGCTCACCAGTTCAAGGGAGACAGGGAACTACTGGAGAGGGCCCAGCGGAGGCTACAGGGATGGTGAGGGGACTGGAGCATCTCCCCTGTGAGGGAAGGCTGAGGGAGCTGGGCCTGTGTAGCCTGGGGAAGAGACGGCTGAGGGGGGATCTTGTCAATGCCTACAAATATCTTAAGGGAGAGCGTCAAGAGGATGGGGCCAGGCTCTTTTCAGTGGTGCCCAGCGACAGGGCAAGAGGCAACGGGCACAAACTGCCACACAGGAAGGTCCACCTGTATATGAGGAAGAACTTCTTTACTTTGAGGGTGACAGAGCACTGGGACAGGCTGCCCAGAGAGGCTGTGGGGTCTCCTTCTCTGGAGATGCTCAAAACCTGCCTGGCCGCCATCCTGTGCAACCTGCTGTAGGTGAAGCTGCTTTAGCAGGGGGTTGGACTGGATGATCTCCAGAGGTCCCTTCCAAACCTGAACATTCTGTGATTCTGTGAAGAACTACCATCCTCCCAACCTTCAGCTGTAACTAGAAAAGTAAACATATCACTAAACAGACCCATATCAGAGAAATGTAAAATCAGCTTAACAAAATTAGTACTCCTATCAAGACCTTCATTAATAAATCTAGTAGTCCTATTAAGAAATGGATACCATTTTTGCTGATGACTATGAAATTACTTTTTTCTAAATACACAAGCTGATTTTGAATTTAACAGTCAAAATTTTCTGCATCACTTAGTTATACCTCTTTCACAGAAACTACAATTGCATCATATTCCAAAATACAGAATCATCTAAATTGCTAATAAATATGCACATAACAGTTAAGTATCAGTGTAAATGAAGACTGCATGGACTGTACTACATAAAAATTAATTTAAGGTTCACACATGTTCTAGTCAATATCTTGGTATTGTTGAGATCAACAAAAATAATAAAACAACAGACACAACACACTACATCTGTAATACATGCAGACATGCATACAAACAATAATCACCTGAGTCCTTTTCTGCTGTTGCTAAATATTAAACAACAAAAAAAAAAAGAGAAGAAAAGCATCATTACAGAAATATAACTATTTTAATTTCATTAGAAAAGAATAAATATCAAGTAAGGAGTTAAAATCTTAAAATCTTGAGTATAGCAGTGAGAGTCTTCGCAGCTCACAGAAATGATGGGTTTTGGCAGCTGAGGGAGAAATGGTATATGTTTTTAGGAAGTAAATTTATATGTACTAGTCCTATATAGTCTATATTTTGGGCTCACTGGCTGAGTTCGCATCCATGTTGTGCCTGGGAAATTAGAAACTTAAATAATAGTAAAATAATACAAAAAATAAGAATATGAGTATTACTTCTATTAGAACCTTCTTTGCTTCTCTACTTCTTTGGTAGCTACTATTGGTTTATAGCTGATATTATCATGCAATAGTTGCACTTTCACTGACTAATATGATGTTTGCTGAAGGAATATTCAAAGAATAGGACAAAAATCCTCCAAATGTATGACAGCTACATTGAGGACATCAGTAATGTTATAAAGATAATGACTGTATGCTTTCTGTATGCAATTTGAGAAGAAAGCAATTAATGCGAACACTAACATGAATTATTTTCAAGAGAAGAACGTCATTTCAGTGCACAGGTACAATAATGCTCCCACAGACTTAAAGAAGCAGAATGGAACCCATTGCTGAAAACTGTTACTTTTATATTGATAAAAATGTAGGCTATTTGTAATGACCAGAGTATAGGAAGAGACCAATACAGGTCTCATTGCTACTGAAAACCAATGAGTTTAATTTTCTGATGTTATGGTGCTGGAGCCCTTCAGTTTCAAAGAGTACTCTATTCTCAGAAAAGTACTTAACCTATTTTTTGTTGAGGTACTAGACTTACGTATGTAATTATCTATTGTGCTTTGGGGTTACAATTACATGATTGTAAAACTATTTACAGAAATCTAGTTGTGTTTCAACCAAAAGACAATAAATCCAAAACCAAATTTGCAAGTGAAAATATGCCATGGGATGGATGGCAGTTTTATGTGCTGTTCCAGCTTATTGCAGTATTAGCAATGTGCATAAAGTGCAAAATCTGTCACTTGCAGTGGAATTGCCACAGTTCTTTAGGATATAGTTAAAAATCTTGGGCAAAGATGTATTTACATCACTGTAAAAAACTCTCCCAATCCAATTTAGTGTCAGGAGTGAGTTTAGGTATCTTTTGTATGCTTTTGTCATCTTTAAAAAATATTTTTATTTTTATGCCCATTATTTCAACAGGTTTTCTAAAAGACTGAAATACTGAACATTAAAAAATCCCCTTTATGAATACAGAAAGATAAAAACTAAGGAAGACAGTTATTTTTGCTTTTCCATTTTCCAGACTAGATTTAATATTCGTCCTTTTTTCTTTAACACAACATGATATCATGATTAATTATGATAAACTGGTTACTAAGATGGTTTCATGTTGTTACTCCCAACATATAATACTGGTTGCTATAGTGATGAGATGGGTTTTTTGTTAATCACTTGTGAGATTGGTTAACTCATGTTTTTCAGAGAATTTGAGCAGAAATGGAAAAAGGAAAAAAAGTTTGCTTTACAATATTGCTAAAGATATGAGGCTTCTTCATTTTGCTATTATAACTATTTCCTCTAGTGTATTGCTAGAAATACATGCTATAAAAAAACATAATATGCATAAAATTTTGATTTTTTAAAAGCAGGGTTCATTCTTCATATAATTTCCTGTTAATTGACTCTACCTATAAATCCAGTTATATAGATGCACACATTTGTTTGCTACTCCTGAATATATCTGAGTTGACTTTATGGAGAATAACAGACATGTCATGACAAGGCATTTGAGTTTTATGACTTCCTTACTGTTCTACATAAGGTTAACATATAATAAAACGACATTGTGTATCCCAGCCAATTTTTTTGAGAAAAATCTTAGTTAATTTTGTGATATACTTTCTAGAACATACCTAAATTCCAGGAAAACTTCTGCTTACCATCAGACCTAGTATTTTGTTCAATTAATGCAGTCCGAAAATCAGAAAGTAATTACCGTTTTAATAACCAGATTATTAATATATATCTGACAACACAACAGCAAAAAAATCCGAACAACCAAACCCACTTATCTATCTGTCTGCCTTATAAGTACATCACAAAAGCATCTACACCCAGAGTTTTCAAGTTTCAAAGTACTGTCATTGCTGTTAAGGAAAGAATTTCCTGTTAGTAGTTTAATTACTAGATATAGTTAGAGAAATAAAAAATAACCCATAAACAACCCTTTAGACTTATGGAGAACTCAAAAGTAAGAACAAAGGGCAACTTAAATTAGGAAGTCCTAGTCTTCCATTCAAACAGGGTCCCAGGAGGCATATTAAAGCAATGAATAGGAAAAAGCTCCATAGTTCACCAGCTGAGATTTTAATGAGACATTTCCCCTTGCTGTGGAAGGGGTTTGTTCTGTAAAGGAAAAAGGCTGCTCACAGAATATTCAGTTAATTGGTATTGTTGGCTTTTACAGCCACTTTGGCAGTTGATTGCTGTACTAACCTTCTATTTTGGCATATTCTGTAAGTCGAGTGTAATTGATCAAGGCAGCCTTCTCCAGACATTTTCTAACCACTTTCTTCACCTCTTCTGGTGGTATGGGAGTGGCAATATCTTTCATTAAAACCTGTGTTAGAGACAATTACACCTCTTGGTTACAAAACCCAAGGGAAAAGGATAAAAGTGTCCTACAGTTACTAGAGGTCTGATAATAATTAAAAGCAAAAATCAAAAAGAAACTACTTCAGGTGGTAGAACTAGATATTTGTCTTTGAAGATTTCTGTTCAACCCTGGTCTGCCTGCCTGTACGGTATTTATATACAACACCCCTGCTGTTCGGCATCTTGTGGCATGCCAGTCAGTCTTTCTTTGGGTGACATCAAGACCAGTGTAACAGGAACATTCTGTGAATGGGCTGGATCATGGTGCCCACTAAAGATGTGGATGTGGAAATTTGCTTTGTTCTCATCTGTGGAAAAACTTCCACCATTGCATAACCATTGACTCTTCAACAGTGCACAGGAAAAGCTGTGAACAGCACCATCAGAGCCAGCTAATACCGACTTGCTTTTCTTCCTTTTAAAGCTATTCCAATTCAACATGTCCTTGCTGTGAAAAACAAACAGGTTAACTTGCTCCTTTTTAATGACTAAATCCTGGGTTATCAACATGTGAAAGTACAGTATTCAAACCCATTTATTCTGGATCTGTATTTTTTTCCCCCAAATTTTCCAAGTCAAAATAAAATGTTTCTAAACCATTCTGCATCCACAAGTATAGGAATGCACATTTATTCGCAGTCAATACTGACGGTATTGCTGGAGCACCAGAGTATCATTGTCACTTGTAGCAGCAGGAACAGTGAGTTTCATATAACACAAAGGAATTGACACAGCACTACAGTCACTGAGATTGTAAGTGAAATAAAACATATATATTCAGACTCACGTGTTTCTGACCATGGGAAAGATTTTCTAAGACAGAACTGTTATCCATGGAGTGTTCTGCAGTGCAGAATAAGTGACAGTCTCCAGGACCAGACCTCTCACATTTTGGCAAACCTACACAGACTGCGATCTAAGCTTTTTTGGAATTCATACATTCATCAGGCTCCTGCTGATACAATTCCTCTGGAATCTCTGCTGGAATTTAAAATTCTCTTCCCTCAGAGATGATTGAGATGTTTTTACCATTACGAGGTCTTCTCCCTTCCAGTTAATGCAAGAGGATTTGCTGGGCAGGAGTTTACATTTATAGTTGCCCATGTGAGTTTTGCTGCATATAGCTTTTTCTTCAGAAACTGACTCAGATTATGCATTTATGGAACATTCCTTGGATTATATAGAAGTGTTGTAACATTACGTATCAGTGGAGACAATACCAACAGCACAGAAGCCATAGAAAGCAGGAAAGGGGGACTGCAGAGTACATTTGTACTATTTTGGAGGTAATGCTGGGTAACCGTTAAATTAGAAAGAAACAGTCACCGCAGTGGCTTGAAGTGAAGGTCCAATAAGTAAGTCCTACAGAAAACAGTCCTAACGGGAAGCCTACAGAGGGTGGAAGCCAGGACAGCTAGCCTGAGAGGAATAAAGAGAAATTGTCTGAGCTGCCAGGGATAAGGTTAGGAAAGCTACAGCTCTGACAATTAAATCTGGCCAGGGACATCAACAGCAACAAGAAAAGCTTCTACGGGTATGTCGGTGATAAAAGGAAGACTAGGGAAAATGGGGGCCCTCTCTAGAAGGAAACGGGAGACCTGGTTATCTGAGATATGGAGAAGGCTGACGTACTCGGTGACTTTTTTGCCTTGATCTTCACTGGCAAGTGCTCGAGCCACACCACCCAAGTGGCAGAAGGCAGTGACTGGGAGAATGAAGAACTGCCCACTGTAGGAGAAGATCAGTTAAAGACTAAGGAACCTGGAGGTGCACAAGTCCATGGGACCTAATGAGATGCATCTGCAAGTCCTGATGGAACCAGTGGATGAAGTGGCTAAGCCACTATCCATCATATTTGAGAAGTTGTGGCAGTTCAGTGAAGTTCCCACTGACTGGAAAAGGGGAAATATAACCCCCATTTTTAAAAAGAGAAATAAGGAAGACCTGGGGAACTACAAGCTGGCCAGTCTCACCTTGGTGCCTCGCAGGATCATGGAGCAGATCTTCCTGGAAACTATGCTAAGGCACATGGAAAATAAGGAGGTGATTGGCGACAGCCAATGTGGCTTCCCTAAGGGCAAATTGTGCCTGGCAAATCTGGTGACCTTCTATGACAGGGTAACAGCACTGGTGGATGAAGGAAGGGCGACTGATATAATTTACCTGGACTTGTGCAAAGAATTTGACACTGTCCCACATTACATCCTTGTCTCTAAACTGGAGAGACATGGTTTTGATGGATGGACCACTTGGTGGATAAAGAATTGGCTGGATGGTTGCACTCAAAGAGTTGTTGTCAATGGCTTGATGTCCAAGTGGAGAGCAGTAATGACTGGCATTCCTCAGGGGTCAGTATTGAGACTGGTGCTGTTTAACATCTTTGTCAGTGACATGGGCAGTGGGATCGAGTGCTCCCTCAGCAAGTCTGCTGACAACACTAATCTGTGTGGCATGGCCAACACACTGGAGGGAAGTGATGTCTTCCAGAGGGACCCTGACAGGCTTGAGAGGTGGGCCCATGTGAACCTCATCAAGTTCAACAAGGCCAAGTGCAAGGTCCCGCACATGGGTTGGGGCAGTCCCAAGCAGAAATACAGGCTGGAAAGAGGACGGAAGAGGGACAGCCCTGAGCAGAAAGACTTGGGGGTGCAGGCTGATGACAGAAGCTCAACATGGCTTGACAATGTGCACTTACAGCCCAGAAAGCCAACTGTATCCTGGGCTGCATCAAATGAAGTGTGGCCCAGGTGGAGGCAGGTGATTCTCCCCCTCTACTCCACTCTTGTGAGACCCCACCTGGAGTACTGTGTTCTGCTCTGGAGCCTCCAACAGAAGAAGGACAGGGACCTGTTAGAGCGAGGCCAGAGGAGGGTCACAAAGATGACCAGAGGGCTGGAGCACCTCTCCTATGAAGACAGGCTGAGACAGTTGGGGTTGTTTAGCCTGGAAAACAGAAGGCTTTGGGGAGATCTTATAGCAGCCTTCCAGTACCTAGAGGGGGCCTACAAGAAAGCTGGAGAGGGACTTTTGACAAGGGCAGGTAGTGATAGAACAAGAGGTAATGGTTTAAAACTGAAAGTGGGTAGATATAGATTAGATATTAGGAAGAAATTCTTTACTGTGAGGGTGGTGAGACAAGGGAAAAAGTTGCCCAGAGAAGCTGTGGCTGCCCCTTCCCTGGATGTGTTCACAGTCAGGCTGGATGGGGCTTTGAGCAACCTGGTCTAGTGGAAGGTGTTCCTGCCCATGGCATAGGGGTTAAAAATAGATGATCTTTAAGGTCCTTTCCCAACTGAAACCATTCTATGATTCTATGAAAACAGCTCTTTACCTCTGTGGAAGGCAGTGAGAAAAAAACCTCCCAGTGAACAATTAAAACCAGTAGTAAAATACCTAAGAAGATATGAGTCCGCTTTCAGTAGCCTGAAGGTAAAAGAAGAATGCAGGGTTAGCACTCAAGCAGAATTTAAAATATGTTCTCAAACTTACCCTCTCAAGTAATGAAAGTGTGGCTTTTAAAGCTCCTTCAGGACGTCCAAAAGGGAAACAGTACCTTAAAAAATAATAATAAAAAGAAATAGTAATAAGAAAAAACAATCAGAATTATAATAGCTAAGAATTTACTTTGAGATGTAACTGTACAGAACTTGCATTAAATTATGTTAGCAGGAGACTTCAAAAGACAAAGTACTAACGAAAGCAAAAGGCCTTTTCAGTAGCCTACCATGGAATATATACAGGCAGTATATATACATATATATATATACATATATGTATATCTATCTCTCTACAGCAGTATCAGCCCATCACCAGCTCAGGCCCACAGACAGATGGCAAAAGCATCACTTCCACTTTCTGAACTATGAAGGGTATTTAATGGTTTCTGATCTGTCATCTTCCTGGAAAGAGATACTATTTCTTATGTAGCCATGACTGATACTGGAGCTGTGAGACAGCACTCAGTACATTCTGTCTTGTTCTAATGTTGGATTAAGATAAGGATAAAATGTCAGATACTGAAGTTTGTAGAGATAAATGGGAATAAAAATGCTTGCAGATATCCTGTAATTTTCCTAATTATATTATAAATATCTTGGAAAAGCATTTTATTTCATCTTAAATTTTATCACCTACAAATTAAACCATACCTACTTCTGTCTCGATACTTCTAAAAAAGTCAATTAAAAAGTGATCCCATTCATAGCTTTGTTCTTCATTTTTGTTTACTAAAAGATCCAATATATCAGCTCAATGAGACTACAATGCTCAGACAACTGTAACCTCTCTTAATCCTGTCTATAAAATCTTGCTGGGATATCCCCAATTGGAAAAAGGATTTTTTACTTTGCTGAGATTATTTTTTTCTTATTATTACTCACTGAGAATGGTAGTCTCATACTCTAATGTTCTCCAACAGTAAAATCTTTTATAATGATAAAAAGGATTCAGACCAGTGAATTTTAGATATACATTTTGCTCAGCCAAAATAAAGCCCTCTAAATGAGGTCAAAAAAAGGATTTCCTGCAGTGAGATTTCCACTATTTGCTCTGCTTCATTTTCTTTCTTACAATAGTGCTAACAATTTATGAGGACAGGTTAACAAATTACAAAAGCACATTTAATGACCTTTAGGCGATAAACCACCATAAAACAGAATACATCTTTAGGTGTTTTGTTTCCTCCCCTCGTCTTTCCCACTGTTTATTGCTATCCACCTCTCGTGGTAGTTTTTGAATAAATGTCAATCATTTCTTGATTATACTTAATACTTCAAATCAAATACTTCCTTCCAGGTATGTTCTGCAATGTAGATAACATAACAGGCTTCCAAGACCCAACTGGTTTTAAGTTCATGATGCAGATGGAAGTCCAACAGTAGAATAGGGGTTACTCAGTTTATTGCAGAGACAATATGTATGAGTACACTATGGGCAGCAAGCTTATGTGTACAATTGGTGTAAGGACCTTCTGACAGAGAATAGTTTTCTTGAGATAAGCAGCTTAAAGAAAAGGAAATGTTCATAGTAGAGGCTGAAAGGACACTCAAGAAGTCCTGCCTCCAGTATTACAGCCTCTGTGCTGCTGAGGAGGCAGGGAAGCAGCATCTTGATGGCAAGATGAAATTCAATCTCCTGGATAAAATCTCCACGGCAGGTGATGTCACGCTGTTTGGCTGTGACAAGGATGCTCCCACAGCCAAGGGGACCTTTAAGGATAAGTAGACATAGATGGTGACAGTAGCCGATTCAATACTTAGACATATGGACAATTGGATCTGTGACATCTAAGAGGACCAAGCAGTATGTTACTTGCTGGGTACAAAGGTAGGATGGACATCAGGAGACATTTAAAGTTGCCTAGGAGTGGATAGAGAAGGAGCAGCACTCATGCTCTGTATTAGTACCAGCACCATATGGAAGTGTAGCAGGAACACTACAGAGAAACAATTCACACAGCTAGGCAAGAGGTTACAGTCCACTACCCTCACAGCAGCTTTCTCTGAAATATTGGCTCTTCCACATTTGGTGCCTGACAGGCAGGCAGAGATCTGAATTCTCAGTGGGTAGGTAAAATGACAGAGAGGAATGATTTGAGTACCTTAAGAACTAGGAAATACTTTAGATAAGAGCCACCAGCATGGGATGGGCTGAAAGCATCTTAATCATAATGAAGCCAGGCTGATAGCAATGAAAATTACAATTAAAAAGGCAATAGAGGAGTATTAAAACTGGAAGCTGCAGGTTAGTTGACAGGCATGGAAAAGCACCATTTTCAGATAGGTGTGACCTAGCGACCTAGATGGACACAGCAAATGTTCAGTGCATCTCTGAAAAGGCAGGAAGAGAAATACACTCTTTGGTTAAACTGTCCACAGCAGCTGACTAGAGCATGCAATGCAAAGCAATGGAATAAGGGCAAAACTTGAGACAACTTCTGACATATTAAAGAAAAAAAACATGTTGGTGATCTTTGAAAGTCTGTACCCCTGATCACTTAATTAGGATGCTGTGAGTGATTAGGAAATGTTAAGTGAGATTAGAGGAGCTGCAAATTCATCACAAATAGAAAGAGATTTTAACTATACACATGTGCACTTGATCAATGTCTCACTAGGATGAGATATAGTGAAAGTATTTTGGGACACAGTTTTGAATTGCTTCGTTGGACAGCTCATTTAGGACCCACAAGAAAAGATCCTATTCTGGATTTGGTCTCAAATGTGAACAGGATATAGTTTGAGAGGTGCAGAGCAGGAGAGGTGCTCTGTAGTAGTGATCATAAAACAATAAAATTGAATAACTTAGCAAAAAAGAACATGCAAAAAAAAAATCAGCACGTGTACATTTAGTACATGTCTATTCAATTCCAAGTATGGGAACTATGATAAAACAAAGAACTTGAAAAACAAACGACAAAACCTTAAAGGAGCAATCAAGAAAGCAAGAAACCTACAAGCAGCCTGAGGTAAAACACAGGAAGTAGGAGCCCAAGTCAAATGTATGCTACAATTAAAAATCTGTTCAAAAAACCCAAACAAAAGCCCCTCTATGTGACTCCACAAGGAAGATAAAGAGGTTATTGTAGAGAATCTGGCATTTAAAAAACGTGCAACCTATCCAAACAAAGACGACATGAAAGTATTTTAAAATATTCTAGTGCACCTGTGAACGGCACAGATGCTCAAACTGACAGTAGGAATCACAGTGGAGGCAGGAAGCACCCTGGGAGATGGTGGGACTGTTTGGTGACAAGGAGTACAGGGCATTCAGGGACAGTGAGGCCAAAGCAGAGAAACTCAGTGCATGTTTTGCATCCATCTTTATGGCTGAATGTATTTTTCAAAATATTCAACATGAGGTACGGAGTGGTTTTAATACCATGTTTTCTTAAGAAAGCAATCTCACAGCCAAGGTTATTCTTTGCTAATTAATGATACAGGTGATCTTTACACATTACCTAAGTCAAGGTTTTCTTTAAAAGTCTAATGACAATTCTTTATCAGGATGCCCTATATTGTGACCCTATATGCTTTATAAATTCAGATTCAGGGCACTATTGATTCTTCCTTCTAGCAGGATTATTCCAGTATCCTCATTTATATGAAGACATTCCACCTAATTTGCTTTTTATTTCTAATATTTGTTCAGAGAAAGATAGAATAATTACTCTTCACCTGGCAGAGCACTGTTTGTTTATCTTGATTAAACAGGATTTTAAGGCAAACCTTTGAGTCCTTTGAAGGATGGAGGCATTAATCTTTGAAAGACACATCTAATTGCTCTCAAGTAGGACTTCCCAACATTTGAATTCTCTCAAAACCCACCAAGACTGAGGCAGAAAGATCCTATGGTCACTGATATAGTCCAAGCTCATCAGCATATTCTACTGTGTAGGTAAGCAGACATGATGGGGTTTTCATTTATTTGTTCAAACTCAAATAATTATTTAGACATCATATATTTTGTAATTAGTCTTATGCATGTGAAGGCCTGAATGTGAACAGAATTATACTGACGATGCCCAGCCTCCTTTCTTGTTCTGCCATCTCCCTCCTCTCTCAGTACATATTCAGAAGGCTTCTGCTGTTTCAGTATTTTTTGGGTCACGGCTACTCTCACTGACCTTACCATTGTGTATAAGTATTTATATTCGTTGGAAATCACAGCAGTTGTGTTTCTACTATGAACTTGACAGGACATAGCCATAAGTATGCCAATCACAGGCCAGAGGTCTTCTCTGAGCTCCAATCCTCCTCTTTTTTTTTGGTAGCAAGCATGAGAAGATTGTCACAGAAACAAGTTTTCCTTCACCCTGCAGATGATGTTCTTTGTCAGTACTCTCCCCCTGCCTTTCCAAGACCTGGGTAGGAAGCACAGTGTCCTATGCTTCTCTGTATTGCTTTTCTGGCAAGAGCTATTTAATTCCATGGAAGACTGGAAAACAGGAAATGTGTCAAGGAAGAATCTTTAAAGGAAATAAAGGAGCATATCTTTTTTTTCCCAAAAGGAATACCCTCCAAGTAGAGTCCCAGCTGTCTTTAGTTTAATACAGAGATGAAGTCCCAAGTGAAGACTGCTACATCCTCGATGCTCAAAAAATCCCCAACAACCTAGTTATCAACATGACAGATACCAGTGAATACCAGACATTTACCTCATCAAGCCAGAGGGGCATCCAACAAAGTTACAGGGAGCCTTGCCAAACAAAAGCAAGCTGTTTCACACAGCACTATTTAAACTGTGGAACTGGTTGTCATAAGGTGATAAAGACACAAAAAAAAAAATCTATAAATGCATTCTAAAAAAAGGATTACATTGAGAGATTAATGGCAGATAGGTTGGCTTAGTGTGATAAACTAACAAATTTGGTGGTCTCCGTGCCATTTTTATGCTAAGCTTCAACAACCATCAATTGCTAGAAAATAGAAGGAAGTATCACCCCAAGTTTGCTTAGTTTCTTGTCCTCCTTCCCTAAACATCTTCTACTGGTATGGACAGTCTTTACATATGAAGAACTCTTTATGGAGGACGATGGACCTCAGCTGATTTAGGAACGGTAAGTACAGCATGCAACTAAGAAATGACATCTAAATGAGAAATGAGAAATGAGAAATGAGAAAAGTTTTAGCTGTGATCTATCAAAGATGTTCTCTACTCATATGATTTTTCTGATCAGTACTAATCCAGAAATTGCTATGGTTTGGTCATTTTCATTTAGACAATTTTCTCAGTCAGAGTTATAGGAAGCTTTAAGTTTAAAAGAATCGACAAAACCCAGGCCTATTTTCTTGCAATCTTTTCTAGCATAGAAAAACACAGCTCACATGATACATAAGTAAATTTTAAGCACAGTCACATGTGTAAATACATTATTCCATATTTAATATATTCAAAATTTCTTTGCAGGTAGACTACTTCATTTTCACTCCGCTTGTTCAAGACAAAAACTGAGCAACATGAGAAAATTGTTCCAGAAAAAAATTAGCATTCATTGAATAAATTACAGACTCACCTGAAATGGCTTATTTGGTTTTCTAAAAGGGAAGAAAGTCTGTCCTTAATTTCCTCAAACCTTTCTTTCTCTTCAACAGATACTGTTCCAATTCCATCTGGCCTGTAATATTAAATATTTAATAATTGTTGATAACTCTTCATGATGATTCCTCTTTGAACAGTGACTCTAATTTTTAAAGCCATCAGTTAACGTGTGCTAACTCTCCTTTCCCCTTTCCCATTGCCTTGAAGGATGAACAGTAACTTGTGACTATAGCTAAAGAACAGACTGCAAACAGACAAATAATTTAACTTTTGAGTTGAACTTTTACATTAGTCCTAAGTTTCTGCCTGATCCCAATATGAACACAAGGTAGCATATATTTCTCCCAGATCATTCCCAAAGATATATAATATCCTTTCTCAAGTAAATTAGTACTATAGGTTGGCACAGTAAGTGGCCTACT
Organism: Falco rusticolus; assembly: GCF_015220075.1. Taxonomy (NCBI): domain Eukaryota; kingdom Metazoa; phylum Chordata; class Aves; order Falconiformes; family Falconidae; genus Falco; species Falco rusticolus. Next base: position 9,527,460 of record NC_051191.1, on the reverse strand, counting down.
CAGATCTTGTTGAATTTCAACACCTTGAATCTTCCAGATATTTTCCTAGAGGTGGAATATGGCTGAAAATTATTTAAAAATAAAGGTGGGAGGCAAACTACAGTGAGAAAAGCCAAAGCAGGCAACACCTGCTTAGAGTGAGCACGGATTTTTGATCACCCATTCCATATTAACAAATAGCAGCATGTAAACAGGACTTCCATATAAATATAGCATAATGGATGAAACAAAAAAAGAGTCTTTAAAAAACAAAAGCATTGGAATTTTTTAAACATCAAACTTAAGTCCTAATAATTAATCATAAGCCTTGTACTAAATGTTAAGCACACACCTAGTCTAAAGTCTTAGCCTAAAGGTGTTATTAATGCATTTACATTAAAATCATGTCAAAATTAAAGAAATTTAAATACACATTTCCCAAAAGGTACTTTTGCCATGCAGTCACATCTTCCCCACATACAGCATACTTTAAAAAGATGTATCTGAAAACTTCCTGTTACTATCTTAACATCCAGCTCCAGGTAATAAAACAGCTACTGCTTCCCACGTGAGTTTATGACCCCGACACTTAAGTATCTCCTCCAGAGCCTGCAAAACTGTATCTCAGTGTTTCTAGACCTGAGAAAATTGTAGTAAAATGAAATAAAGACAACATTCTATGAATGTTCAAAGAATCATTCTAGGATTCCATGAACATCTTTTTGCTAAATTGCTACTTTAACTTTCTGTGCTATACTTAAATCTAGGAGGAATAAGTTGCTACCTGGTCATGACGTAAACAATTCTCTCACCTTTTAAATCACTTATATTTGTGATCTGTCAAGTCGAGGTGGAAAGAATGCCTGAAGTCCTTAAATTATTGTGAAGACAACAATAAAAATCAGATATGGTGGAGATATGAGTACCCAGGCACATCAATATACTATTGTATAAATTTGATGTGAAAGAGCAAATAACTTATATTCTCTCTTTTGATGGATGCCACGATACTTTACCTCAGCCTTCTGACAGATGGAACAGGTTCAGATTTAAGTAAATTGCACTGTCTGATTTCATTGTCAGGAGAGATCGTGCTCTGGAGTGATAAAGTAAATAGTTCTGTCATATTAAACCTCGTTGAGGCATGTCATATATATGACAGAAAAGACCTAGGGGTCCAGACAACAGTAAGTGAAAAAGGTGAGCCAGTAGGATGTCTTATCTGTCAACCTGCACTAAGGCTAGGATCACCACATACCAGGGACCTGTCACTTCACTGAGTTTGTTGTCATAAAGAACCTCGCTGACAACACCTACAGTTTTCAGAACTGTTAAATATATTTTTAGTGGATGTTTGCACGGACGCAAATGCCCCAGAAGAAAAAGTACACAAAAAGGTATTAGAAAAATGTACCATCTATGGCCCTGAAAATCTCACCTCTTGAAAACACGATCTTAGAAAATGGCACAAACTCTGAATCATTATTTTGTTTCTTCCTGTTAGCCTTATTGCACAAGCAGAATATAAAAATGCATTTTTGCAACACATTTCTGACACACATTGTGCTGGTGATCATTTATTGTACTCTTGGGAATATGTATCTACTACTGAGAGAAAAGAATCCATAGAAAAAAGAATCTGACTGCGAGATGAGCTGAGATAGAAAAAATAGATAAATAGTTTCAAAATTCCATCTCATCTTGCCTTCTAGATATTTTTCTTTAATTGCTTTAAAGACAGAATAAAATAAAATAGCACTGTTTTGAGTTTGTTATTTTTATTTACAAATTACTGTGCCTGCCAAGAAGAGAAGACTCAGAAGTCATTGGTTTTCAAAGGTTTAGGTCATTCATAAACTATGCAATAAGAATTTTGCAACTAAAACCAACAAAAAATGAGCCTTTCCTACTACACCAAATGTTATGGATAGTGGTTTGGACTTGTTTTTTTCAATTCAAAAGCAGTATTCAGCTGTCATTGCAGCCTGGGACCTCTCTTTCAAGAACTCAGCCAAGAAAAGTGATGAACTGTTTTAAAAAGAGTTGTTTTCATTTTAACTTTATCTTTACAAGAAGGTAGCGTGAATTTTCCTTTCCTCAACATTGTTTTCCTCCTTATTCTTCACAACTGCGTTTGGGATTAGAGAACTAGTGGGAACAGTGAACACTGAAAACCTGAGTAGCCTTCTCTCTCTCTCCTTTCTCTCTTATATTAATTTTCCATTTTTTAAGAACTCCTGTCAGTTGGCTTTGGATTGGCCTGTCTTGTCTGCTTAGATCATAGTCTAACTGGCACAGATGTAATGTTGTCTCTGGTCACATCTCAAATTGTTTAATTCACTCAGACTTAAATATCAAAAAAGATTTGAAATAAATACCTCATGAACTAAACTAGGAAATTCAAGTGGGAGGCAGCTGTTAGACCATAAAACACTCAAATAATGACACAAAAAATACAGGTTGACCAGAATGTTTAAAGAAAATTTTGCTGTGACAGTCTTGCAAGATTGCTGTCCTGGTGGCAGTTACTCTAGTGAAGCTGATTGATTAGGTGGTGGGTTTAGGTTTTCCTCTGGGAATGGACTGTTTTTCCTCACTTGAGGCTTGGAGTACCCTCTAGAAGTATTTGGATGTATGGAAATCTTAAAACCTGTAATAATTTGCAAAGGCCACTTGATACATTGTAGGATTAAGATTCCTTGCAAATAGCTATAGCATGTGAGATAAACATGGTATTCCAGTTCCAATGGGAACTAGATAGGATGGACACTGGGTTGACTCCAGCTTGTTTCCAGCCCTCAACTTTGCAAACAGCTTCTCCTAGTGGTCTCTCAGAGAGCGAACTGTTACCTTAAGCAAGACTGCTTCGTTGAGACAGCCTTGGGAAATACTAAATGAACGTGACTGACTTTTGTTTTCTTCTCTGGAATATTGTTGATACTGGTGCTTTTTGCATATTTTCACATTTTGAAAATGTTTAAAGTGTTTTCAATGAGCTTTCCTCATTAAAGAAATAGATCACCACTTTGGTCTGTCATGAAAAAAAAAAAAAAAAAAAAGAAGAGCATGAGGAGAGGAATGCATAGATTGATTTTCTAACACATACCCCCCCACACACACATAGATGAGAACAATTAGGCTGACCAAAAGAATCTGCCAAAAAATGACAAAAAAGAAAATACAAGAAAAATACTTCAGCTAAGGTCTTAATTCAACACTTTATACAATAAACTACATTTCAAGGGTGTAGGAAAAAGGAAAACAAAACTTAAATGTCATCTTGACTTCTAGAAACAAATTGTTTTAGAAGACTTCAGTGCTTTCTAAGAGCACTTGTTTTTAAATTCAGCAGGATGCAGAATAAAATGGAAGAATAGTGACAGGTTTCAAATTAGCAAGATAAAAGTTTAACTTCTTGTTTCTTAGTAAACTGAAGATTAAACTGTTTAGAATTTTGATGCAGAGATTTTATTATCTATTTATAGGACTTTAATATCCAAGGAATTTAATACCCAATTTTTTCCTTTAAAACACAACTGTATTAATTAAGTCCATGGTTTATGTTAGACAAATTAAGAACAATAATAATTTACTTTATCAGCTTAGAAGCAGGCAGAGCAGACGTCTTTTTATTAACAGGAAATGAAGACAGCAAATTATCATGTGGCGTTTAGACACAGATTTAACCAGCAGGCACTTGAAGACTGAGCATTTTGTTGTTTATAGTAACTATTCTTCAAACATTCTGACAAAAAAAATAGCACAATAGAGCCTTCTGGTGTATGCATTTCTCAGTCTAATCCTACATCTGCTTACAGGTCATACCCTCTTTTTCACAAGTGAACCAAAAAGATGTATTCTGAAAGCTGCTAAAACAGATTAAGATGATAAATCAGGTTAGTTTTAATGATCTTTTATGCAGTTATATTTCAGGTGGGATTCACTAATGCCCTTCTACTGAAAAGCTAAGCATGTACTTATATAATATCAATTTACCCAAAGCATAAGGGTATGTATAGGCATTAATCAGTTGAAATTAATGACATGTATAATGTTCAGGGAAGGTGAAAGTATATAATAGCATTAGCTGTTTCTTTGTTGCCTAAGATGGCAAGCATCACTTTAAATACGCAGAACTTCGTTCTATTTTTTCTTAATAATGTGTGAATTTGATTAATTTTCTATTGACAATTTCTTTGAGGCTTTTCAGAAGTAGATTTATTTTGATATGTTGCAAAACTTACCTCAGTGAGGACACATTTTATTACAACATTATTATAGTTATTATTAGCACTTTCCAACACAGGACAGTATCATTCTGTAAAGCAAAGGTGAGGTCAACATGGCTTCACTTAGTACCTGCAACAGGGTGAAGAACTTTGCTTCTAGCTCTGAACTCGGGAGAACTCTACTGATAACTTCCTTGTGGCTATTTACAAAAGTAATAGAAAACTCTGTCACTAATTGAACAGCATTAATTAAAACCCCCCAAACGTAACTATTTAGAGGCCTCACATCAGAGCCTTGGGGGTATGATGCTCATAAATGAACCACTTAAAAAGGAGAATACAGATTACATTAAAGAAGGTTTACCTTCCCCTGTGTGCCATATACCTTGGAGGTGATCAGTTTCCAGAAATGATGAACTGGATGACGCAAGATGTTTGGCACAGGGCAGTACATAAAACTGGAAGACCTAGTGAAAAAGTTCTATTCTCAGCATTGCCCAGTGAGCCTCAGAAAAGGGGAAGACTACAGTCACTTGAAGAAAAGGGATATAAATATCCAAGGACTAGTTTTTCCAGTTTTGAGAGAACACTGTTTCTCATCTAGAAGCACAAACGTACACAGCCTATCAATCCTAAAAGGTGTATTTTCTCATTCTATTACTCTGGGGAATTGGTGACATAAAAATGACTTCTGAATAAATCCACACTTTTCAGTATGACAAATCCACTCTCACCATTTCCATTACAGAAGAATGACAGAAAAATGAGACAAACTACAAAACCTAAAGACTCTTGTTAAGTCTCTAGATGCTGTATCAAACATGAGAGAGAATTTATACAAGATGCTGGTAGAGTGATAGAATATAGCTTCTGATAACACACTTCTATACTGTAGGAGATCTCAGGCTCCTTTGTCCAGCTGTTGGACAGCCTTGGAAGATTAAGATTAAAGTGGAAGGCCCAATTGCCAATAAAAAACAGTGAAAGAAGAACTTGCACCTGTTGTTATCATTACAACACGGACAGAACATGTGGGGTTGAGAGTGGATAAGAAGCACAGCAGAAAGAGGAAGCGTTTTCAACTGCTTAATACTAGGAGGTTCCTCAAAATCCTGGTAGCAATGATTTCTTGGGAAAAACTTCTAAGAAGAAGCCTACATGCTATTCAAACATTTATATTTACAAAATTATACATATAAAAACGTAATGCTTCTGGGAAGAGATCAACTGGACAAAGCCTTTCGTGTCAGATGGTGGCCATGTGCAGATAAATGGTGAAACTACTGAATTAAGTTCTGGAATTTTAGATTAAATCTTATTAGATATTGTTTATGAAAGATATAAAATGAAGGAGAAACTAGCAAGAGACAGACAACTTTAAGTCTAGAGTTAATTTAGTCAGAACAGAAAGAAATATCTATTCAAAAGCTCCACAAAAAAAAATATTAGAAGAGGCAGAGCAACATAATGGGTTTTTTTACAAAGTTCCTTGTCCCAGATTTGAAAGGCATGATTTCTCTGAACACTTTTATCACTTGACACAAAGTGTAAAATTGAGATAAATGGTTCTTATCACACAACACTTGAGTAATGAAAAGAAATATATGAATGTATAGCACTCTCTGAAGTTTCCATACTTTCATTTCTCTTATGTGTTCATTTACTCCACTTTAAGATAATTCCTCCAAGCATAACAGGAGCAAGAAGCCTATAAAAAGACTCTGCAGTGCCAAATGATGGCAAGGATCTAAAAGGAGCTCTCAGAGAGGGCAAAAACAGTGAATGAGTGTGACCTGACTGAAATGGTGCACCTGGATTTCCAAAAATCTTTTTTCAGAGTCCCTAACCAAAAGCTTTTAAGGCAATTAAGCAGCCACTGAGTAAGAGTGAAAGTAGAAGTAAGAAGAAGAAAGAAAGAAAGAGAGGGAGAGAGAGAGAGAGAGAGAGAGAAGAAGTAAGAGTGAAAAAAGAGATTGAATAAATGGTAATTACCTGCAGCGAAGGTGAAGTTATCTGTGGAGTTCTGCAGGGAGCTGTGCTGTGACCTGTGTTATTTTACAGTATTCATAAAAGACCCGGCAAACAGCTAAGAACTGTGGTGACAATAAATGTGATTGTAATCATAGTTACGTGGCATAGTGGAATTCCAGAAGGACCTTATGAAATCAAGTAACAATAAAACAGCAAACAATGATCAAGGTTGATAAATTAGTTGCTATGCAGGACAGAGATCGTGGTGTTATGATGGATAATTTCATGAAACCGTCTCTGTTGAACAGCAGACAAAGAAGCAAAACTAACACTGGGAACACCAGGAAAGGATAAGGAATTAGCAGAAAACATTCATCCACTGTAATTAATGCATGGTTCACTCATACTTCTTGAATCTTGAATAGCAGAGACACAGAGAAGGGTTTTGTTGTCGGTTTTTTTTTTCTCTCCTCCGTCTCTTCCAATAGAAACAGAGAATGAAATGTGATGTGTAGGAGTCACGTTCAAAGCATGAGTTCTGGCAAGAGGAGGCTGAGTTGTGGAACTTACTGCTAAAGGTGCTAGGGATGCAAAGGGCTTACACAGGTTCAGAGGTGCAATGGACAAGTACCTGGAATAGACACTCACTCCAGGTTACTGAACAGGCATATTCTGAGCTGCAAAGTGTTAGAGACTGAAAGAGCACTAAGAAGAAACATTGCATATGCTTGCCCTTCTTACTCCAAGCAGGTCAATGCTGGAGACAGACGAATGACTGGCTTAGATGAACCCTAACTTAATAATATAACTATTCTATGCAAACGCACATATGCTGAAGATTTCAAAATGAAGGCAGAAAGAAATTATTTATCTTTGGTTATAAACCGATTTTTGTAGCAATTCTTTCACCTTCACTTCTCGTATAGGAAGTTCCAGTAAATCAGCTTTCTTTCAGAATAGAAAAAGGTATAACCATGGAATATGCTTGAATTTTGAATTTTTTTGATTCAGTCTGTAACTCAGCAGGTGGAAAGAAGTCACTTTGCACTTCATGTGATAGCCACCAGCATCCATTTCAGACAAGAGGGACTGAATAGAAGTCACAGCATGAAAAGGAGACAAAGGTGAACGTGACGGGGAAGAAAACAATAGCTCCTACCTGGACTGTTTAGACTGAAATGTCAGCATTCAGGAATATCCTATAGTTCCTTGTTCTGCCTGTTTCACCAGAGATACATAAGTGTATGCATAACTGCAGTGTGAAAAGTTCACTTGTGAACTAATAACTTTGATAGGGACCATATAGTAAAACATTTCAGAAGAAAAACATTGTGAAGAGAAGCCAGAGGAGACGCTATTAAAGTTACGTAGCACCAGAAGCTCAGCCAACAAAAGTTGATTTTATTTACTGGAGGAAAAGGAAGCAGTTGATTCAGAAACAAGGATGTATTTTTGTTTAAACACTCAGCAAGGCTATTCTTTTACTAAAATATTTTGCTTTTTGGCTATTTAGAAAGAGAACGTCTTAATAACACCATCCACAAAATCAGGAATACCTTTTCAACATGAACAGTTTGTTAGCTCAGTCATAACACTCTTCCCAGCAGGAAAGGAAAGGCACGAGTAAGGCTTGAATTCCTCAGTCTAGGACTCAGCACATTGTGTTCAACCCTGCATAAACATTTCTGTTCCCAAACTAACATTGGCATAAGAAACACACTAAGTACCAGTATGCTTGATTACTCTGTCAGAACTTGTTACCTGTATCTTCATCTCAAGAATGAAAACAACTGGGGACTATTCTCTGGTCCTGACACCAAGCATACGGCCTACACCAGAGCTCTGTTCAGGTCTCATCTGTCTTCCACAATGTCCCCGAAGCTGTACGACAACAACTTACTTTTATATGTTTATTCCAGTTGTTTTTAAATCAAACCATGGCTACTGGGTTACAGCCTGCAGCATGAAATAGAGTTCTTATTTCAAGTCCTAGGATGCAGCAAAAGAGCACAGGGGATACCTGAAGGGTCAAATCTGATGGAAGAGTTCTGGAGTCAAATGAAGGGTGGAAAGAGTCAAAGCTGATTCAGCCTCATTCATAGTGTTCACTGGGAGCAGTACTTGGCATACACAATCCCACAATCATGCCTGGGATCTCAGAGAGTGCTTATGACTAATGGGCAGTTTGGAATCCATTTATGAGACTGCTTCCTCACCAGTTTTATTTAGCGAATCGGATGTAGTCATTGGAGGGCTTAGCATATGTCCCAGTATGGTCCTGGTATATTTTGATTTGCTCTGATTTGTGCTTCATTTCCTCCTCACCAGACTACCACAAACAAAGGCAAGTGACACCTTTACCTGATCATTTGACTGATGTCACTAGATTGCTTGCTACTCTTAAAAAACTCATGCCTAAAAGTAATCAATAATTTGAACTACAGATATGTCTGCGTTTCTATATGCTCCTCCACTATCTGACTTAAAGATCATTTCTGATGATCTTTCTCAGGCTAGTGGAAGGTCTAAGCTCCCTCTGTCAAGCAAAGGTGAAATACAAATTAAATACATTATGCTCAGAGTATAAAGCTCTTTGTTCTGTGGTCTTTCCAATTCTCAGCCTGACTTCTAAAACTAAGATGTATAACGCCAGGGATCAGCCTAGAACTTTGGCCTGTCATGCATTGTCTGTGGATTTTTTTTTCCCCTTTTACTATTTCTTAGTGCTGCAGCAGATGAATGAGTGGATGTATTATGTGTGTATATATGTGTCTGTCATCCTCAGTGAGTGTGTCTGATTCTGTCCTTGACTTACTTTTCTTCTTTCTTCATGTTTCTTTTTTCTTCCTTTTTACAATATCTCAGTTCTAGTCAGACCCTCTCTGATCAACACTTCTTTTATTCCTAAAACACTCATAATGCTATTCAGAGAGTATCTGTACAGAAGGAATAGACAGAATACAGAGTGCTTACCACTGTGTAAATGATGTGCTCCCTGAGATATTTTCATGCACTGCACACACTGTTGTCCTTCACTTAAATTATGAAAGAAAAAGAAATGTATCTACCTTTCTTTTGAATTCTTGAAATAAGTTTGAGCAATTATCACTGTATATTTGTCTTCTTAGCTTGAAACTAGTAATAGAACCGCTAGAAACAACAAAGACTTAGACTCAGTAGGAAAAACGAGTATGTCAGGTTCTTCAGGAACTGACTAAAGAAGCTGCTTTTATGGTGAAGAGGTTACCAGGTAAGAGCCAGAAAATCTAACTTACCAGTATGAACACAGAGATTCTTGAGAGTATTTCAGGCACATTCAAAAGCATTTTAATTTTGGATATTATTATAAAGGATTACGTAATGTTAATCTCCCACTACCAAATCACTCAGGTCACAAATGCCCAGCTCCTGTTCTCACAGATGAGGTTTTGTCTGCGCCAGTATCCTTTTTCAGGATTGTCCCTTCTTCACTGGCTCAAGGACAAGTAAATCAGCCTCTGTGACTGGCTGCAACGCAACATAAGCATAAATATTGGGAAGAAAACCTCTCTCACTCCTGATCCTACTAAGATTCAGTTTTGAGGATTTACTGACAGCATCACAGTAATTGCTTTTTGGGACTGTGAGTAGGTTTTCCCTTAGTGGCAGGGTTGGATCAATTGAAAGGGGGAGATTTATTGGGTTACCCCTTGTTATTTTTGAACTTTTAAAACAAATTTCCTACAGCAGTCTACAAATCTACTGTGTACAGAAGGGTATGTTGTCCTACAATTTGACAGACTGCCTGCCCCACTCCCCACTCCAGTACAAGGAAGACATGGGTGAACTGAAGCGAGTTCAGTGCATGGCCACCATGACAGTCAGAGGCCAGAGCTCTTGCTCTGAGGAGAGGCCGAAGGAGTTGGGCTTGTTCAATCTGGAGAACAGGTGGTGTCCAGGGGGACTGAATGACAGCCCCCAGCTGCTACTGGGAGGTTGACAAGAGACAACAGATATAACTACACTGCAATATGACAGGTTCAAACTGGGGAATGACCTGACTGGATAAAGCCCTGAGTAATGTGGTCAGACCTCACAACTGACCCTGCTTCAAGCAGAAGGTTGGTCTACAGACCTCCTGAGGTCCCTTCCAACCTGAGCTATCCAATGATCCTATCTCCAATACTTGTTCAATAGCAGAGCTAGTTCCCTCACAATTAGGAATAAGACAGATGAAGCAAAAGCTTCTTTTAAAGAATGTGCTTAGCGCAGCAAAGCAAGAACTTAATTTTTTCCAAGTCTCTCACTTGCAAGTGAAAAGAAAACATCATCTCAAGAGCATCACTGTGACCAACTCCTGAAGCAGCCTACTACTTTAGTAGAAAGAATTCCACAAGTGTCCTAGCTCTTCCTGGCTGGGGGTCACACTACATTCCCAATATAAATTATTTCTCCCTGTGGTAGCACAGCCAGAACTCAGTATAATATGATTAATTGCCAAGATACAGTCTGTAGAAAAAAAGTCAAACCTTTCCTTAAACTGCAAAATTGTTCAAAATGTTCACTGCAAACACCGTTCACCAACACAACATAAATGCAGAATGCAGAAAACTGCCTTTTTAACAGCATGACATCCTCTAGCCTTGAATCAGTCTGTCATTACAATGTCAAGACTGCATTAAAACAGTACAAACTAATAGGAGAATATTTTTTTAAATAGCAATTTCTATAGAACCTCCAATACCCCTGCAGAAACCTTTGTGAACAGATTTCTGTTGTATGGAACTTCCCTACCTGGTAAATGCAAGAGCCTATAAATACTTTTGCTTGCTCCTAAGGCTATACATTTAAAAATGTATCATTAAATTACCTGTTACCATGAACATGAGAAGCACAAAATGCAAAACTGTAGTGGAGCAAGGTTGGGTCAATGACAGAACCATTTTCTGAATGTTCAATCAATTCATTGAGATAGCAAAGATGGCGGTGACAGCCTCTTACTCCATAGCGAGCACAGTATTCGTCTAATACGAAGACCTGACCTGGGCTAAACCAACCCTGAAAGAGAAAGGCAAAAAACCCCACAACATTTTGAGATTTCTTTTCCCACTCACAGCTTTTAAATCAAAGAAAAGAAGCATACATTTTTAGGTACATTACATAAACTTTTTATACTGGAATGATTTATATATGACTAACGGTGATGGCACTGGAAGCCAGATCCAACAATAACCTTCTTGCTGAAAGGAGTAAATGTCAGGAAACTATTTGCTGTTCTGCGTTACCACTACTATGAAATATATAGTTTACAAAACATCCAAAGTCTGGTACAGATTCAATTATATCAAAACTTAACATAAAATATGCCAACACTTCAAAATTAATTTTGTTAAAGTAATTAATTGTAAGCTATGAGACAGCATTTGAGTAATGCTGAGGGACATTAATGTGGACACTAAAACACACTTTCTGGATGGTCAGTTCCCCGTGGCTGCAACTTTAATATGAGAGAACTGCAATTCGACTATTTACCCTGTTTCTTACATAACATGCATGCACTTTCAACAACTTATACTAGTAAAGAGTTACAAAGCTAGGCAGTTTATTAAAAGCCATCTGAGTAAGATGAGTATGATTTGTCCTTAAATAATAATTAAGACATTCTGCAGCACACTGAGGGCTTACTTGGGCAAAGTCTTGATGAGACCAAAACAGTGCAACCCTGACATAGACATGAACAAAATACAGACTCCTTCCCACCACAAAATTAGTCCTTGAGTGAATCCAGAGTGTAAAAAAAAAATATTTGATTCTTGATGGAGAAATATAAAACAGAAGAGCCTTGATTGCTTTGCCTCCCAATATGAAAAAACCACAGCAGAGTGAGCTTCCAAAAAGCAGCAGGGAGAAAAACATAAACCTCGGGAAACCACAGCTACTGCATAGCTGTTCTAAATAAGCATTTTTCCTTGTTCTTTTCTTAATCAGGGTGATATTTCCCTCTCATCATCCCTGCCAAATGGTTAAGAGAGATCAAGGAATATGACCTGAACTCAAATATACAAATAGCTTGAGCATGCAAAATGATTTTGCAAGTCATGAATTTATAACACCAGTTTAGCAGCTGAAGACGAATATTTCCCTATTGCTTGTGATTCCTTCTGTAAATTCAGATGTTTTTTATGCAAAATATCCGCAAAACTACTATTAAAACTACTTTAAAATATTTTCACATCAGGTTTAAATCATCTCTGTTTTAACATTACTAAAAGACTTACATGAGACAGGAATTAAAATTTTATTTTCTCCCCCAGCTCTTGAATTTAACATATTATTTGGAGATAAGAACACCTCAAAGTTATTTCATAAATTTGTTTGCTCCTGATTAATTTCTTTGAGGTTAGTGTTTCCACTGCTGAGCTACAGCTGTTTCTAGAGAACACTTAGCTTTATTAGAGAACGCTGAACAGTACTCAGGGTTTTAAACTAATAGCCAGTCATGTTGCAGTGGCTCCTGTAGTTTACACAGTGTTTGCTACAAAATATGGCATTCTATTGAAAGAAGAAAGAAAAGGGATTTTAACTGAATTTCTGCAATATGTATCCTAGACCTAGGTATAATAAACAGTGCTTTTTGTGATTGATACTCTGCCAATACATCATCGTCACTGATCTCCCTCTACATTTTTATGGAAAACATGATAAAATGCTGCATGTCAATGCCTAGCAGTACACAAGAAAATAAGTATTAAAATTTCTATACATTCTAACAGGAGAGAATTGTAAAAAGAATATAAATTTTTATAGAATTCATTACTTCAACTTCAGTCTCTGTAAGAGATCTGTTTTAGTGTGCTCATTTTCATGTAAATATATGCCTTCCTTTTCCTTGTTCAGCCCCATACCATGCTTAAGTCTTACAAACACACAACAATTATATGCTACATAGTACTAGATAACTGCATATTTTTTATTGTATAATTGCAAAAATATCCCGAAGAAGCTCCTCAATACAGAGAAGAATGCAGAATTAAAGAAGTTTAGGCCATATTGTAATTTAATACAGAGCTGTGCTTAGTATTAATTCTTACACATTTTTGGTTTTCTTTTTACAAGTTTTATGTGTGGTTAGTCTATATTTATTGAAATAAAGGGATGCATTGTTTCTAAAAATAATAGGAAGTGAGCTGTTCAGGAAAAAAAGAACACACTTACATGTTCATGTATTCTATTGCTACCTTGACATTCCCAATTTTTTAATTTAAAAATACAGTTAAATATGCAAATTAACAAAAATGATCACCCATTCTACTGATTAAAAGCTGGATTTTAAAAAGAACAATATGAAATGCATCTGCTTAATAGTTGCTATAGCACTGTGTGTTTTCCCTAACCTCTTCTAACAGTTCCTGATTTCAGTGTTATATTAACTAATTGTTTTATATTATTATTGTTGTTGTTGTTGTTATTATTATTATTGATTTTGACCCCAATGAACTGTTAGAAATCTAATAATTTTCTGTTTGAGTGCCAATTACTTTGTACAGATGTTCCTTCGGACCTCTTTGATTCCGTGCGCAACCCACAGACAGAAAATGAGTCCTTTAACTTCTGTACATACTTATCTGGTAGTATTTTAAAAAGGAAGCAACTGCCATCAAATAATAATTTTTCCCCTTTTTTTATACTTGCAAACAAAGCCTAAATGACCCATCATTATCTGTATTACATGACTAGTCAGACCAATGGAAAAAAGAAGTAAAAAAAGTTATCCTTTTTTGTTGCTGTTGGGATAATAAAGTAAAAAAAAAAAAACCCAAAACAAGTGCTATGAGGCATTTTAGGTTCTTAGTGAGAGATCACTGTTTCAGACACTGTATCAGGTGAAAAATAAAGCCTCAGGAAGTTATGAGGTCTGACCCACACAAACCTGTTTACTAAGTGCGTATAATTTGATGGATTTCCACAAGATTTTTGCTGGTTTTCCCTACTGAAAGCAAAACATGAAGGAGCCCCGTCCTGAACTCCTAGTCCCCAAAGCATAGAACAGAAAATGTTCTGTAGGAAAGGGAAACTGCAGCTACAAATAAGCAGCATGTTATGCCAAAATCTTACTTTTTATAGCTGTCTTTGAATGTGAAAAACATTCATTTTAATACAGAGATCACATTTCACTTTTTCTTGTTTAATAATTATACTGCCATTTGTTATTTGCAATTCAGGTAATACATATATACCTATATATATATGGCCTGTGGTTTTGCTTCCCTTCTTTTGGTGTTTTCCTTTCTTCACACCACAGTGGAATGAAGAATTACAAGATCGGTGAAATTGTCTGACATGAGGTGACTACGTTTGTAACTTAAAATGCCTGTACAGGTGTCAATAAATCCTACCACAGGAGCTCTTACCATTATCAAACCCTTCTGTTTTATTCAGACCTCCATAGAGGACATGATAAATTCCAGCTGAAAAAATCAGAGACAGTTTGGGTCTCTTTGCTTTCTATTGAGTAGCACAGCAGCAGCTTTCAAGTGTATAATTTTCAAATTTGAAATCAATCGATTGGACCCTTTAACTCTAACCACAACTGCAGCTATTGAATGAACTAGGAAGAAAGGACTACTTTGTAACAACTATTTCTCACTTCTTTATATCTATCTTCCAGCCAGTACTCACCAAACAAGAATAGGAGTCATTCAATCTGTGATCCAAGGTCTGCCTCTGAAGCAGTCTAAAGAGGGAAGCATGGTCAAATTTGCAGGGATTAGCAGAAATAAACTCATCCATGCCATGTTTCTGGCCACGGTCTGTGTCTGTTCATACAAAGGAAAAATGTACAGAACAATACATGTGAGCGTGTATGCAGATTTACTAACAAAAATGTATACATGCTATATAAGTCTCAATATATAAACTTTCTTGAAAATACCTCAAGTAAATAAGTCACATAAGTAGATGCTTGCAGGTTACTTATTGCAGAATCTTGTTTCTTAATCTGAACATAATGTTACTGAATTAATTTTCTATCATACCAATTTATGAGGTGTAACAGTGAAAAAAATTAAAGTTGTTAACCACTGAGAGATTAATTAAAATTTAGAAAGGCTGCTGGAAAACAGAACATAGTTCATTAAAAGAGTTCTTCTTCAATCATGGTTTTCTAGCAGAGCTCTTCAAATGTTACAATCTATAAAACAATGTTATAAATACAAAAAAAAATGTGTTCTATAATTTTCTGGGTTTGTGTGGTGCTCTTTCTAATTTTAGCAAAATAACCAAATAAATATCCTTCCCTCCAATGCAAAAAAAAAGGTTTATGCTTTTATTTCTTCAGATAAGAAAGAGCATCTTTATTGCAGATCAAAGTACCACTCATAGAAATATTCATCATGGCTTGAAGCCTACTTCTCAAATGGCAAACTGGAGCAGAAATGAACACACTGGCTTGAGCTAGGTCATTTCCAGCCTTCTTTTTGTACTCAGCTTTTAATGAGACAAACCTTAATGTAGTAATGGCAAAGAGCTCCTTCAACCTTCCAGCAAAGAGCAGAGAAAAAGGGAGCAGCATTTTTGTGTAAATACATCAAGAAAACATACCATCCCAAATGGCACTTCAATCAAAGGCCCAAATTTATTGTTCTTCACAGATTGCATCTTTCAACGCCTTTAAACCCCGCGGGTTTATCAAAAGAGAAGCACTAGCGATTGCTTTCATTAATGCTATGTTTTGTCAAAGTCCTCAATGTGAATTATCTATCAAGTATGGACAGAAAAAGCCTTACAGTGCCCAAAAGGACTAGTTATGTATTAGCACATTAGCTGTCTTGGATTCTATAGACTGTACTGGGGTGAACAGTCCTATCAACTTAAAAATTGACTTCCCCTTTCAATAGGGTCTTAGCTCTTTGTTCCTTTAAATTCAAACCTAGGTCTTTTTATATTCGTTACTAGAAAAGTATAGATCTAAGTGTATCCTAAATGCAATTTTGAAAACCTGCATAGTACAAACCTAAAATTTCTAAAGAAAAGGAGACAAAAGTTTATTGATTAAACCCAATTATAGAGTCAGGTTCATAATAAAACTCAATATTGATCTGTGGGCATGATGCTAACATAATCAGTCACATTTAGAAATTTAGCCCCAGATCATATTGATCCATGTCAAGTCCAACTTTCAGCTGTATTTGTAGATGGGAGAATTATTTAATTCAAGCTGAAGGATCTGCAGCATCACATCCTAGAAAGATGCAGAAACTAATTCATATCACTTGGCTTTGCATTGTCAAAGCAAGAGTCACATCCATGTGACAGATTTCACCAAGGTGGATGTAGCAAATAAACAGTATGACAGTACATCAATGGTGTAAGGTATGAGACCATCATCCCAGAGAAACAGCAGCATATATTTTTAATGGTTTAAGGATCAGTAGCATACGTGATTACATAGATTAACAATATTTCCATAAGCCTTAGAGTAGTCTATCATTAATGACATATGTAGCTCATATTTTTGACATATGTACATGAAATTCTGTCTCTTAATTAGTGCAACTTAAACGTAATTAAACACATCAGTTCAAAGATAAACAACTTGATATCGACACTACATTGCTGAAAGCACTAAACTACAATGTGAAGTTACCTATAGTTTTCAAAATGATCCACATGCAGATAAAGTTTTCCAAACCCAGCACGTTTAATGTGTGGCTGGTTTCTACATTTCTTGTAAGTTTTCCTTCTTATACAAATATCTGATTTATTGATCCATTATTGACAGGAAGATGACAGAAAAGAAAATTTCTTTCTGCCATTGGTCTCCTGTACAAGTTATACACGGCTGAATCTCTCTTAAATTAACTGGCTTGATTTTTTTCCCCCTCTGGTTAACCACACAACCATAAAAGATTCCTCTATTTTGAAAGAAAATCTTTGTAAGTACTGACAAGTAATTAAGTATTTTGAAATCAGGAGTCTCGGTGCTGCAAATGAAACGGATTCGGCATTCTGATGCAGACATTCAGGTGATCAGCATGTGTAAGGTGACCTATTGAATATAAGGCAGCTTGTGAAAGCAGAATCTGCTATTACATAATTTGGGCAAAATAAGCAAAAATATTTATTTAAAAATATAAATTCTTGCTCGATGTAATTCTACAGAAAGATCCATGACTGCTCATCACCTTTTTAAGTGAATCAAACAGTATAACTAACATTTCAAACAGTAACAGAAGATCTGTTCCCAGATATATTTTAGCAATAGAAAAAGAATTAAGAACTTACCTTTGCCAGCTGTAGGCAAGCAGGAAATAAAAGAAATAAAAGAAAAATGGAACAGTGTAATACATTACATTTTATTTTACTTTTGTGATATACATACAAGATAACTGGTAAATCTTTTTGAAACAAAATGGATTTTTTTAAAAAAAGTACTTGATCAAAGATTATGAGAAATTCATAAATGTTATATGACTGTGATTTAAAAATTATTTAACATCCAACTTTTAAAAATTGTTAAGAGTGTGTTTATTTTTCAAATTCCTAAACCAATGAGCTTTAGGTGTCCTGTTGAAGCTACATGCAAATGGAAAAGACATAAAGACTGCTATATTGCGATATACAGTTAAGAAAAAAATAGAACTCCATTTTATTCTCTACACTTTCTCAATCTTGGGAAATATTGGGAAGATATTTGGGGAGAACTCTGAAGCAGTAATACTGCTTTTTCATAGTTAGTTTTCTTCCCTTCTTAATGGATTTTTTGTCCTGCTTTAAATTTGTCTCTAACTCAAACTCATTAGTTTGGCTCTATTTCCATGTTACCCTGTCTGTTTCAGGCTGCATATCTATTTCATCTTTTGAAAATTTTTAGCCAAATTTTTAGCCAAAAAAATATCCTTTTTTTTTTTTTAGGTAGGACAAATATATATATTTTCAAACCACTGTAAAAACTTACAAAAGCTATTGCAAGAGTTTTGATAAATTGTTTAAGTGTTCTTTTAGACAAGGACACTAATTTTGGCAGAATAGCGTCCTGAATATGCCCTTTGCCATCTTTGCAAGAAACCTCCAATTTTAGTCCAGCTGCATAGGCTATAAAAATCATCACATCCTCAGTGACTCAGTAGAGTTGAGTGAATAATACTACCAAGAATTCCATGTTTATGGCACAGGCTTGAGTGGTTCCCAGTGATAACCAATCACTAGGCATCATCTGTGGCCAGTTCCAGCCTGGAAGCAAATATTTTTTCTGTAGCATTGACTCTGTGCCAGGATGAACTACTACAGGAACTGGCCTTGCGAAGTGGTGATCTCCTCCCTTTTGTGGCTCTCAGTGACATCCCTGCTTGAGTTGAAGCATCATGGAAGCAATTTGAGCTAACTCAGGCAGGCAGGAGAGGAGAGTGGGTAGAGACAAGAAATCTAGTATTGTAGGGATTAAAAAGATTTAAAGACTAGGAGTAGTAGGGTAAGAACTACAACTGATACAGAAGGTGGAATTGCCTAGATGAAGCTCAAGTTGCACATGCTCTTTGCAAAAGACAGTGGCAAGACATGCATTACATTCTGGTAAGTGCTAATACATACAGATTACAAGTGACAGCTTGCATCAGGAATATTTTGACTCCTGATCATTGACCAGGACTCCGAAGTGCTACATGCTTAAGAACACAGGCCAAAGAGAAAATCTATGCCCCCAGAACCTTGTCATTTAAATATCAGACAATGAAATAACAGATGGGGAGAAAGTGGCAGAATATGAAAAAGCAGCTGGCACATATGGCCCGACAGTCAGGCTGGAAATAGCACACTGATGGACTGCCAGTATTTTGCCAAAAAACAGATTTGAAGAGGATACTAGTTAGTTTTTGCATGTTTCTGAGCAGCACGGGACAGAGCATAAAGGTGACTAACTGACTGCCTAAGGTGGTGGAGGCCAGAGTCAACCTTTTGTTTCTGAAAGGAAGATGGTGGTAATTGGAGGCAAGCAGGAATGGGACATGAGGGGGAATGGGGGAACATGTAGGAAGGGAGGAGTTACTCCACTCTTTCAGGTGGCAAAATGTATGATGGATATAAAGCTGCCAAACCTTCTGAGAAAACTGTCAAATGAAAAAAAAATATTTCTGTTTGTTTCTAAAAGATTTAATTAGTTGAACACACAAACATCTCAGAACTATTTTAAAAGAACTGCTTTACAGCAACATTACCAATTATTCCAAATGAACAAAGCCACCATACGGTTAAGCAGCGGTATTTCTTGTGTGTATGTATTATGATACCAGCACCTTAATATTAATCATATTCTGGTTTTCCCACAGAGTCTCTGATGTAGCCAATTCAAAGATTGAGAGTGATATAAATAACACTTAAAAGACATATGAAATTAATAATTTATTCCCATGTCATTGAACTATGATAGGGAAAGAAATTTTATAGTGTTTATCATCAGTATATCCAAATAGATTGAAAATATTAATGTTATATTTTCATGACTAATCCCAAAGCATTTCTTCATTTGGCAAATTGTCTGCACTTTCTTCTTGATTACACAACACTGACTGCTCCACTTGGATGATTTAAATGTTCACACAGACTTTTTTCATGATGCTTTTTTGGTCAGATGGATGTTTCATTTAGAAATGTGTTCAACTTTGCTGCCATTGGATCGATGTCTTGTAATACCAACGTATGGCTTATGTATTTGACTACCTTTGCTACTCCCTTGCTACTTAATAAATAGCATTTGATGTTTTGTAAGTGGGCTCTAAACTTTTTTATGACAACTGTTATAACTGGTCTGAAAAATCCTACATTATTTTCCTTTTGTCAGCTGCTCTGTTAAGTGAGGTGAGGAAAGCTATACATCTCAGATAAATGATTCCTCACTTAACTTGTTTTTCCAATGTCTCCTTTCTTCCCTGCAAATATGACAAAGATAACATCTGAAGCCATGGTGGTGTAGCATGAGAATGATGTTTGGTTTTGTGTTGCTTTGTTAAGACATGACAATCCCCTCATGTGCTGCTGTTACTCCATTTTTATGACCAAGTTATTAACAGTGTTCATCACTTAAGCAGCCTTTCTAACTATATTAAAAGGCCTACTAATACATTGCTCATTAAGAAAGGGATTGCCTCCTGCACCTTTATGACTTAGACGAACCTATTTTTAATTGACACTTTCCCTGAAACAGTCATGTCCTTGGGAAACTTCTGGCTTTTCTACAATCATGCATCCTTAAATCCTCTGTCCTCTGTATTACTACATGCTTATTCAGAATAGTGTGACCAAAAAGCAGTCTCTTTTTCTTGATCATTGCTGACATTAGTGTGCTTTCACTTTTGTTTTGGAGATATCTAATACTACAAGAGTGCAGGATCATGTTGCTTTACTTAGAAACGAAGAAATCAGCTAGTATTCAATTTAGAAGATTGACAGGTACAATAGTAGTTTGATTCCAGTGCCACACTTAAATGTGTATTTGCCTCACTGGTAGTATAGAATAACAAATTTCTTCGAAATGCCCTGCATGAATGATCCTAAACTGCTATACAGCATCAACAAGAAGAGACTGCACATTCAGATCAGCTAGAGATCTGTACGCTGGCCTTTCCGAGTGCTGCTGCTTTGCACATGTAAGAGCAACATTTCCATTTCCTGCATTTGTGATAATTGCTGTAAAGGTCAGTCAGATCCTGGCTGTCTTATTATAATGACATGTCTAGTTTCTTTTCAGGAGTTCCTGATGAGGTGGTTGGATTTTGTTCATGTCACTTTAAGCACTCTTTTATACAAGAAATTCTCTTACCTGGAACAAACCACCAATAACTGCAAAAAAAATGCACCCTTTGTCATACAAAAGAAGTCTCTTACTCTTTCCTTTCTACAATTTTCTTTTATATAAAAGGAGTTCATAGTACAGATCACAGGAATAATTGTACCACAGCTTACATTAAAGAGTTTTAAACTTGAGAATATAGAAAACAGTAGAGGCTGTGAAAACGAAGTATCATTTACTATCATTTATACACATCAGTTGATTAAAAATCTTAAACATTTAATGATATATTTGCATCCGACAAGTTTTCATTTTCAGCTAATAATGTCGCAATAACTTTGGAAGTAGAATTTTGTCTATGAGGCAATGGGAAATGGAAATGTTGGCATTTACTCCTAGCAAAAATTAACCTTAATACAGGTAGGCCTGTGGCATACTAATCATCATCCGATGTTTTAATTTCCTTAATGACAGCTTTCAGTTGTTTTTCATATCTATCAAGAGAATTTCAGGATTAAAGAAGATATTTTATACATACAACATATAAAAATGTTGAAATGTGTCTCCTTAAGTTAATTTTTTTCTACATCCAGCAGTTTAAAAATATTTATATTTTTCCTAGTTACAGAAGTTCTTTTTTTACATTTTGTCAGGACAAGTGAGTTGCGCTCCTTATCTTCCTAGAGGATGAGGAAGATGGGGGATAGACTTTCAAAGCTTCAATATTATTAAGTGACAAAGTTTTATTATCTACAAAGTCCTAGTTGGTTTCTACTTTCTATATGTGGAGATGCATTGTATGATATACTTTAAAAACTGAAACAATTGATCTTATATTGGCTGGAAATGCTTACATGATGCCTTAATTGAAAAATAAGATATATAAAAAAGTAGTTGACAAATACTCCAGTCATAATATATTTCCTAATATTAAAAATTTATCATAGTAAAGAAGAAAAACATGGAAATTAATTTCATTTACTATATCCACTACCTCTAAAGTACTGGGTGTTACACCTTGATTAAAAATAAAATACTCTTAACTTCATGCAAATATTTTTCTAGGGAGAAACAAAATGAACACATTTAAGTGTGACAAAAGGTCAGCTATGGATTCTTCTTAGAAGTAAAACTGTGCCAAAAGAAAATCAGCACAGTAGATGTAAATGAAGCAGGACTCTTAGGAAACTATTTATGGTTATACCTGTAAATGCTCATTCTTGCAGTTCCTTAAAAACTGATTAATTTGATGATGCCCATTTCTACCTTATGTCAAAAGAACTGGAGGTATTACAGAAATCAAACATTGATTCTTTTAAGATTAAACCTCACATTAAGTTAATTTTCACAAGTTACTCTATTACAAAGAATTCAATGAACTAATTAAAAAATACCAACATTGAAGTGTATTAAAGCCAAAGGCAAATAATATTTTAACCACAGATTTTTTATTTATATACAGTTCAGTCATATCAGTTTGTGCAAGTTGATACATAAGCCTGACAGAAAAATACATGATAGTTTGAGGCTTTTGAGCTTCCCTTAAGCCATCTTTAAAATAAACCTTATTTGTCCTATGGTTTACACCTTAGAACTGTACTCACCCTGTCTAAGATAATATCAAGACATGTTAATCTTGGTTTTTAATTCTTTACCATCATAACTAATTTTATCTCGGAAAACATAATTTCAGTATATCAAAACTTGCAATTGCTCATTGTACCTTTTTCTTTCTGTAACTTTTCCTGCCCTGCGGTCAGTGTTCTCTAGTTGCTTTCACTTCCATGTAAACCTTATGTCCAAGAAGAAGAGTAATTCCTTGGCTACTACAGACTACAGTCACTTCTTTTGTACTTTCTAACTGATGAACACAAAGTAGAAACATTAGGAGGGGAACACTGTCAACTCCCAGTACCCAGCTCAGATCCAGGTAACTGGGAGGAGGTGAGCAGAAGCACTCCTCAGCTGTTGCCCCACTTTTGCTTTTGCAGTGTTACATCTTACAAAACACTTCATCTTAAAACCTCCCATGACGAATGGTTACTTCACCCTTCCAAATCGTTTCAGATTAAAAGTTCAACAGATATCAGTGCTTTTGGGAGATTAAACTATGGTTTTTTTCAAGGTTCTTGGCAGCCCAGTCTGGATTTTAGATAACTATTACTGAGTTTAACAAGCACATTTTACTGTCTTCCAATAGCAAAGTGATAAAAGATTACAGGATAAATGGAAGGGCATGAGACAGAGTGATAGTAGGACTGATGGAGGAGAATGGTTTTGGGTCAACCTGCTATAGACTTCAGACATCAAACCAAGTTGAGTCTAAAACATGTATCTCCCTTCTATCACTCTACATATACAGATATATGATAATGAAGAAGGATTATTCTATACAGTCATATGATGTTGTAAAAATTTGACGGCTCTTACAAAAATCCTTGGATTTCACTCAGCCTCCAGAACAAAAAAAACCCCAAACAAATCATACATGCTTCCTATATGCAGATACCTACATGACAGAGTACTTTCAAAGAGATTATATGAAAATTTCAGCACATGGTTAATATATACTATCTACCTTGATTTCTACTGAAACAATTATTTTCCTCAAAAAAAGAAGAAAACTTAAACCTGGGGTTTTTTTAAATTATTTTTTATAAGTAGTTTATAATTACAGAGAGGTGCAAAAATCCAGCAGCCCCTCTAGTGCCTTTCAGCTCACAATGCACTCACAGCATAGTAATTTTCAGATAACTAATATATACAATGTATGATAAAGCTGACCTAAATCTATAAAATTCCGAGAATAGATTGATGCTTTTCTATTCAACACTACACTGGCTGGCTACTGAGAAATATAATGTAAACCAAACATCATCTCCATGGTAATATGTGGGTCAACTGTAATGAATATGAAGCTAATTGCTATATTTTCATGGATTATAATAAAAATAATGACCTGCAAGTCAGGATTTCCCTCGCTGGCAATAATAATTTCAGTATAAGAGCTTCTGGCTAACAATAAACTGCTAGGCACATTTCCCTAGTGAATGAGTTCTACTTAATTAAACTTCATCGAGGAAGGTGCTACATATTTACCAACTAAAACCGAAAGAAAGCCACAAAAGGAAAAGAAGGCCAACTTACAAAGTGGGGATATATCTGTGTTGACATTTCCTCCTTTGGGATTCACCTTCTGAGCTTGACTTGCAGGAACAGGCTTATATGATTGACCTGTGGCTCTGTACATGGCTTGAACCCAGAGTATTCTGTCCTGCTCATCGTCACTGGCAAATATCACGGTATCGCCTTCTTTAACAGCATTGAAAAACATTCGACCACCCTGAAGACCTGGAGAGGGAAACAGGAAGGTAATCTGAAGAAATACAAGTTACTTTTAACTCACCGTCAGTGTTTATTACATTTTTGTTTTCCTCTATGTGTGTACGGGGTGGGGCATGGGCATTAGAACACTTTGTAGGTATTTATGACCTAGAAATATGATAAAATAAGGATCAAATTCATGTAAATAACATATAGTAGAATAAATATAGAAATCACAGGAGAAAATATTTCCATAATTCCATTTCCAATTAAATTCCAATTAATTTCTTATTTTCTCTTTTTTATATGCTATTTTGCATTTCGCTAACATATCCTCCTTCTCAGCATCATTTTCTTAGCTAGAAATTCCCATCAACTTTATCTCGCCTGAAGAGAGGCAGCTCCATACCTCTTATGAGTGTTGCTGATCCTTCCTTGGCCCCTTTTTCTCATTTGAGTGTTTTGTTCTGAGAGTGAGTGCATAACTAGAACAGCACACAACAGCCAACATGGCTGTGCCAGGATTTTTTTTATGACGACATTGTTTTGGCTTTCCAAACATTTTCTGAGCATTGTTTGCCTTCTCAATTGTTCTAAACATTGAGCCAACATTTCCAAACATCAGTCTTCAATATCTTACAAGTCTCTTAAATTCATGACCCTCCACTGCCTATGTAGAGTAGAATTGTTTCTCACTACATGTGTAACTTTGATTTCCCTCTGCCATTTTAATACTAACTTCTGCAGATTTTTCTGATATCTTCAATTTTTTTTTGATTACTCTGAGTAATTTGTCTTTAGCAAGCACTGCCATCATTGACCTTCTTTTCTAAATCATCTATGAATACACTTCAAAGTACACTGCCACGTGCCTCCACCATCAAAAACAGAGAGAAAAGGGAAAGATTGACTAGAATTCATAATTTTTCCCTTGTACCATATACGGTCTTACAACGTTTCAGACAACCTTAGGGTAAGTTTATTGCTCAATCTTTTTACAGCAAGCTTCTTTGTAAAAGCATGATTTTTCACACCATAAAATCCTAGTGGAATAATTGCCAAAGAACCTTGGGCTTTTTGCTGCTATATTAAAACGAGCAAATTGAATCAGCTGTTTTACACAAACATATTGTACTTCAAAATCAAGAGAAGTACCTGTGTGAGGAGCTGTATAATCCACAGTGTATCCTTCGAGTTGCATCAGTTCCTGAGGCTCAGATTTCTTTTCTCTGTAACTGCACATGGCAAACGTGTATTGGCTAACCTGAATAAGAAAGGACTTCTTAATTGCTGAATTCCATTCCAGAATTGTGTAGCCAGTGTGCCATGGTTTAAATTAGCTTTCGGTTGTGCTGAAGAAATAAACCCCATTTTTTTCCCCAGAAACATTTACAGTGAAAAACTTTGCATTTTTTCCCCTTCCTGATAAAAGGAAGGGGAAAAAAAAAAAAAAGCAAGCCATAAACACATCTTTCTGCAGTTTCCTGAAATACAATGTATTTTGGGCTGTTGCTTTACAAAAAATTTAAAGGAAGCAAAATTAGGTTCTGGTAGGGAAAATGCTTGGTGCTGTGGTACTGACCAAACTGCTCAGTTTACTTTGAAAGAAAAAAAACCTCCTGTATTCTAAAAACCTGGAAAAAAAGGACTTTTATGTATAAAAGTACTGTTCGCAGATGGAATGCGATGATTATCATGCAGCTGGAAAGATGAACACATAATCTGGCCCATTTAATTAAAGATGGTAAGTACCAGAACCTTCAGTTTGATTTTATTGTCTAATTTCCGCATCTTTCGCACCTGTGTTGACATCCATCTCCAGGTTACTTGGCTCACTGGATATAGTACTGTGTAGGCCAAGCAGCTTGCAGCTGGCATGAACATCAGTTACTTCTCATCAAGTACAGGTATTACAAAAAATGATAAAGCAATGAGAAGAGAATCTGTCACCACATGGTTTAAGACTCCCTAGCCAGAACAGAATGCAATAAGGATTGCTGAGGAAAAATCGACTGGAAAGATAAAGAAAGGAATGCAACAGCTTGGAGAGGAAAAGCAAACACTTACACAAAACGGAGATGTTCCCAGCCTTAAATGAAAAGCTGGAAAGACTACAACAGGTGACCGGAAGGAAGAGCCTGTGAATCTGTGAACACTAGAAACTTAAGGCAACTGAATTTACATGGGCCTCTGAAACTCTCATCTCCAAGGACTGTAGGATACCTGGCCAACAGACTTGTTTTGAACTATAATATCATTTCTTATATTCATAAAATTAGGCAAAGATCTAAGGATAGGCAAGGAGCTTGCCTGATAGATGATGGACTGTCTTTCTCTCAGTTGCTGACTGCTCAGTTAGCTGTTACCTAGATTCATTGCTTTGCCTACAGCTTCAGGAATGATCCTTTTTGAAGTAAAATTCTGATAGCTGATTTCAGTTTAATTCATGTATTTGCTGGTGCTGTAGCTGTACACCACTTCACCTCCAAGTCCAGTGACTTCAGCTGCTACTGACGAAAGATTTTTGACTCTCTGTAAAAGATGGACACTTTTGGAAAATAAGGACGGAAGGTGTGATTATTATCTGCATAAAGATCTAAAAATATTTAATTGTTTTAAGTATTTTTTTTAAAAAAAAACAGGATTATGCAGTGCAATGTGTGCAGTGTAAAGTGATTGAACACCCTCTGCCACAGTGCGTACAAGCATAAGGAACAAGTCCAACAGCTCTCTCTGCAAAATTGCCATCAGGCCTCAAATGCTGAACCCATGTCTCCAGAACCACAGCAGAAGTTTACAGGTGACAGAAATTAAACGTAGGCATTCCAGTATAATTAATACATTAGTTAAGCAAAGGCAGTTTTATAGGAGAAAAGAATTTGAGAGACACTGTCAGGCAACTAAAACAGAGTGCCAGCTTTCCACATAAAATTTACTACATTCACTTCAGCGGGCTGTAAGAAGGAGAGAGCTAAACATAAATAAACGCCAAAACCAATACAGACTGTCACCTTCAGTATTCAGACTTTCAGGCTAGGGGGGACTATTACAACCAGCCAGCCTGCCCTCCAGCACAACACACATGACAATATCAGCTCACTGTGCATTGAGCCCATAGTTTTGCCGTTGTTTATAGTATTTATTTTAGCAAATGGCTGTATTTTGGTTTAAAGATTTGAAGCTACCCCTGGGCTGGCAGGGGGGGATGTGGGCCTGCCAGTGGGGCCGGCAGGGCTGAGGGGAGCTGCAGACCAGCCCTGTCATGGCGACACTGGGGCAGGGATGATGGGCCCAGCAGGCTGAAACGGGGTCCTGGGCTGTGGGCAGGGTGAGGAGGGCCTGCAGGGGCCGAGCGGGGACAGTCAGGGCCAGTGGGTCCTGATATAAGAATTATTTACTTTTAAAAAGAGAGGGAAAGCCAAAAAAGTAAATATCTATAGTGAAAATCAAGAAAGATACGTGGAAAACAGAGGATGTTTGTTAAATCTTTACAGTTAATAAAATATGGCCTTGGGAAAGAGAACAGAAACCGTAAATAGGTGAAGCTGGGGCAAAAGAAGCTAAGCTCAAGGAGAACCAAAAGGTTAATGAGACTAAACAGAAAATTACTGGAACTACGTGTGAACTATTGCGATTAGCATACTAAAAGATCCACCCTAGAGCAGGGGCTAACAAAGCCCCCTTCCCCACAGAACATGCTGGTGAAAAAAAAACCTCACCGTACCTTTAAAAAAAAAAAAAGAACACTGCAGCTTTAAATGGGGATGAGACTTGTAAGAACCAGTGAGATTTAAGCGTGACTACGGAGTGTATAAAAAAGCTGTGCTGTGCCTTAGGAGGTGGCTAGCTGCTCACCTGGCACCCCCCAGATAGGGGGTAACAGGGCCCTGGGGGCCGACACAAGGCTCAGCCCCTGTGCCATGTCTTCTGCTCCAGGCTCAGCAGCAGTATCACCTCTCTTACTGCTTGGTAGTCCCCTCTTTACATTCCCAAAAAACCTATTTGCCCTCACACACAAGCACAGTCACAAGTTGGTTAGTCACACGCCACTAAATCCTTTGCAATTAGAATCGTATCTCATGGAAGCTCCCTCCTCTCCTCTTCTTGTGAACTGAACCTTGCACAGTTAATTTTTGATACCGCAGTAGAAACATTTTTTAAGTTATTCTATTTTGTCAAATAAAACAACATGGCAAGCACCCACATGTCAACAACTCCATATAACCACACTGTACGGGCAAACTAAGCCATCAAAAAGGAAGCTAGCAGACACTGATCGTGGAAATGCATACGATGCCCATTTATTTTTTCAGATTTCTTCAACCACTGAGTGTTTTTGAAGATAAGCTTGTGGAAGATCTGGGCTATGTGTCTTTGTTCATTTGTAACCTCACCTCTATGACATTATAATGCTGTTGATGTTACTTTTTCAAATGTATTTCAAATGCATACTCTTATTTTAAAGGAACAGTTTATTAAAAGATATTAATTTCACAATCACTCTTATACTTCATCTTTTTATTGAAAATGAGACATTTTAAAGTCTCTCCCACAAAGAAACAAATAGGAAAACTCCATAAAATTTTGTTGGGGGAAAAAAAGTCTCAAGAAAATAAAGAAATACAGAATTTGCCTCATTTGTTTACACTTGTGATCTCTTAAAAGCTTTTCCTTATGGTTATCAGTGGCTGCTATCAGTTATTATAGAGAGAACCACCAGCACAATCTGAAATGACACTTTTTAATACAGATCTATGACCAGGTTGAAGTGTATTGTTAGTAGTTAATGGACCTGTAGGTAGTTTTTCCTTAGAATTCAGCAAATTAGCTTCAATACTTCACAGAATAACTTGTACTCAAAAGTCAGGACTATGTACCACACATTCTCAAACAAAAAGAGAATCAAACCACCTTTTCAACAAGTAATTATTGACAGAAGACAAGCCAATCCTCTTCCTACAACTGCATCGACTTGAATTTCATAATTTTCCGGAGGTCCAAACACCTGACTACCAGCTGTTCTACCTACTTTGTAACAAAGTGGAAAAACAAGAATCTGTGCATGCATGACAGACAGATAGGCACAGAAACGTGGACATGACTTATGAGCAGTGTCACTAGGGGAAGTCCCCATGGAGCAGAAAGACCCTGTTTAATGTGCTGGGAGGAACTGTTACTGCAAACCTGGAGGCTGACAGTGGTCCCTTCTATAGGGCATCACTGGGCAGCCCACTTTAGGAGCTCAACAGCAAGAATTAGCCTGTGTGGTTGGTGTGTTTAGAAAAAAAAAAATCCATGAAACAAATGACTGGCTTTCAAAACAGTAGAACAGATGATATTAAAATGACAGAAGTGAATATGCATTCCGATTACTGGAGGAAGATATTATCAGACAGTAAATGAAGTAAAACACAGCATGTCCAGCTGAGGCTTTTTACCTAACATGTTAAATCCCTGTCTTTTTCCAGTTTGAAATTAATAACCTTTTAGAGATGTGACCGGATTGTAAAAGGAAGAAAAGGGAATAAAATGAAAAGGTTAAAATCTCCAGACTCTGTAACCTTCCTATAATATTGAGCTGTTCTTTCAGAAAGCACAAACAACTTCTAATATGTGTAACAATAATGAAGGTACACATTCCTCACATCACACTCCTGAAAAATCAACATGATTCATCTAATTTCACTCCTGAGTTAAATTTCCAAAATGTTTGTAAATCATACTGATAGCCTCTGTCTTAGAACTGAATTTCATGGCCTTCATGTTTTACTAATATAAGCTAAAAGCTAATTTATAGACAAAGACTCATCAATATGTCAATAGTATATCAATACAACAGATTGATATTAATTAATGAATGCTTATTTCACACATACTGACTTCAGTTTACTGCCAAGTTACGTACCAGAGCTGTCTGGACAGTAAATATTGATCTGACATGGTATTTTTTACAGAGTCTTATTGAATTGATAGCTGCTTTAAAATGAAATAGATGTCTAATTCCCATCACAGTCAGAAAACTCCTGTAACGTTCCCCTCCAGTATTGCAATTTCAGCACAGAAAGCAAAAGATAGTTAAAATTCATTTGGCTGGAATAAATTGTTCTCCCAGATGGCTCCATATCACACACAGAGAAAGATTATGTGTCTCTTAGATGTGCACTTTAAAACTCAGATGACACCTGTAGCTTAGAGGAAGAGAACAAAGTCTTTCCTTTAGTGTAATGGGGGTTGCAAAGTAGGAGTGCTGAAGAAAAGTATGGACAAGGGAACATCTAGGCTTTCTTTTTTTTTTTTTTTTCTCTCCAGCAACTTGAAGTAACTTTCCTTTCACATCCATGCCTTAATAGCTGTCCTGTATAGACATCTTCCCAAGCTTCACAAATCTTAATAAAATCAGAAAAAGGCCTCATCTCTTCATGGAGGACCTTGGTAAAATCAGAACTCAAATGAATTCAGTAAACTTTCCAGAAGATCCTGTTCAACCTTGTAACGATTACCCACTGATTATCAATACGCAAGCCAATTCCCACTGCAGCCAGGGAGAACACTGTATTGACATCAAGCTTGGCAAGAATAATATGCAAATACTCTCAGCTTTTAACTTTACTTATTAAAGACCCTGTTCAGGATTTTTTTACATCCTTACAATTTTCATCATTTAGGAGTAGGAGGAGACCGGGTGTGTGTGACCGACAGAGTGGTAGAGAAAGGAATCAGGCTTTCTGTAAAGTAGTTTTAGAAACCTTCATTCTTAAAAAAGCCTTGTTAACAGGCTGCATCCTTTGTATGATGTTTATGGAGACTCACACTAACAGTTTTCTGTCAACAAAACAGAGGACATAGAAGAATAGCATTCTCTGAATTGATGCAGAAGAATATAAAATTTGTAACTCCAATCTGAAGACAAGCACAAAGACAAAATAATTGCAAAAACTCACAGAAATCGTTCAGTTTTGACCACTCAGAATCTACTTTTCTATTCCTATTCTAATGTCATGTTAATGTCACCATTCACTAGGATGTGAAAATACAGTCCAAGGTCTGGACAAAAAGTTATGAAAAAAGTGCGGCACATTTTTGTGGCCAAGACGAAGTGCTACACTAGATTTTCTGTAACAAATACATAATTTTACTCAGTTTAATATTGCAAGGAAGAACAAGAAATAGCATTATGCAAAAAACATTTATGAAAAAGTTCTTAATAGTAACTATGCTTGCTTTAATTTTAAAGGCAGAAAATCTTTGCTGAGATAGAACAAATGAAACAGCAAGTACAATCCACTTTGTGAAATATAACTTTATTTTAAATTGAGTGCTGCTAGAAGGCTGTCAGCAGAACGTTTCAAGGTCACAACATTCCACACAGAAATGTCTAGGTTTCAGTTGAAACATTGCTTAGTGTAGGGACTCATTCATATATATGTAAAACTCATTGACATTTCTGTTTACTACATATGTTAAAAAAAAAAAAAAATACCCTGGATGTCTCTATGCTGTAAGAAGCTTGGAGTAGCGTTGCATGAAGATACTGATTTACTAATGGGGCCAGACACCATACATAAGAAAAATGATTTCACGGCAGACTACTAACCTGAACAAGAACAAAGTAGCGTTTTTTCCACCGCTTCCAAACCTTCTGTCCTAGAGCGTACAGATATCTGCAAAGGAAATAAAGTGAATGTTTTTTCCATTAATAAGAAGCATTTTATTAGGAGGACCCAATACAAAACAGTGTATTAATTTGCTCTACCTACTGAGCTGCTTCTTCACTATTGTCATATCTAAGAAGGTATTTTTTTCCTATTTACTCAGACAATAGAAATGCAAAGATATAGTCCTTTTCATTCAAAGTAAGACAAAAAGCAGAAACAAAAGACCTTGTTTGAGATGACTAATGTGGTTATCACTTCTATTTCACCAATTGCATCTGAAAATAGACAAAACAGCTTAAAGTAGAACACTTGACTACACAGAAATACTAAACGTTAGAAAAGTTAAACTCCCCAACACTTTTTTTTTCCATTTGGTTTCCATAGATTTGCTAGTATTTCTCTGTTTCTCTAGTCTGTGAGTCACAGTGGCAGTTTGGGAAAATGTTCAAAAAATGCCAGGAGACACACAAGATTAATTTTTCTTCAAGAGTAAATGGAATCTAACTTACCAAACAGAAACACCTCGCTATAAAGACTGTGAGATTACTAAAAACTCCTTGTCTCACATTGGCAGTTTCCAGGCTTTTAATCAGATGATTTAATCAGCAGTATCAACTACTGAGATGCAAAGCCACAGTTGTTGATACTCTTTGGCAGTAGAGAAAGCACCCCTCCTTTCCCAAGAAGTTGCAGCAAGTTTTATGGCATTATAATGACACTTTTTTTGCTGTCACTGTGGTCATGTGGCACTGTTCTTAACAAGGACAGCAAAAGGAAAAGGATGAGCTCTGGGATTATAAGCAAGAGGCTACGACTGGTAAGGACCTACTGCTTAAAACCTGACAGGAGAGCAAAATATTACCTATGTTACGTCCCTTCTGGCTGGCCAGCTTTTTTTATCAAGGCATCTAGTACAACTACGTGGGTCAAAGGCAGAACCAAGAGCCAAACTGTTCAGACCAGTGAATGCTGGCTTCACAGGCCACTCTTCAGAGGATGCTGGCATGTGTATTATGAAGTTGTTGCAATAACCAGAATCATAGATGGTTGGTTGGATGATAGATGGACAGGTGCCTCTGTGGTGAGAGGATAGGGTCTGCTGCCCTCTACTTTTTGATCGCTTCTGGGGGTTGTTGCCTGGTGGTTTTTAACTCAGTAAAAAAACCAGAGCAATGAACCAACATCTCGTGAAATTGGCAAGTAAGATACAGGCAAAACATTGTTTTCCACCTGTCCTTGGCATACACTCAGGCACATTCTTCGCCACTTTAGGTATTACAAAGGACAAATTTCTAACATAAATGTTCCACATAATGCATATTAACTACGGTGGTTTGTCAGATTACACAAGCAGCTCCGTCATTACTACGACACTGAACAGCTTGCCCTTCTTCAACTCCTGCTGCACCTGCGTTGAAACTCTGCCTCACTTGTTACTCTGCTTTTTATTCATATGAGAGTACAGAAAATCAGGTTTGTGTACACCATTACCAGTTGATGTAGCTTTCTTTCAATAGTCCAGATCCTGCCACACTCTTTTTAACTTCTTAATTCTGTGATTATCATAAATTCAATAAAGAGAAAGGAGTAAGTGTTATGTCAGAAAGGGTACCAAAAAGAGGCCTACTGGGGTTTATTTGAAAATTTATAATGTTTTGCAACTAAGGAAGCATTTATGTCACAGACTGATAGGTGGATATTCCCATATCCTCCCCGCCCCTCCCCCCCCCCCCGCCCCCCCCCAAATATGAACTGCTTTGCTCTTCATATATGATTCAGAAGAGCCAGGCACGTTACCCCATAACAGCATTTACTTTCCCCAAAGCGTACCACATTGCTGCTGCCCCCATTCATCTCTTTACTATTGCCATAGGGTGAAGGGGGGAATGACTGATGAATTTCACTCAGCCTTGAAGATTAATGACTGGGGGGAGAAAAGTAAAAGGGTCCACAGGTGGCCTTTGGGCTCTCTCAGTCCTAAACCTGTCCTGTTCTTCATGGTGGTTCTGCCAACACATCCCTCAGAACATCCTTTATGTATCTCTGATTTTAGCCGTCAGAGGACAACTGCCCCACGGACTGTGGAAATACGCAGTCCTCAAATGCTACAATGCAAAGATATCCTGCCATGTTTCCACCCTCTTGGCATGTCTTAAATGACTGTAAGAGAGCCATAGAATAACACAGCTCTTCTTACTTGAGAGTAATCCTGGTATCATCAGTGGCAGTGACTTTATGTTCTAACAGGAACACGGCAGAAAATGAGTAACCCAACCTTAGAAATGCCAGGTTTAATCAATTCTTTTTCATTATTAACTGCGCCTGGTATAGAAAGGTGCTTTTAAAATAAGAGATCTTAAAAGAACATTTGCTATCAGAGAAAGGGTCAGTTGCTTTTTAAATTACTTTTCAGGTAAGATATACCACATATGGTCCTGCAGTACAGGCAGAACTATCACAAGTTACAGTAAAGCCATAATTATAAAATAAGAAAGCATACAAAAAAGAAATTCAATAGTAACGTGCACTTCTTATTCCTCCTATAAATCACTTCCAACTATGGTGTTAAATAAGAGCTTCCTTAAGAAACAAAGGGGTGGAACATTAACTGCATAGCATTAAAATCCACTGGTCTTAGATAAGATTAGGTAACAAACAAAGTAGCATTCATGAGACAGAGCTCGGGTTTAGTATAGAAGTGCAAAGCCTTATGTGACTTGATTTTACAAATCACTAGAAACACACAGTTATAATGATGTTACTAATCCATCTTCCAACGCCACCTCTAATGGTTGCAGGTTTTTTCTAATGTAGAAAGTTTCAGCCGTTTACAAGGGACGTATCCTGTGCTCATCTTTAGTGTGCAAGCTCCTGAAAGATGAGGATATTAATTCTTACTCCAGAGTCTAACATTTATACCCAGGAGGAGACAAACATCTTAGACTTCCAGAGTCCTCTTTGAACATTTTGTTCCCCATTTATTTTCCATTGAAAAAAATAGGAAGCAAAGGACCTAAGAACACTGTTAAATTTGGACAATAATATCTAGGATTTGTAGAAACTGTCATTGACGTTTACAACAGAAAAAGTTTACAAAAGCGAGTTTCCAGATTTAAATGAACTTGAGTTTCACAGCTGGTGCAGAAAATTAAGCGGTTAACAGATTCAGAAGTGAACTAAGTCCCAGAGCTAAGCTGAAGAATATTTTATTTCTAAGATGGGGAATTGCACCATTTTTCACAGGTTTCAGGTAAATGTCAGTACCACAAACTATCCTCAGTACCACAAAGATCCTCAGTCACAAACTCGCAGAGCTGCAGCCTGCTATTTCTCTGCCCATATGTATATCTGTATTCACCTACAAGCCCCACTCACTCTTTCCATCCAAAAAAATGTGCAGAGATGCATAGCATTAAGTGTTCAGGCTATTTTAAACAAATACGCTCAGCAGCAACAATAAACAGTCATTCCTGCAAACACTGTACTTTTCTTTAGGTGAAGTATCCTGTGCGATAACAAAGAAGAAGCTGATATTCAGCAGTAGTCAATTCCATGTTTCTAAAAACTAACCTCACCCTTTACTACAATTCTTCTCATGTTAATTTGGATTCCAGAGTTGGGAAAATCTACAATAATTCTTGAATTATTACAGTTCAACCATGCACTGAGAAGGAAAATACTGAAATGGTTCCACTGTATCTGAGCACTTGGATAGTAATTACTTATTACTAAATAGATTTATTTTGACTTCTCTTTAAGACCATGTTTTGAGTGTGTTGAATGAGTAGACTGACAATAAGTCAGGAAAGATTGGTTTCTAATGTACATAGAAACATATAGACAGCAGACTTTAATTCTGTAAAAATATATGAATATAGTATGTATACATAACATCTGTATCTGTACATGTGCACATTAGAAAGCATATTTATAGTTAGTATGTATATGCTGGTTGCCTTCTTCAGTCTTTCTGTATTACTTAAATAATTTTCAGTAACATAAGACTAATACACCTGCTTTTACACAGCCCGTAGAAAACAGGAGCTTGATCAAACATATTGAGTCATTAAGTGCTACCCCAATGTAAAGATTTTCTAACACAGTTTTGTAACATGAAAACACAACCAAACGTACAAACCATGATCACTTTCCCGAGACTTTTGCTCTTAAAAACAGTTCTACAATTTTATTTTCTTTAACATAATTTAATTACTTTCTCTTTACTCACTCCCAAATTAAAAAGTAAAAATTTGATTTGTATGAAGTCACAGATTTACCTGATTATGCCTCACAATGCTTATAATATGATAGAAAAATAAACATTTAATATTTCAAATTCATTTTCCTGGAAAACAAATACAAATACTAGAATTTACATTTCCACTACAAAACACAGAAACACCTGGATAAAAATGTCATATATCATCTTGTTTCAGCCAGTATAATTTTCTCCTCCGGAAACAGAACAAACAAAATGAACAACCATTTTCTTTAAAAAGTCCAAGCATCACTATATTTTAAATACATAAAGGTTGAATATTTTTCAAAGTAAATTTCCTCGTGTTATAAAAATGCAAAACCTTATTGCTAAATATTATAGTTCATTTTCAATTATGTGATGGCACACACAGGAAAGGAGAGAGCGGCTTATTTGCTCTAAGTCCATGCTGCGAGAGTGCAGGGTTATATTTTTTGATGAAAAAATCAGCACTAATGAATAGCTGAAAAACATAATTGAGTGTGGAATACTGGAGCTATTCACTGCTGGAGAAATGAGAAAGGACTTACTACTTCTACAGAGATCATTTTTAGACCAGCCTTTTTATTCTAAGGAATGAAGCAATCTATCTACATCTTGAATGGTAAGTTCTCTACTTGTAAAAGGCTTCATTTATCACAAACAATGAAAAAAATATAGAAAGAAAAATCAATACGTGTAGCAGTTTAGTCCAGCAAAGGCCTTTCTTAAAGAGAAACCTCAGTCAAGGTTGAAAGAGCAATTAATGCAGTCTCAAAAATCTGGGCCACTCTGATAGAGTTCGGTTAACATGTGGCAGAAGTAATCATCCACTTGTGAAAATGATTTTCAGTTCATTCTCAAACACCTTTCAGACACTCATGATCCCATTTAACTGACAACAATACAGGCTATCTGTGGGCATCATTGCATTCGCTGTGAGAGCCAATGGAGACCAAATGCCCACAGGCACTTTCAGTCATCCCTGCTCGCTTGCATAAAAGGAATCTTCCTTGTACCGAATTCCTCCTTTTATTTAACCCCGCAAGATTAAGCCATTTTTTTGTCTTCAGTTGAGGATGAGAGAGAAAACTGATTCAAGACAACAATATGACCTGGGTCATAAGAAACCTAGCTGTAAACATTCTCGGATTCATTTTAGTACTTTCTGTGCTCTTGAGAAAGAGAACTAAATAAGCCTTCAACAGATGGAATGAAAAAAAGCAGCCTAAACTTCTACTGTAATTATACCTGCTAAGGATAACGAAACGTTGAAGAATGTCAAGTAATACAAACACCACAGCCATAGAAAACAGTTCCATTTATTCCAACGAGCAAGACACTCCTAATATGAACAGGAAAAATATGGGT
Source organism: Falco rusticolus (assembly GCF_015220075.1). Taxonomy (NCBI): domain Eukaryota; kingdom Metazoa; phylum Chordata; class Aves; order Falconiformes; family Falconidae; genus Falco; species Falco rusticolus. Next base: position 9,489,933 of record NC_051191.1, on the reverse strand, counting down.
GTCATTGTGCACCCCAACGTCCTGTCCCCCCCACCATCCACTCCCCCCCCAACAACTTTTCACTTACAGTATAAATGGTTATTGGTATGCTGGAAGATCAGATATCCCTAGATTCTTTAACAGTGATACCTTACTGCACTCCAGAGTGCTTCAACATTTGTGAATATGCATGCCAGTACTTACAGAACCTGTGAAGTAACTGGAATGGCAACTTGAGAATTATCAATCCAATTTATGTCATATCATGAAACCTATTTGGTATGTAAAGTGGGAGTGTTTGTCAAGACAGAAAAACGTCCTTTAGCCTTGAGAGAATTCCACGCAACAAAAGAATGAAATCCTTCAGATGCAACATAAATGTAGAAAGTACTCCGATTCTAATGTAATGTAATTGTCATGTAAACAGGTAATGCAGCACAACTGTGAAACGGCTGGTGCTGGGAAGCAGACACTGTCTCTCTGTGCTTTTTGATGCAGCTTTCTTTGGACTAGTCTAGTCTGACCCCATGGACCAAGGAGCTACCAGTGCAGCATATATGGGTATACCCCTGGAGCTCATCTCCCAGTTTAATTTCATCTAAAAAGATAAGTCTGTGAACATAAAGTGTTCCATGATGTGAAAGAAATCACAGTAAGCAGGAACAACTAAGAGATTGGTTTTAAATGTGAAAATCTGAATTTAAATGCTAATGCTGATGGAGTAGAACAAGTTTAAATCACACTGCTCTCCCCTGAGCATCCGGTTTGGCTGTGGAAACAGTTCTTTCTGTTGTCAGAACTGAAATCAACTCAGAAGCATCCTGAGCACCCAGAAGCATCCAGGCACCCAGCCTAGACATCTCTCCATGTCACTGGAAGCGCATGACACTGCAGCTAGATAGAAAAACTGATGACACTTTTTCCAGCCAGGCAGTGATATTATTTGTGATCCAGAAAGCCTAAATGGATGAGGACCTGTTAATATGAAAAATCTGCTTTAGTTTCTAGGTCATGTGCTGCCACTGATAGAATCAGTCAAAACACCCTGCTCACTGTTATACTGGTATAAAACAAATCTATGTACTAAGCTGCCAACTGACGCAACTCCAATTCTGGAGTCCTAGTGCTGAAAATGCCTACTTTTGGGAGGAGTGGTGGAGGCTAGCAAGAGCAGTGAACTCTTACAAGAATGATACATGCCTTTGGTTATCTTTGGCTGGTTCTGTATGTTTTTTCACTGTCCAGAAAGCTACTTTTGAATTGTTAGAACTTTAAAGAATACAGATCTCAGCAGAGCTAATTTTGTACTTTTTTTTGGTAATAAAACATATAAACAGAACAAGATTAATACATTTCTATCCTAAAGATTATCAGTTCTAAGTATTTTCATAACTTTTTTTTTCATCATCACTAGTAGGTACTTTAAAGTTCTTATGAAGTAGTGTAAAGAGGTACATCTGCTAGCAAAGGTATGAGGAAGTATGCTACACCTGGTATCCCTATTTGTGATTTAAAATAACACAAAGAAATTACTTTCCTTCAATTTCTGCATACATAAGATGTTTATTCAGAACATTATGATGTTCTAAAAATATTTCTTAGAATTCCTGACAGCTGGATTTTTTAAAAAATCCCCCAAATAATTCAATTAAACCCACTATTTTAAAACATCACCAAAGTTTTGAAACAAATCAGTTTAACATGTCCTAACTTACCTACTTATCATTATTTTCTTAATAGGAACATTGCTTGACACTTATGTCATGCTTTACAAATGCCAGATAATTACTCCTTACAACATGTCCAGTAGGGGAGGTTAGCGTTATTACATTAGCTTCTGTGGGAGAGAAACGAAAGCAGAGAAAAGCAAGAGCTGTTCAGAACCTGAGGTCCTAGCACAGCAGAAGAAACATTCAGGAAAGCCTCACACCAGCCCTTATCTTCCAGACATTGGAAAATGCATTTCAGAAGCCTGCAAAGCAACGTCCTTTTCACTCCATGGTCAAATCATGCAAATCATTCGTGAATTGAAAAAAACGTGTAAGAAAATGTTCCAAAGGAAAACAGCAAATCAAATACCTTTGTCTTTGCAGCTCCACTGTGTCCCTTTCAGCAACCATGTTTTTCCCTTGTACTTTGTATGGATCCAGTGTAAACTACTCAGGGTGTATTTCATCTTCAGAGTTTTGCAAATTACCCTTTGGAACTACCCTTCTATAGTATCCATTGGCTATAAGAGATCCCTACATTGCCAAGACTCCAAACTTACACGTTGCAGTTAGTTGCCTGAAAACAGATGAAATGAAGGAAGCTTTTTGTACCCAGGCATCATGAAAACTAGATAATGTGACGTTCATGGAAAATGTTTGTTGTCTGCAGTCTGACGAAAGTACTCATTCCTAAAGCTGAACTTGGAATAATATATACTAGTTTGCTCTTTTCAGTCACTGCTATGAGGTAAAGCTTCTGTGGATGCAATGACTGAACTTAGCTGATAATGAACAGAGACTACGTTGACTGTAAAGATTTCAAAATGGTTGGCACACTTGGTAGAAAAAAAATATTTTTAGTTGTGCTACTACAGAGTAGTCTAGAATGAAATGTGCTAGAATACAATTTAAGCAACAGTTCAGAAAATGCAGTTACCTTCTTGGAATTCACATACAATCTTTGAAACAGCAGTCTGTCCCCACATCGCAGAAATAAAAAGCCTTTTATTGGGAACTCTGTGATTTTCTTCTGGATTAAAATTTTGACTCTTATACATTAGAAAACTCCCCTTTAATCTACCAGACTTCAGGTAAACATTGGAAGCAATGAATACCATTTCTCTTTCCATCCAACACACAGCAGCAGAAAAACACGTGGTGCTGCCTGGATCAGCAGTGCAGACTGTCTCCGTTGCATCTCTAGCACCTCTAAGGAAGGCAGGAACAGTGCCAGACATTAATTTCACACAGCTATGCAACTGCTACGTCTTGTTTCCATGAACTCAAATGAGTTACATTTCATTGTGCATTTTAGGCATTCTTGGACAGGTTTATGGAAGAGATATTCAATTGCATTGTATGTCAGTATACTCAAAGAACCATACCAGGCTCAGAAAGTCCTTGCTCTGCAGGCAGGTGGAGTGTCAAAGACTACTGAGACTACTTATAAACCTTCCCAGTCACCTGCTGCTGGCCACAATGGAAGACATGATACCAGGTTAGATGGAGCCA